>NC_092718.1:96778342-97140910 GCF_047496885.1 Scyliorhinus torazame | reverse complement strand
TATCCACAATGCTACCGTGCTGCCCTCTGGATGGATGGATGGAGGGAGATCAGGGAAAGGGGAGGGAGGCCGGGGAAGGATGTCGGGGAAGAGGGAGGTCGGGGGAAGACGGAGGGAAGGCGGTCATGGGGAAGAAGGAGGTCGGGGAAGAGGGATGGAGGTTGGCAGAAGAGGGAAGGAGGGAAACTGAATAGGAAGAAAGGGAAGAAGGTAGAGAGGGAGGGAAATGGAAAAGGGGGGAACAAGGATAGAGGCAAAAGGGGTAGAGGGAGGGAGTGAAAGGCAGTGAAGAAGAAGGAGGGTTGGAAAGGGGGGAAGGGAAGAGGGAACGGGGAAGCGGGAGGTAGAAGAGGGAGAGAAGGGAGGAGGGAAGAGAGGAGGGAGGGAAAGCGAGAGCAAGGTTGTGGGACGAGTGAGGGAACCTCGTCAGGGGAAGAGGGAAATGAGTGAAGAAAGTGGGAGGGAAGAAAGAGATAAGGAGGGAAGAAAGGGACGGGAAAGGAAGAGGACGTTTTGGGACCAGTGATGTGGGGACAGGGGGAAGAAGGAAGAAAGAGGATGGAGGGAAGGAAGAAACAAGAGGGTGTGAGTGTGGAAGAAATAGGAAAGGAGGGAAGAAAGAGGGAGGGACGGGGAAGAAAATGGGACAGGGGGAATGGAAGAGAGATCGAAAGGGGCAGAGTCAAGGAACAGTGAGGTCGGGAGGGACAAGGGAAAGGGAGTGGTCGGGACCGGGGTAAGGGGGAGGCCGGAATCGGGGGAAGGGTGGGGAAAGAGGAAGGGAGGGGACGGGGAAAGAGGGAGGGAAGGCCAAGGAAAGAGGGAGGGAGGGACGGCTTAAGAGGCAAGGGTGATGGGGGGGAAAAGAGGAAAGAGTGAGGGGAAGAGGGAAGGAAAGGGAGGGAGAGAAGCGGCAGAGGGAGGGAAGGAAGGGCAAGAGGGAGGGAGGAAAGGAAGGGCATGAGGGAGGGAGGAAGGTCAGCATTGTGGCACATGGTTAGCACTGCTGCCTCACGGCACCAAGGTGCCAGGTTCGATCCGCGGCCTGGGTCACTGTCCCTGTAGAGTTTGCACATTCTCCCGTGTTTGCGTGGGTTTCGCCCCAACACAAAGATGTGCAGGGTAGGTGGATTAAACACGCTAAATTGCCCCTTAATTGGAAAAAATAAATTGTGTACTCTAAATTTATTTTAAAAAAGAGGGAGGGAAGGAAGCGCAAGAGGGAGGGAGGAAGAGCAAGAGGGAGGGAGGAAAGGGCAAGAAGTGGGGTGGAAGAGGGAAGGGCAAGAGGGAAGAAGGAAGAGGGAAGGTGAGAGTGGAAAGAGAGAGAGGCAGGGAGGGAAGAGGGAAGGAAGGGGAGAAGAGGGAGGAGAAGGGGAAGAGGGAGGAGAAGGGGAAGAGGGAGGAGAAGGGGAAGAGGGAGGAGAAGAGGGAGGAAAAGGGGAAGAGGGAGGAAAAGGGGACGAGGGAGGAAAAGGGGAAGAGGGAGGAAAAGGGGAAGAGGGAGGAAAAGGGGAAGAGGGAGGAAAAGGGGAAGAGGGAGGAAAAAGGGAAGAGGGAGGGAAGGGGAAGAGGGAGGGAAGGGGAAGAGGGAGGGAAGGGGAAGAGGGAGGGAAAGGGAAGAGGGAGGGAAGGGGAAGAGGGAGGGAAGGGGAAGAGGGAGGGAAGGGAAGGGAAGAGGGAGGGAAGGGGGAAGAGGGAGGGAAGGGAAGGGAAGAGGGAGGGAAGGGGAAAGAGGGAGGGAAGGGGAAAGAGGGAGGGAAGGGAAGGGAAGAGGGAGGGCAGGGGAAGGTGGAGGGAGGGAAGGGGAAGGTGGAGGGAGGGAAGGGGAAGAGGGAGGGACGGGGAAGTGGGAGAGAGGGAGGAAAGGCGAAGTGGGAGAGAGGGAGGAAAGGCGAAGTGGGAGGGAGGGAAGGAAGGGTGCAAAGGTAGAAGAGGGAGGGAAGGGGAAGAGGGAGGGAGGGAAGGGGGAAGAGGGAGGGAGGGAAGGGGGAAGAGGGAGGGAGGGAAGGGGGAAGAGGGAGGGAGGGAAGGGGGAAGAGGGAGGGAGGGAAGGGGGAAGAGGGAGGGAGGGAAGGGGGAAGAGGGAGGGAGGGAAGGGGAAGAGGGAGGGAGGGAAGGGGGAAGAGGGAGGGAGGGAAGGGGGGAAGAGGGAGGGAGGGAAGGGGGAAGAGGGAGGGAGGGAAGGGGAAGAGGGAGGGAGGGGGGAAGTGGGAGGGAGGGGGAAGGGGAAGTGGGAGGCAGGGGGAAGTGGGAGGGAGGGGGAAGTGGGAGGGAGGGGGAAGTGGGAGGGAGGGGGAAGTGGGAGGGAGGGGGAAGTGGGAGGGAGGGGGAAGTGGGAGGGAGGGGGAAGTGGGAGGGAGGGGGAAGTGGGAGGGAGGGGGTAGTGGGAGGGAGGGGGAAGTGGGAGGGGGGGGGGAAGTGGGAGGGGGGGGGAAGTGGGAGGGAGGGGGGGAAGTGGGAGGGAGGGGGGGGAAGTGGGAGGGAGGGGGGGGAAGTGGGAGGGAGGGGGGGGGAAGTGGGAGGGAGGGGGAAGTGGGAGGGAGGACAGGAGAGGAGGAGGATAGGAGGGGAGGAGGACAGGAAGGAGGAGGGGAGGACAACAGGAAGGAGGAGGGAGGAGGACAGAAAGGGAGGACGGGAGGGAGGGAGGACAGGAGGGGAGGAGGATAGGCGGATAGGAGGGGAGGAGGATAGGAGGGGAGGATAGGAAGATAGCAGGGGAAGAAGATAGGAGAGAGCAGGGCAGGAAGGGAGGACAGGAGAGGAGGAGGACAGGAGGGGAGGAGGGGAGGAGGATAGGAGGGGGAGGAGGTTAGGAAGAAGGGGGAGGAGGACAGGAGGGGAGGAGGACAGGAGGGGAGGAGGACAGGAGGGGAGGAGGACAGGAGGGGAGGAGGACAGGAGGGGAGGAGGACAGGAGGGGAGGGGGATAGGAGGGGTGGAGGAAAGGAGGGGTGGAGGAAAGGAGGGGTGGAGGAAACGAGGGGTGGAGAATAGGAGGGGAGAAAGGGAGGAGGACAGGAGGGGAGGAGGACAGGAGGGGAGGAGGACAGGAGGGGAGGAGGACAGGAGGGGAGGAGGGGAGGAGGGGAGGAGGACAGGAGGGGAGGAGGACAGGAGGGGAGGAGGGGAGGAGGGGAGGACAGGAGGGGAGGAGGATAGGAGGGGTGGAGGAAAGGAGGGGTGGAGGAAAGGAGGGGTGGAGGAAAGGAGGGGTGGAGAATAGGAGGGGAGAAAGGGAGGAGAACAGGAGGGGAGGACGACAGGAGGGGAGGAGGATAGGAAGGAGGACGGGAGGACAACAGGAGGACAGGAGGGGAGGAGGACAGGAGGGGAGGACAGGAGGGGAGGAGGACAGGAGGGGAGGAGGACAGGAGGGGAGGGAGACAGGAAGGGAGGAAGACAGGAGGGGAGGAAGACAGGAGGGGAGGAAGACAGGAGGGGAGGAACTCAGGAGGGGAGGACAGGAGAGGAGGAGTGGGGGGAGGAAAGGAAGGAAGAGGGGAGGACAGGAGGGGAGTAGGGGAGGAGGATAGGAAATGAGGACAGGAAGGGAGGTCAGGAGAGGAGGAGGGGAGGAGGACAGGAGGGGAGGAGGACAGGAGGGGAGGACAGGAGGGGAGGAGGATAGGAGGGGTGGAGGAAAGGAGGGGAGGAGGACAGGAGGGGAAGAGGACAGGAGGGGAAGAGGACAGGAGGGGAAGAGGACAGGAGGGGAAGAGGACAGGAGGGGATGAGGACAGGAGGGGATGAGGACAGGGAGGGAGGAGGTGGAGGAGGATAGGAGGGGCGGAGGGTAGGAGGACATGAGGACAGGAGGGGAGGAGGACGGGAGGACATGAGGGGAGGAGGACATGAGGGGAGGAGGACATGAGGGGAGGAGGACAGGAGGGGAGGAGGACAGGAGGTGAGGAGGACAGGAGGTGAGGAGGACAGGAGGGGAGGAGGACAGGAGGGGAGGAGGACAGGAGGAGGGGAGGACAGGAGGGGAGGAGGACAGGAGGGGAGGAGAACAGGAGGGGAGGAGGACAGGAGGGGAGGAGGACAGGAGGGGAGGAGGACAGGAGGGGAGGAGGATAGGAAGGAGGAGGGGAGGACAACAGGAGGACAGGAGGGGAGGAGGACAGGAGGGGAGGGAGGACAGGAGGGAGGAGGATAGGCGGATAGGAGGGGAGGAGGATAGGTGGGGAGGATAGGAAGATAGCAGGGGAAGAAGATAGGAGAGAGCAGGGCAGGAAGGGGAGGACAGGAGAGGAGGAGGACAGGAAGGGAGGAGGGGGAGGAGGATAGGAGGGGGAGGAGGTTAGGAAGAAGGGGGAGGAGGACAGGAGGGGAGGAGGACAGGAGGGGAGGAGGACAGGAGGGGAGGAGGACAGGAGGGGAGGAGGACAGGAGGGGAGGAGGACAGGAGGGGAGGAGGACAGGAGGGGAGGAGGACAGGAGGGGAGGAGGATAGGAGGGGTGGAGGAAAGGAGGGGTGGAGGAAAGGAGGGGTGGAGGAAAGGAGGGGTGGAGGAAAGGAGGGGTGGAGAATAGGAGGGGAGAAAGGGAGGAGGACAGGAGGGGAGGACGACAGGAGGGGAGGAGGACAGGAGGGGAGGAGGACAGGAGGGGAGGAGGACAGGAGGGGAGGAGGACAGGAGGACAGGAGGGGAGGAGGACAGGAGGGGAGGAGGACAGGAGGGGAGGAGGACAGGAGGGGAGGAGGACAGGAGGGGTGGAGGATAGGAGGGGTGGAGGAAAGGAGGGGTGGAGGAAAGGAGGGGTGGAGGAAAGGAAGGGTGGAGAATAGGAGGGGAGAAAGGGAGGACGACAGGAGGGGAGGACGACAGGAGGGGAGGAGGATAGGAAGGAGGAGGGGAGGACAACAGGAGGACAGGAGGGGAGGAGGACAGGAGGGGAGGACAGGAGGGGAGGATGACAGGAGGGGAGGAGGATAGGAGGGGAGGAGGACAGGAGGGGAGGAGGACAGGAGGGGAGGAGGACAGGAGGGGAGGAGGACAGGAGGGGAGGAGGACAGGAGGGGAGGAGGACAGGAAGGGAGGGAGACAGGAAGGGAGGAAGACAGGAGGGGAGGAAGACAGGAGGGGAGGAACTCAGGAGGGGAGGACAGGAGAGGAGGAGGGGGGGAGGAAAGGAAGGAAGAGGGGAGGACAGGAGGGGAGTAGGGGAGGAGGATAGGAAATGAGGACAGGAAGGGAGGTCAGGAGAGGAGGAGGACAGGAGGGGAGGAGGACAGGAGGGGAGGGGGATAGGAGGGGTGGAGGAAAGGAGGGGTGGAGGAAAGGAGGGGTGGAGGAAAGGAGGGGTGGAGGAAAGGAGGGGTGGAGAATAGGAGGGGAGAAAGGGAGGAGGACAGGAGGGGAGGACGACAGGAGGGGAGGAGGACAGGAGGGGAGGAGGACAGGAGGGGAGGAGGGGAGGAGGACAGGAGGACAGGAGGGGAGGAGGACAGGAGGGGAGGAGGACAGGAGGGGAGGAGGACAGGAGGGGAGGAGGACAGGAGGGGAGGAGGACAGGAGGGGATGACAGGAGGGGAGGAGGATAGGAGGGGTGGAGGAAAGGAGGGGTGGAGGAAAGGAGGGGTGGAGGAAAGGAGGGGTGGAGGAAAGGAGGGGTGGAGAATAGGAGGGGAGAAAGGGAGGAGAACAGGAGGGGAGGACGACAGGAGGGGAGGAGGATAGGAAGGAGGAGGGGAGGACAACAGGAGGACAGGAGGGGAGGAGGACAGGAGGGGAGGACAGGAGGGGAGGAGGACAGGAGGGGGAGGAGGACAGGAGGGGAGGGAGACAGGAAGGGAGGAAGACAGGAGGGGAGGAACACAGGAGGGGAGGAAGACAGGAGGGGAGGAACTCAGGAGGGGAGGACAGGAGAGGAGGAGGGGGGGAGGAAAGGAAGGAAGAGGGGAGGACAGGAGGGGAATAGGGGAGGAGGATAGGAAATGAGGACAGGAAGGGAGGTCAGGAGAGGAGGAGGGGAGGAGGACAGGAGGGGAGGAGGACAGGAGGGGAGGAGGATAGGAGGGGTGGAGGAAAGGAGGGGAGGAGGACAGGAGGGGAAGAGGACAGGAGGGCAAGAGGACAGGAGGGGAAGAGGACAGGAGGGGAAGAGGTCAGGAGGGGAAGAGGACAGGAGGGGAAGAGGACAGGAGGGGAAGAGGACAGGAGGGGAAGAGGACAGGAGGGGATGAGGACAGGGAGGGAGGAGGTGGAGGAGGATAGGAGGGGCGGAGGGTGGGAGGACAGGAGGACAGGAGGACGGGAGGACAGGAGGACGGGAGGACATGAGGGGAGGAGGACATGAGGGGAGGAGGACAGGAGGGGAGGAGGACAGGAGGGGAGGAGGACAGGAGGGGAGGAGGACAGGAGGGGAGGAGGACAGGAGGGGAGGAGGACAGGAGGGGAGGAAGACAGGAGGGGAGGAAGACAGGAGGGGAGGAGGACAGGAGGAGGGGAGGACAGGAGGAGGGGAGGACAGGAGGGGAGGAGGACAGGAGGGGAGGAGGACAGGAGGGGAGGAGGACAGGAGGGGAGGAGGATAGGAAGGAGGAGGGGAGGACAACAGGAGGACAGGAGGGGAGGAGGACAGGAGGGGAGGGAGGACAGGAGGGAGGAGGATAGGCGGATAGGAGGGGAGGAGGATAGGAGGGGAGGATAGGAAGATAGCAGGGGAAGAAGATAGGAGAGAGCAGGGCAGGAAGGGAGGACAGGAGAGGAGGAGGACAGGAGGGGAGGAGGGGGAGGAGGATAGGAGGGGGGGGAGGTTAGGAAGAAGGGGGAGGAGGACAGGAGGGGAGGAGGACAGGAGGGGAGGCGGACAGGAGGGGAGGAGGACAGGAGGGGAGGAGGACAGGAGGGGAGGAGGATAGGAGGGGTGGAGGAAAGGAGGGGTGGAGGAAAGGAGGGGTGGAGGAAAGGAGGGGTGGAGGAAAGGAGGGGTGGAGAATAGGAGGGGAGAAAGGGAGGAGGACAGGAGGGGAGGACGACAGGAGGGGAGGAGGACAGGAGGGGAGGAGGACAGGAGGGGAGGAGGACAGGAGGACAGGAGGGCAGGAGGACAGGAGGGCAGGAGGACAGGAGGGGAGGAGGACAGGAGGGGAGGAGGACACGAGGTGAGGAGGACAGGAGGGGAGGAGGACAGGAGGGGTGGAGGATAGGAGGGGTGGAGGATAGGAGGGGTGGAGGAAAGGAGGGGTGGAGGAAAGGAGGGGTGGAGGAAAGGAGGGGTGGAGGAAAGGAGGGGTGGAGAATAGGAGGGGAGAAAGGGAGGACGACAGGAGGGGAGGACGACAGGAGGGGAGGAGGATAGGAAGGAGGAGGGGAGGACAACAGGAGGACAGGAGGGGAGGAGGACAGGAGGGGAGGACAGGAGGGGAGGAGGACAGGAGGGGAGGAGGACAGGAGGGGAGGAGGACAGGAGGGGAGGAGGACAGGAGGGGAGGAGGACAGGAGGGGAGGAGGACAGGAGGGGAGGAGGACAGGAGGGGAGGAGGACAGGAGGGGAGGAGGACAGGAGGGGAGGAGGACAGGAGGGGAGGGAGACAGGAAGGGAGGAAGACAGGAGGGGAGGAAGACAGGAGGGGAGGAAGACAGGAGGGGAGGAACTCAGGAGGGGAGGACAGGAGAGGAGGAGGGGGGGAGGAAAGGAAGGAAGAGGGGAGGCAGGAGGGGAGTAGGGGAGGAGGATAGGAAATGAGGACAGGAAGGGAGGTCAGGAGAGGAGGAGGGGAGGAGGACAGGAGGGGAGGAGGACAGGAGGGGAGGACAGGAGGGGAGGAGGATAGGAGGGGTGGAGGAAAGGAGGGGAGGAGGACAGGAGGGGAAGAGGACAGGAGGGGAAGTGGACAGGAGGGGATGAGGACAGGGAGGGAGGAGGTGGAGGAGGATAGGAGGGGCGGAGGGTAGGAGGACAGGAGGACAGGAGGGGAGGAGGACGGGAGGACATGAGGGGGGGAGGACATGAGGGGAGGAGGACAGGAGGGGAGGAGGATAGGAGGGGAGGAGGACAGGAGGGGAGGAGGACGGGAGGGGAGGAGGACAGGAGGGGAGGACAGGAGGGGAGGAGGACAGGAGGGGAGGAGGATAGGAAGGGAGGAAGACAGGAGGGGAGGAACTCAGGAGGGGAGGACAGGAGAGGAGGATGCGGGAGGAAAGGAAGGAAGAGGGGAGGACAGGAGAGGAGTAGGGGAGGAGGATAGGAAATGAGGACAGGAAGGGAGGTCAGGAGAGGAGGAGGGGAGGAGGATAGGAGGGGAGGAGGCCAGGAAGAAGGAAGACTGGAAGGGAGGACAGGAGGGTGGGAGGACAGGAGGGGAGGAGCATAGGAGAGGAGGAGGGGAGGAAGATAGCAGGGGAAGAGGATAGGAGAGGGGAGGGGCAGGAATGGAGGACAGGAGGGGAGGAGGACAGGAGAGGAGGAGGGGAGGAGGACAGGAGGGGAGGAGGAATGGAGGGGAGGAGAGGAGGAAAGCTGAGGCGGATACGAGGGGAGGAGGACAGGAGAGGAGGAGGGGAGGAGGATAGGAGAGGAGGAATGGAGTAGGATAGCAGAGGAGGATAGGAGGGGAGGAGGACAGGAGGGGAGGAGGACAGGAAGACAGGAAGGGAAGAGGGAAGGAGAATTGGAGGGGAAGGAAGAGGTTCAGAAGGAAGGGGAGGACGAATGTGAAGGAAGAGGAGATGGAGGGAAGAGAATAAGAGGCCCGAGGGAAGGGAAAATCACCCTGCCAACTTTAAAATATTGTCAAGCAGGAAATTAATTCCAGAAATGTCAGTTCACCAGCCACTATTTCTTTGACCATAAACTGTATTCAGAAGAACTGAATGAATCTCTCCAGATTTACTTGGCTGCGAGGAACGAAAACGCGTGGGACTAATTTTACAGTTCGTACATGAAGCAGCACAGACACAAAGTGCTGAATGGCCTCCTCATTGCCTGTAACATTTCATCCTCATCAACCCCCTTCTTTTAAATAATATTCTCAATGTACTAACAACACCAAGAGCATTGACAGGAGTGATGTCAGACAGAACTTTGACCCCTAGCCACACAAGGGTACATTTGGACAATTGACTAAGGCTCGGTCAGAGAGATGGGTGTTCAGAGACAAAAACAACATTCTGGGCAATCTCAGCAAGTCTGACAGCATGGGCGGGATTCTCCAACCCCCCGCCAGGTCGAAGAATCATCGGGGGCTGGCGGGAATCGCGCCGCGCCAATTGGCGGCCCCCCCCCCCCCAGGCGATTCTCCGGCCCGGATGGGCCGAAGTCCCGCTGCTGGAATGCCTGTCCCGCCGGCGTGGATTAACCCACCTCTCTTACCGGCGGGACAAGGCGGCGCGCGCGGTCTCCGTGGTCCTGGGGGGGGGCACGGGGCGATCTGGCCCCAGGGTGTGCCCCCACGGTGGCCTGGCCCACGATTGGGGCCCACCAATCCGCGGGCGGGCCAGTGCTGTGGGGGGAACTCTGGGAAGAGACCCCCTCCACTGCGCATGCGCATGCGCGGGGATGCCGTGAGCGGCCGCTAATGCTCCCGCGCATGCGCCGCCCGGCAATGTCATTTCCGCGCCAGCTGGCGGGGCAACAAAGGTCTTTTCCACCAGCTGGCGGGGCGGAAATTCGTCCGGCACGGGCCTAGCCCCTTAAGGTTGGGGCTCGGCCCCCCAAGATGCGGACCATTCTGCACCTTTGGGGCAGCGCGATGCCCGACTGATTTGCGCCGTTTTGGAGAATTTCACCCCAGATTTCCACTCCCATGACAGGAGGAAGTATTTCCTGATTTATAATCCCTGAACAGCCTCAGATTTTAACCTGTCCCCCTTATTCTGCGCTGGAGCTTTTCATGAACGTCAGGGAGAGGGAAGGAAGGGCAAGAGGGAGGGAGGAAGAGCAAGAGGGAAGGAGGAAAGGGCAAGAAGTGGGGTGGAAGAGGGAAGGGCAAGAGGGAAGGAGGAAGAGGGAAGGTGAGTGTGGAAAGAGAGAGAGGCAGGGAGGGAAGAGGGAAGGAAGGGGAGAAGAGGGAGGAGAAGGGGAAGAGGGAGGAGAAGAGGGAGGAAAAGGGGAAGAGGGAGGAAAAGGGGAAGAGGGAGGAAAAGGGGAAGAGGGAGGAAAAGGGGAAGAGGGAGGGAAGGGGAAGAGGGAGGGGAAGGGGAAGAGGGAGGGGAAGGGGGAAGAGGGAGGGAGGGAAGGGAAGGGGAAAGAGGGAGGGATGGGGAAAGAGGGAGGGAAGGGAAGGGAAGAGGGAGGGCAGGGGAAGGTGGAAGGAGGGAAGGAGAAGGTGGAGGGAGGGAAGGGGAAGAGGCAGGGAAGGGAAGTGGGAGAGGGAGGAAAGGCGAAGTGGGAGGGAGGGAAGGAAGGGCGTGTAGCGCACAAAGACTCCCGAGAGCCGAATAGAGGTGAAGTCGATGAGGCTTTATTAAGCGTGACTTGTTCCCCGCTGTTCAGTAACAGACTGGCCTGCGGGGGAGAACTCCTGGTTCTTATACTCCGCCTTCAGGGCGGAGCTAGAGGTCAACAGTCAACCAGGACCCGGGATCTGTCAGCCAATGACATCACGGCTTCACAGTCCCACATGACCCCTAATGCATACTACCACATTCACCCCTTGTTAAAAATGAACCCGGCGGGGTGGTGCTTCGCATGGTGGTAGAGGTTTACAAGGCTGGTCCTGGGAGGAAAAACTTTTGCCTCTCATCACAGTATGTACAGGGTATTTTTTGTTTTGAACTATTTACAGTATTCGTAAGAGGGAAAAAGGTAAAAAAATTCTCGTTAAAGTCCACAACATTCTAGTGTTACACCGATGCCACAAGCCGGTCGGGCGGTCTGGTCGTCCTTGTCGATCGCCTCAGCCCTGGTGGTGGTGGTGCTTGTTCCAGTGTTGTCACCTCCGGGAGCTTTACGGTTTCTGCTTCAGCTTCACTTCTGGTCGGACCTGGGAGGAGAACCGATCCTCCCGGTAAGGGGGCTGTCGCGGGGTGCGCCGGTGGCAGGGAGGGGGTGATAGGTGTCGGGGGGGGTGCGTGTTGCCGGCGGGCGCCAGATCTCGCAGGGAGACCGTGTCCTGTCGGCCGTCGGGGTACTCCACGTAGGCGTACTGCGGGTTCGCGTGGAGGAGGTGAACCCTCTCGACCAACGGGTCCGACTTGTGCGCCCGCACATGTTTCCGGAGAAAGATGGGTCCTGGGGCCGCCAGCCAGGTCGGCAGCGACGTTCCAGAGGAGGACTTCCTGGGGAAGACAAGGAGGCGCTCCTGAGGCGTTTGGTTAGTAGTGGTACACAGTAGGGACCGGATGGAGTGGAGGGCGTCCGGGAAGACCTCCTGCCACCGTGAAACTGAGATCCCTGGACCGTAGGGCCAGTAGGACGGTCTTCCAGACCGTGCCGTTCTCCCTCTCTACTTGCCCGTTCCCCCGGGGGTTGTAGCTGGTCGTCCTGCTCGAGGCTATCCCCTTGCTGAGCAGGAACTGGCGCAGCTCGTCACTCATGAAGGAGGGCCCCCTGTCGCTATGGACGTATGCGGGGCAACCGAACAGTGTGAATATGGTGTTAAGGGCTTTAATGACTGTGGCCGCTGTCATGTCAGAGCAGGGGATGGCGAAGGGGAAACGGGAGTACTCGTCCACCACGTTCAGGAAGTATGCGTTGCGGTCGGTGGAGAGGAGGGGCCCTTTGAAATCCAGACTGAGGTGTTCAAAGGGACGGGAAGCCTTGATCAGGTGCGCTCTATCTGGCCTGAAAAAGTGCGGTTTGCACTCCGTGCAGATGTGGCAGTTCCTGGTGACTGTACGGACCTCCTCCACAGAGTAGGGGAGGTTGCGGGACTTTATAAAATGGTAGAACCGAGTGACCCCCAGGTGGCAGAGGTCCTCGTGGAGGGCTTGGAGACGGTTAATTTGTGTGTTGGCACATGTGCCGCGGGATAGGGCATCGGACGGCTCGTTCAGCTTTCCGGGACGGTACAAGATCTCGTAGTTGAAGGTGGAGAGCTCGATCCTCCACCTTAAGCTCTTGTCATTTTTAATTTTGCCCCGCTGTGCATTATCGAACATGAAAGCTACCGACCGTTGGTCAGTGAGGAGAGTGAATCTCCTGCCGGTCAGGTAATGCCTCCAATGTCGCACAGCTTCCACTCTGGCTTGGGCTTCCTTTTCCACTGATGAGTGGCGGATTTCTGAGGCGTGGAGGGTTCGGGAGAAGAAGGCCACGGGTCTGCCCGCTTGGTTAAGGGTGGCCGCTAGAGCTACATCGGAGGCGTCGCTCTCGACCTGGAAGGGGAGGGACTCGTCGATGGCGCGCATCGTGGCCTTTGCGATATCCGCTTTGATGCGGCTGAAGGCCTGGCAAGCCTCTGTCGACAGAGGGAAGGTCGTGGTCTGTATTAGGGGGCGGGCCTTGTCTGCGTACTGGGGGACCCACTGGGCGTAATATGAAAAGAACCCCAGGCAGCGTTTTAGGGCTTTTGAGCAGTGAGGGAGGGGAAATTCCATGAGGGGGCGCATACGTTCGGGGTCGGGGCCTATTATCCCATTGCGCACTACATATCCCAAAATGGCTAGCCGGTTTGTGCTAAAAACGCACTTGTCCTCGTTGTATGTGAGGTTCAAGGCTTTAGCGGTCTGGAGGAATTTTTGGAGGTTGGCATCGTGGTCCTGCTGATCGTGGTTGCAGATGGTTACATTGTCGAGATACGGGAACGTGGCCTGCAACCCGTGTTGATCAACCATTCGGTCCATCTCTCGTTGGAAGACCGAGACCCCGTTTGTGACGCCAAATGGGACCCTTAGGAAGTGGTATAATCGCCCGTCTGCCTCGAAGGCTGTGTACTTGCGGTCACTTGGGCGGATGGGGAGCTGATGGTAGGCGGACTTGAGGTCCACGGTGGAGAAGACCTTATATTGGGCAATCCGATTGACCATGTCGGATATGCGGGGGAGAGGGTACGCATCTAGCTGTGTGTACCTGTTGATGGTCTGGCTATAGTCTATGACCATCCTTTGCTTCTCCCGTGTCTTTACTACTACCACCTGTGCTCTCTAGGGACTATTGCTGGCCTGGATTATGCCTTCCTTCAGTAGCCGCTGGACTTCGGACCGAATGAATGTCCGGTCCTGGGCGCTGTACCGTCTGCTCCTAGTGGCGACGGGTTTGCAATCCGGGGTGAGGTTTTCAAACAAGGATGGGGGCTCAACCTTGAGGGTTGCGAGGCCGCAGATAGTGAGTGGGGGTATTGGGCCGCCGAATTTGAAAGTTAGGCTCTGCAGGTTGCACTGGAAGTCTAATCCCAGTAATGTGGGCGCGCAGAGTTGGGGAAGGACGTAGAGCCTGTAGTTTTTAAACTCCCTCCCTTGCACCGTTCGGGTCACTATGCAGTAGCCTTTGATCTGTACGGAGTGGGATCCTGCAGCTAGGGAAATATTTTGCGCACTGGGACGGATGGTCAAAAAACAGTGTCTTACCGTGTCGGGGTGGATGAAGCTTTCTGTGCTCCCGGAGTCGACCAGGCATGGTGTCTCGTGCCCGTTGATCAGCACCGTTGTTGTCGTCGTCTGGAGCGTCCGGGGCCGTGCTTGGTCCAGCATCATTGAGGCCAGACGTGGTCGTAGTGCTTCAGCATCTTCCTCGAACCCGGTTGACGCGTCGATGCTGGGGTCCATTGTTGCCGTCCAAGATGGCGGCGGGGGGTGAACAAAATGGCCGCCCCCATGCATCGCACATGGCTGGGGGGTCACAAGATGGCGGCGGGGGTGGACAAAATGGCCGCCCCATGCGTCGCACAGGGCTGGGGGGTCCCAAGATGGCGGTGCCCCTCCTCCCCTCGTGGTGGCCGGGACCCAAAATGGCGGCGCCTGCGGGTCGCACATGGGGTGCTGGGGGGGTTGGGGAGCGTTTGAAACGCGCAGGACTCCTTGTTCTCCGGGGACAGCGGTGGCCGGGACCCAAAATTGCTGCGCCTGCGGGTCGTACATAGGGCGCTGGGGGGGATTGGGGAGCGTTAGAAACGCGCAGGACTGCTTCTTCTCCTGGGACAGCGGCGACCTCCCGGGACCGGCACACAGTCGCGAAATGGCCCTTTTTCCCGCAGCTCTTGCAAATCGCTGCGCGGGCCGGGCAGCGCTGCCGGGGGAGTTTCGCTCTGGCCGCAGAAATAGCAGCGGGCCCCCCCGGGACGACTTGGAGTCTGAACCGCGCAAGCCTGTGGGGTGGGGGGGGGGGGTTTGTCGCGATGGGGGTCCACGGAGCCCAAGGGGCTGCCGCGCCGTCGGGGCCGTACGCGCGGGCGTTTCGCGCGGCTACATCCAGGGAGGCTGCAAGGGCCCGTGCCTCTGAGAGTCCCAGCGACTCTTTTTCCAAAAGTCTTTGGCGGATTTGGGGAGAGTTCATACCTGCGACAAAAGCATCGCGCATCAACATGTCCATGTGTTCAATCGCGTTTACCGGCGGGGCAGCTGCAGGCCCCGTCCCAAAATTAGCAGCGCGGCGTAGAATTCGTTCCAGCGATTCTCCGGGACCTTGCCGTCTCATTGCGAGTTGGTAGCGTGCGTAGATCTGGTTCACTGGGCGAACATAGATGCTCCTTAGTGCTGCGAACACCGTCTGGAAATCCTCTGCGTCTTCGATGAGAGGGAAAATTTCCGGGCCTACCCTCGAGTGCAGGACCTGTAGTTTCTGGTCTTCTGTGACCCGGCAGGGGGCCGTTCGGAGGTAAGCTTCGAAACAAGTCTGCCAGTGTTTAAAAAACTGCTGCTGAGTTCACTGCGTGGGGGCTGATCCTCAGGCATTCCGGGATGATCCTGAGCTCCATAGTCCTTTAAGCACGCTTAATAAATTGTAGCGCACAAAGACTCCCGAGAGACGAATAGAGGTGAAGTCGATGAGGGCTTTATTAAGCATGACTTGTTCCCTGCAGTTCAGTAACAGACTGGCCTGCGGGGGGAGAACTCCTGTTCTTATACTCCGCCTCAGGGCGGAGCTAGAGGTCAACAGCCAACCAGGACCTGGGATCTGTCAGCCAATGACATCACGGCTTCACAGTCCACATGACCCCTAATGCATACTACTGCAAAGGCAGAAGAGGAAGGGAGGGAAGGGGGAAGAGGGAGGGAGGGAAGGGGGAAGAGGGAGGGAGGGAAGGGGGAAGAGGGAGGGAGGGAAGGGGGAAGAGGGAGGGAGGGAAGGGGGAAGAGGGAGGGAGGGAAGGGGGAAGAGGGAGGGAGGGAAGGGGGAAGAGGGAGGGAGGGAAGGGGGAAGAGGGAGGGAGGAAGGGGGAAGAGGGAGGGAGGGAGGGAAGGGGGAAGAGGGAGGGAGGGAGGGAAGGGGGAAGAGGGAGGGAGGGAGGGAGGGAGGGAGGGAGGGAAGGGGGAAGAGGGAGGGAGGGAGGGAAGGGGGAAGAGGGAGGGGAGGGAAGGGGAAGAGGGAGGGAGGGAAGGGGGAAGAGGGAGGGAGGGAAGGGGGAAGAGGGAGGGAGGGAAGGGGGAAGAGGGAGGGAGGGAAGGGGGAAGAGGGAGGGAGGGAAGGGGGAAGAGAGAGGGAGGGAGGGAAGGGGGAAGAGGGAGGGAGGGAAGGGGGAAGAGGGAGGGAGGGAAGGGGGAAGAGGGAGGGAGGGAAGGGGGAAGAGGGAGGGAGGGAAGGGGGGAAGAGGGAGGGAGGGAAGGGGGAAGAGGGAGGGAGGGAAGGGGGAAGAGGGAGGGAGGGAAGGGGGAAGAGGGAGGGAGGGAAGGGGGAAGAGGGGGGGAGGGAAGGGGGAAGAGGGGGGGGAGGGAAGGGGAAGAGGGGGGGGAGGGAAGGGGGAAGGGGGGGGAGGGAAGGGGGAAGAGGGGGGGAGGGAAGGGGGAAGAGGGAGGGAGGGAAGGGGAAGAGGGAGGGAGGGAAGGGGAAGAGGGAGGGAGGGAAGGGGGAAGAGGGAGGGAGGGAAGGGGAAGAGGGAGGGAGGGAAGGGGGAAGAGGGAGGGAGGGAAGGGGGAAGAGGGAGGAGGGAAGGGGAAGAGGGAGGGAAGGGGAAGAGGGAGGGAGGGAAGAGGGAGGGAGGGAAGAGGGAGGGAGGGAAGGGGGAAGGGGGAAGAGGGAGGGAGGGAAGGGGGAAGTGGGAGGGAGGGAAGGGGAAGAGGGAGGGAGGGGAAGGGGGGAAGAGGGAGGGAGGGAAGGGGTAAGAGGGAGGGAGGGAAGGGGTAAGAGGGAGGGAGGGAAGGGGTAAGAGGGAGGGAGGGAAGGGGTAAGAGGGAGGGAGGGATGGGGTAAGAGGGAGGGGAGGGAAGGGGTAAGGAGGGAGGGAGGGAAGGGGTAAGTGGGAGGGAGGGAAGGGGGTAAGAGGGAGGGAGGGAAGGGGTAAGAGGGAGGGAGGGAAGGGGTAAGAGGGAGGGAGGGAAGGGGTAAGAGGGAGGAGGGAAGGGGTAAGAGGGAGGGAGGAAGGGGTAAGAGGGAGGGAGGGAAGGGGGTTAGAGGGAGGGGAGGGAAGGGGTAAGAGGGTGGGAGGAAGGGGGAAGGGGGAAGAGGGAGGTGAGGGAAGGGGGAAGAGGGAGGGAGGGAAGGGGGAAGAGGGAGGGTAGGGGGAAGAGGGAGGGGAGGGAAGGGGGAAGATGGGAGGGTGGGAAGGGGGAAGAGGGAGGGAAGGGAAGGGGGAAGAGGGAGGGAGGGAAGGGGGAAGAGGGAGGGAGGGAAGGGGGAGAGGGAGGGTGGGAAGGGGGAGAGGGAGGGAGGGAAGGGGAAGAGGGAGGGAGGGAAGGGGAAGAGGAGGGAAGGCAGGGGGAAGAGGGGGGGAGGGAAGGAAGGGGAAGAGGGAGGGAAGGAACGAAGGGGAAGAGGGAGGGAAGGAACGGGGAAGAGGGAGGGAGGGAAGGAAGGGGAAGAGGGTGGGAGGGAAGGAAGGGGAAGTGGAGGGAGGGAAGGGGGATGAGGGAGGGAAGGGGGAAGAGGAGGGAGGGAAGGGGGGAAGTGGGTGGAGGGAAGGGGGAAGAGGGAGGGAGGGAAGGGGAAGAGGGAGGGAGGGTAGGGGATGAGGGAGGGAGGGAAGGGGAAGAGGGAGGGAGGGAAGGGGGAAGTGGGAGGGAGGGATGGGGGAAGAGGGAGGGAGGGAAGGGGGAAGAGGGAGGGAGGGAAGGGGGAGAGGGAGGGAGGGAAGGGGGAAGAGGGAGGGTGGGAAGGGGGAAGAGGGAGGGAGGGAAGGGGGAAGAGGGAGGGTGGGTTGGGGGGAAGAGGGAGGGAGGGAAGGGGAAGAGGGAGGGAGGGGGAGAGGGAGGGAGGGGGAAGAGGGAGGAGGGGGTAGAGGGAGGGAGGGGAAGTGGGAGGGAGGGGCAAGTGGGAGGGAGGGGGAAGTGGGAGGGAGGGGGAAGGGGAAGTGGGAGGGAGGGGGAAGGGGAAGTGGGAGGGAGGGGGAAGGGGAAGTGGGAGGGAGGGGGAAGGGGAAGTGGGAGGGAGGGGGAAGGGGAAGTGGGAGGAAGGGGAAGTGGGAGGGATGGGGAAGGGGAAGTGGGAGGGAGGGGAAGGGGAAGTGGGAGGGAGGGGGAAGGGGAAGCGGGAAGAGGGAGGGAGTGGGAAGTGGGAGGGAGCGGGAAGTGGGAGGGAGGGGGAAGTGGGAGGCAGGGGGAAGTGGGAGGGAGGGGGAAGTGAGCACGAGGGAGGGGGGAAGTGTGAGGGAGGGTGGGGGGGGAAGTGTGAGGGAGGGTGGGGGGGGGGAAGTGTGAGGGAGGGTGGGAGGGGAAGTGTGAGGGATGGTGCAAGGGGAAGTGAGAGAAGTGGGAAGGGAAAGAGCATGGGAGAGGAGAGGTGGGAGGGGAAAGAGAGTGAGAGGGAGGGAGGAAGGAAGATGAGGCAGAGTGGGAGGGAGGAAGATTGATGGATTGAGGGGGAGGGAAGCTGGGGGAAGAGGGAAGAAAGGGAAGAGGGATGAGGGAGGGAGAAGGATAAAGGTGGGAAGGAGGCGAGGGAGGCAGAAGAGTGTAAGGAGAGAGGGGAAAGAGGATAAGGAAGGAGGGGAAGAGATTAAGGCGGGAGGGGGTAGAGGTTAAGGCGGAAGGGGGAAGAGGATGGGAGGGGAAGAGGATAGGATGGAAGGAGGTTAAGGGGAGAGGAGGGTAGGAAGGGAGGAGGATTAGAGGATAGGAGATGAGGAGGGGAGGAGGATAGGAGGGGAGGAGGAAAGGAGGGGAGGAGGGGAGGAGGAAAGGAGGGGAGGCGGGGAGGAGGACAGGAAGGGGAGGAGGATAGGAGAGGAGGAGGGAGGAAGATAGGAGGGAAGGCAGTTAAGGGGGCAGGAGGATAGGAAGGGAGGAGGATAGGAGAGGAGGAGGATAGGAGAAGAGGAGGGGAGGAGGATAGGAGAGGAGGAGGATAGGATGGGAGGAGGAGGGGAGGAGGATAGGAGGGGAGGAGGATAGGAGGGGAGGAGGATAGGAGGGGAGGAGGATAGGAGGGGAGGAGGAGGGGAGGGGGATAGGAGGACAGGAGGCGAGGAGGACAGGAGGTGTGGAGGAGAGGAGGACAGGAGAGGAGGAGGGGAGGAGGGGAGGAGGACAGGAGAAAAGGAGGGGAGGAGGATAGGAGGCGAGGAGGGGAGAAGGATAGGAGGGGAGGAGGATAGGAGAGGAGGAGGGGAGGAGGTGGATAGGAGGGGAGGAGGACAGGAGAGGAGGAGGATAGGAGGGGAGGAGGACAGGAGAGGAGGAGGGGAGGAGGATAGTAGGGCAGGACGGGAGGAGGATAGGAGGGGAGGAGGATAGGAAGGTGGAGGGGAGGATAGGAGAGAGGAGGGGGAGGAGGACAGGGGGGAGGAGGACAGGAGGAGAGGAGGACAGGAGGAGAGGAGGTCAGGAGGAGAGGACAGGAGGGGAGGAGGATAGGTGGGGAGGAGGACAGGAGGGGAGGAGGACAGGAGAGGAGGAGGGGAGGAGGATAGTAGGGCAGGAGGGGAGGAGGATAGGAGGGGAGGAGGATAGGAAGGTGGAGGGGAGGAGGATAGGAGGGAGGAGGGGAAAGAGGACAGGAGGGGATGAGGACAGGAGGGGAGGAGGACAGGAGGGAAGGAGGATAGGAGGGGAGGAGGACAGGAGAGGAGGAGGATAGGAAGGAGGAGGACAGGAGGGGAGGACAGGAGGGGAAGAGGACAGGGAGGGAGGAGGACAGAAGAGGAGGAGGGGAGGAGGATAGGAAGGAAGAGGGGAGGAGGACAGGAGGGGAGGAGGATAGGAAGGAGGAGGGGAGGAGGATAGGAAGGAGGAGGGGAGGCGGACAGGAGGGGAGGCAGACAGGAGGGGTGGAGGACAGGAGTGGTGGGGGACAGGAGGGGAGGAGGACAGAAGGGAAGGAGGGCAGGAAAGGAGGAGGGGAGTAGGATAGGAAGGAAGATGGGAGGAGGACAGGAGATGCGGAGGACAGGAAGGGAGGACAGGAGAGGAGGAGGATAGGAGGGGAGGAGGACAGGAAGGAGGAGGGGAGGACAACAGGAAGGAGGAGGACAGAAAGGGAGGACGGGAAGGAGGGAGGACAGGAGGGGAGGAGGATAGGAGGGGAGGAGGGGAGGAGAGGAAGATAGCAGGAGAAGAATATAGGAGAGAGGAGGGCAGGAAGGGAGGACAGGATGGGAGGAGGACAGGAGAGGAGGAGGACAGGAGGGGAGGAGGGGGAGGAGGATAGGAGGGGAGGAGGTTAGGAAGAATGGGGAGGAGGACAGGAGGGGAGGAGGACAGGAGGGGAGGAGGACAGGAGGGGAGGAGGACAGGAGGAGAAGAGGACAGGAGGGGAAGAGGACAGGGAGGGAGGAGGGGGAGGAGGATAGGAGGGGCGGAGGATAGGAAGGAGGAGGGGAGGAGGACAGGAAGACAGGAGGGGAGGAGGACGGGAGGACATGAGGGGAGGAGGACAGGAGGGTAGGATGACAGGAGGGGAGGACGACAGGAGGGAAGGACGACAGGAGGGGAGGAGGACAGGAGGGGAGGAGGACAGGAGGGGAGGAGGATAGGAAGGAGGAGGGGAGGACAACAGGCGGGCAGGAGGGGAGGAGGACAGGAGGGGAGGACAGGAGAGGAGGACAGGAGGGGAGGAGGACAGGAGGGGAGGGAGACAGGAGGGGAGGAAGACAGGAGGGGAGGACAGGAGAGGAGGAGGGGGGAGGAAAGGAAGGAAGAGGGGAGGACAGGAGGGGAGGAGGATAGGAAATGAGGACAGGAAGGGAGGACAGGAGAGGAGGAGGGGAGGAGGATAGGAGGGGAGGAGGCCAGGAAGAAGGAAGACTGGAAGGGAGGACAGGAGGGTGGGAGGACAGGAGGGGAGGAGGTTAGGAGGATAGGAGAGGAGGAGGGGAGGAAGATAGCAGGGGAAGAGGAGAGGAGAGAGGAGGGCAGGAATGGAGGACAGGAGGGGAGGAGGACAGGAGAGGAGGATCGGAGGAGGACAGGAGGGGAGGAGGAGAGGAGGGGAGGAGGAGGATAGCAGAGGAGGAGGACAGGAGGGGAGGAGGATAGGAGGGGAGGAGATGAGGAGAGCTGAGGCGGATAAGAGGGGAGGAGGACAGGAGAGGAGGAGGAGAGGAAGACAGGAGGGAAAGAGGGAAGGAGAATTGGAGGGGAAGGAAGAGGTTCAGAAGGAAGGGGAGGACGAATGTGAAGGAAGAGGAGATGGAGGGAAGAGAATAAGAGGCCCGAGGGAAGGGAAAATCACCCTGCCAACTTTAAAATATTGTCAAGCAGGAAATTAATTCCAGAAATGTCAGTTCACCAGCCACTATTTCTTTGACCATAAACTGTATTCCGAAGAACTGAATGAATCTCTCCAGATTTACATGGCTGCGAGGAACGAAAACGCGTGGGACTAATTTTACAGTTCGTACATGAAGCAGCACAGACACAAAGTGCTGAATGGCCTCCTCATTGCCTGTAACATTTCATCCTCATCAACCCCCTTCATTTAAATAATATCCTCAATGTACTAACAACACCAAGAGCATTGACAGGAGTGATGTCAGACAGAACTTTGACCCCTAGCCACACAAGGGTACATTTGGACAATTGACTAAGGCGCGGTCAGAGAGATGGGTGTTCAGAGACAAAAACAACATTCTGGGCAATCTCAACAGGTCTGACAGCATGGGCGGGATTCTCCGACCCCCCCCGCCAGGTCGAAGAATCGGCGGGGGCTGGCGGGAATCGCGCCGCGCCGGTTGGCGGCCCCCCCCCCGGCGATTCTCCGGCCCGGATGGGCCGAAGTCCCGCTGCTGGAATGCCTGTCCCGCCGGCGTGGATTAACCCACCTCTCTTACCGGCGGGACAAGGCGGCGTGGGCGGGCTCCGGGGTCCTGGGGGGGGCGCGGGGCGATCTGGCCTCAGGTAGTGCCCCCACGGTGGCCTGGCCCACGATTGGGGCCCACCGATCCGTGGGCGGGCCTGTGCCGTGGGGGAACTCTTTTCCTTCCGCCTTCGCCATGGTCTCCACCATGGCGGAGGCGGAAGAGACCCCCTCCACTGCGCATGCGCGAGGATGCCGTGAGCGGCCGCTAACGCACCCGCGCATGCGCCGCCCGACAATGTCATTTCCGCTCCAGCTGGCGGGGCAACAAAGGTCTTTTCCACCAGCTGGCAGGGCGGAAATTTGTCCTGCATGGGCCTAGCCCCTTAAGGTTGCGGCTCGGCCCCCCAAGATGCGGACCATTCCGCACCTTTGGGGCGGCGCGATGCCCGACTGATTTGTGCCGTTTTGGAGAATTTCACCCCAGATTTCCACTCCCATGACAGGAGGAAGTGTTTCCTGATATAATACCTGAACAGCCTCAGATTTTAACCTGTCCCCCTTATTCTGCGCTGGAGCTTTTCATGAACGTCAGGGAGAGAGACAGTTTAGAACATAGAACATCGAACATTATAGCGCAGTACAGGCCCTTCGGCCCTCGATGTTGCGCCGACCTGTGAAACTACTCGAAAGCCCATCTACACTATTCCCTTGATAGAACATAGAACATTACAGCGCAGTACAGGCCCTTCGGCCCTCGATGTTACGCTGACCTGTGAAACCACTATTCCAACACTCTCCAGTTCCAACATGATCAGCCACTAATAGGGAGCTGCTGTCTGCAACCTCCTCCAGCCCCTACAGCCCTCCCTATCTCGGTAACGTCATCCAGCCCCTACAACCCTCCCTATCTCTGTAATGTCCTCCAGGCCCTAGAACCCTCCCTATCTCTGTAACCTCTTCCAGCCCCTACAGCTCCCCCTTTCTCTGTAATCACCTCCAGCCCCTACTGCCCTCCATATCTCTGTAACCTCCTCCAACCTCTACAACTCTTTCTATCTATGTAACCTCCTGTTCCTGTACAACAGACTCAAGAGGCTGAATGGCCTCCTCCTGTTCCTGTTTAACAGGATTGAGGCTGCATGAATGGCTTTCTTGTTTGCTACAGTGCAGGAGGCCATTTGGCCCATTGAGTCTGCACCAACCCACTTTCCCACCCTATTCCAATAACCCCCTAACCTAACCCACACACATCTTTGGCTACCAGGGGCAATTTAGCATGGCCAATCCGCCTAATCTACACATTAGAATCATGGGAGGAAACCGGAGTACCCAGAGGAAACCCACGCAGACATGGGGAGAAAGTGCAAACTCGTGCCGATCCTGCAGTGGTCCCGAAAGTGGGAGAAGTGCTTATGACAATATTAATTTCTTTACCCGTCAGTCTGGCCTCAATAAAACGCGAGATGGATTTGTAGGTACAGTATTATTTATTTTTAACCATCTTGCAAGTCTGACTCGCTTCATAATGAGCCTCAGAACACACAAACTGTGTCTTCTGAAACCCTAGGAACCGAGTGAGGTTGGAGACAAAGAGATCTCTGCAAATACATTCAAATGGTATCAAGTTTCACATACACGATTCCCATAGGTCGTCCTATACCCCTCCTGACCTGGCCATATATCCTGATTGGCTCACTTCGCATTCCTTAATCCTGGGCCTCTTGTTACCCAGCATCCTTTTCCCATCCTCCACCAGACACCCCTCCTCCCTTCCTTGCTATGCTTTCTGAAATCCTTTGTCTGTGAACTCACTACTGTTAGACTGATCACATCCACATTACTGTAATTAATATTTGAACTAACTATTTTATATCACATTCGTTTGTTCAATTCCTCACTTACTGGCTTTTAAATTCAGAATGGCAGCCACTGCCGCCTTTTAAATGAAAAGAAATGAGATTGTGTGCAGTTTTCCAGCCAGAAGTGGCAGCAGAGAGCAGGTCACATGCCTGGCCCAGACACCTGCCATCAATCGCCCTCCATGTACATGCTTACGGTGCCAAAGCACAGAGCTGCTTCCATTTTCTAGCTGCTGGCCAGAGGACATAGGAACATAAGAACTAGGAGCAGGAGTAGGCCATCTGGCCCCTCGAGCCTACTCCACCATTCAATGAGATCATGGCTGATCTTTTGTGGACTCAGCTCCACTTTCCGGCCCGAACACCATAACCCTTAATCCCTTTATTCTTCAAAAAACTATCCATCTTTATCTTAAAAACATTTAATGAAGGAGCCTCCACTGCTTCACTGGGCAAGGAATTCCATAGATTCACAGCCCTTTGGGTGAAGAAGTTCCTCCTAAACTCAGTCCTAAATCTACTTCCCCTTATTTTGAGGCTATGCCCCCTATTTCTGCTTTCACCTGCCAGTGGAAACAACCTGCCCGCATTTATCCTATCTATTCCCTTCATAATTTTATATGTTTCTATAAGATCCCCCCCTCATCCTTCTAAATTCCAACGAGTACAGTCCCAGTCTACTCAACCTCTCCTCGTAATCCAACCCCTTCAGGTCTGGGATTAACCTAGTGAATCTCCTCTGCACATCCTCCAGTGCCAGTACGTCCTTTCTCAAGTAAGGAGACCAAAACTGAACACAATACTCCAGGTGTGGCCTCACTAACACCTTATACAATTGCAGCATAACTTCCCTAGTCTTAAACTCCATCCCTCTAGCACACCCTCCAGTGCCAGTGTGGTGGTATGTATTAGGGGTAATACGGTACACCATGAATGCCGAGGACCTATTGGAGGACGATGCTGGGTCCCGATTGGATCTGCCGCCTACTGGGCTCCACCCAGATAGGAGGGGTATAAGAACCTGGGTTTAATCCCAGCAGCTGCATTCTGTGACTGAGCTGCTGGGGAACAAGTCTGAACAAGTCTGCTCAATAAAGCCTCGATTGAAGTTCTTCACGTCTCGCCTCATGTGTGTTCGATGGTGGTACAATTTATTGAGCAGACTTGAAAAGGAATATGGAGCTCCGGATTGCCTGCGAATCGGCCCCCAAGCAGCTCACGCAACATCGGCGTTTAAACACTGGCTGGCGCGCTTTGAGGGGTACCTCCGAACAGCCCCCGGCAGACCAACAGAAGACCAGAAGATGCAGGTCCTGCATTCCAGGGTGAGTCCCGAAATCTACTCTCATTGAGGGCGCGGAAAAATTCCCAGCGGCTATCAACTTGCTGAAGGAGATCTATATTAGGCCCGTCAACCAGGTCTACGCACGCTACCAGCTCGCGACGAGACGACAAATCCCCGGGGAATCGCTAGACAAATTCTTCAATGCTCTAACGATCCTGGGACGAAACTGCAACTGCCCAGCGGTTACGGCGAACGAACATACGGACCTCCTGATCAGAGACGCTTACGTAGCAGGTTTGGCATCGTCGCAAATTCGCCAGAGACTTTTAGAGAAAGACTCTCTCAGACTCACAGAGGTACGGGCCCTTGCAGCCTCCTTCGAAGTGGCCTCCCAAAACGCCCGCACCCATGCCCCCGACCGCGCTGCAGCCCCTTGGACTCCTTGGACCCCCGCCACGACCGACCCCCCGGCACCCCCCACGCCTCCGCAAGCATGCGCAGCCAGAATCCCAGACCACCCGGGAAGGCCCCGCTGCTATTTTTGCGGGCAGCCAAAACACCCCCGCCAGCGCTGCCCGGCCCGCTCGGCCACCTGCCCAAGCTGCGGTAAAAAGGGGCACTACGCAGCGGTGTGCCAGTCCCGTGGGGTCGCCGCTATCTCCGGGGAACAAACGGGACCAGGGACTCAACCCCCCCAGCGACCCACGGGCGGCCAACGGGCACCGCCATTTTGGGCCCCGGACACCACGAGGGGGGGACGGGCGCCGCCATCCTACTACCCACAGGCCGCGTGCGATCCATGGGAGCGGCCATTTTGTCCACCCCCGGCCACGTGCGACCCATGGGAGCGGCCATTTTGTCCATCCCCAACCGCGTGCGATCCATAGACGCCGCCATCTTGGCTGACAGGCAAGGACCCCAGCGTGGACGGCTCCACACTGCCTGAAGACAACGATCTGATGCACCAACCACGTTTGGCATCGGTGACCCTCGACCAGTCGCGGCCCCGGACGCTCCAGACGACAACGACAAAGGTGCTGGTGAACGGGCACGAGACGCCGTGTTTGATCGACTCGGGGAGCACGGAGAGTTTTATTCACCCGGACACGGTAAGACGCTGTTCCCTTGTAATTCGGCCAAACACCCAAAGACAGGGGAGAAGCAAAGGATGGTCATAGACTACAGTCAGACCATCAACAGGTACACGCAGCTAAATGCGTACCCTCTTCCCCGCATATCCGACATGGTCAATCGGATTGCACAGTACAAGGTCTTCTCCACCGTGAACCTTAAGTCCGCCTACCACCAGCTCCCCATTCGCCCCGGTGACCGCAAGTACACTGCTTTCGAAGCAGACGGGCGGCTATACCACTTCATAAGGGTTCCATTCGGCGTCACGAACGGAGTCTCGGTCTTCCAACGGGAGATGGACCGAATGGTCGACCAGCACGGTTTACGGTCCACGTTCCCGTACCTCGACAACGTCACCATCTGCGGTCACGACCAGGACCACGACGCCAACCTCCGCAAATTCCTCCAGACCGCTAACGCCCTCAACCTCACCTGCAACGAGGAAAATGCGTGTTCAGCACCGACCGTCTAGCCATCCTTGGCTACGTAGTGCGTAATAGAGTGATAGGCCCCGACCCCGAACGCATGCGCCCCCTCATGGAGTTCCCCCTCCCTCACTGTTCCAAAGCCCTGAAACGCTGCCTGGGCTCCTTTTCTTATTACGCCCAGTGGGTCCCCCAGTACGCAGACAAGGCCCGCCCGCTAATACAGTCCACTATTTTTCCCCTGTCGACAGAGGCCCGCCAGGCCTTCAGCCGCATCAAAGCGGATATCACAAAGGCCACGATGCACGCCATCGACGAGTCCCTCCCCTTCCAAGTCGAGAGCGACGGGTCCGACGTAGCTCTGGCGGCCACTCTCAACCAAGCGGGCTGACCCGTGGCTTTTTCTCCCGGACCCTCCACGCTTCAGAAATTCGCCACTCATCAGTAGAAAAGGAGGCCCAAGCCATAGTGGAAGCTGTGCAACATTGGAGGCATTACCTGGCTGGTAGGAGATTCACTCTCCTCACTGACCAACGGTCGGTAGCCTTCATGTTCGATAATGCACAGCGGGGCAAGATAAAAAACGACAAGATCCTGCGGTGGAGGATCGAACTCTCCACCTACAATTATGAGATCTTGTATCGTCCCGGAAAGCTGAACGAGCCATCCGATGCCCTGTCTCGCGGCACTTGTGCCAACGCACAAGTGGACCGCCTCCAAGCCCTCCACGAGTACCTCTGCCACCCGGGGATCACTCGTTTCTACCACTTTATAAAGGCCCGCAACCTCCGGTACTCCGTCGAGGAGGTCCGAACAGTCACCAGGAACTGCCAAATCTGCGCAGAATGCAAACCGCACTTTTTCAGGCCAGATAGAGCGCACCTGATAAAGGCTTCCTGACCCTTTGAACGCCTCAGTTTGGACTTCAAAGGCCCCCTCCCCTCCACCGATCGCAACACGTACTTTCTTAACGTCGTTGACGAATACTCCCGTTTCCCCTTCGCCACGGTCATTAAAGCCCTATGCACCATCTTTACACTGTTCGGTTTCCCCGCCTACATCCATAGCGATAGGGGGTCCTCCTTCATGAGTGACGAGCTGCGTCAATTCCTGCTCAGTAAGGGCATAGCCTCGAGCAGCTATAACCCCCGGGGGAACGGGCAGGTAGAGAGGGAGAATGGAACGGTCTGGAAGACCATCCTACTGGCCCTACGGTCTGGGAGTCTCCCAACTTCCCGCTGGCCCGAAGTACTCCCGGATGCCCTTCATTCTATCCGGTCCCTGCTGTGCACCACCACGAACCAAACGCCGCACGAGCGCCGCCTTTTCTTCCCTAGGAAGTCCGCTTCTGGAACGTCACTTCCGACCTGGCTGGCAGCCCCGGGACCCATTCTGTTCCGGAAACATGTGCGGGCGCACAAATCAGACCCACTGGTGGAGAAGGTACATCTACTCCACGCAAACCCGCAGTACGCCTACGTGGCGTACCCAGACGGCTGACAGGACACGGTCTCTCTGCGGGACCTGGCGCCCGCCGGAGCTCCCCACCCCCCCCAACACAAATCACCTCCCCCTCACTCCCGCCGGTGCACCCCACAGCTACCCCCTTCCCGGGGGGATCGGTTCTCCTCCCAAGCCAGTCCAGGAGTAAGGAAACAGAAGGGGACAGCGCGATGCTCCCAGAGTCGACCGGACCCGAGCCAGCACCACCACCACCACCCGGGCTGAGACGATCGGAAAGGGCGACCAGAGCACCATCTCGACTCATCGAATCAACTTAAGATGTATATAATTCAGTGGCCCAGTAAAGCGGCATTGTTGTAAATAGTTAACGCTGCAAATCGGGTAAAATGTGAATAATTCAGTGGCCCAGTAAAAGCGGCATGATTGTCTATAGTTCAATGGTTAAGGTACCGATCCTGCAAACCCCTACCACCCACCACCCCGCCGGGTTCTTTTTTAACAAGGGGAGAATGTGGTGGTATGTACTAGGGGTAATACGGTACACCATGAATGCCGAGGAGCTATTGGAGGACAGATGCTGCGTCCCGATTGGATCTGCCGCCTACTGGGCTCCACCCAGATAGGCGGGGTATAAGAACCCGTTTTACTCCCCGCAGCTGCATTCTGTGACTGAGCTGCTGGGGAACAAGTCTGCTCAATAAAGCCTCGATTGAAGTTCTTTACGTCTCGCCTCGTGTGTGATCAATGGTGGTACTGCCAGTACGTCCTTTCTCAAGTAAGGAGACTGTAGCACCATCGATCACACACGAGGCGAGACGTAAAGAACTTCAATCGAGGCTTTATCGAGCAGACTTGTTCCCCAGCAGCTGTGTCACAGAATGCAGCTGCGGGGATTAACCAAGGTTCTTATACCCTGCCTATCTGGGTGGAGCCCAGTAGACGGCAGATCCAATCGGGACCCAGCATCCGTCCTCCAATAGCTCCTAGGCATTCATGGCGTACTTTATTACCCCTAATACATGCCACCACAGAGATCAAAACTGAACACAATACTCCAGGTGTGGCCTCACGAATGCCTTATACAATTGCAGCATAACCTCCCTAGACTTAAACTCCATCCCTCTAGCAATGAAGGACAAAATTCCATTTGCCTTCTTAATCACCTGTTGCACCTGTAAACCAACTTTTTGCGACTCATGCACTAGCACACCCAGTTCACTCTGCACAGCAGCATGTTTTAATATTTTATCCCTTTTGCTGTTATTCCTACCAAAATGGATAACCTCACATTTGTCAACATTGTATTCCATCTGCCAGACCCTAGCCCATTCACTTAGCCTATCCAAATCCCTCTGCAGACTTCCAGTATTCTCTGCACTTTTTGCTTCACCACTCATCTTAGTGTCGTCTGCAAACTTGGACACATTGCCCTTGGTCCCCAACTCCAAATCATCTATGTAAATTGTGAACAGTTGTGGGCCCAACACTGATCCCTGAGGGACACCACTAGCTACTGATTGCCAACCAGAGAAACACCCATTAATCCCCACTCTTTGCTTTCTATTAATTAACCAATCCTCTATCCATACTACTACTTTCCCCTTAATGCCATGCATCTTTATCTTATGCAGCAACCTTTTGTGTGGCACCTTGTCAAAGGCATTCTGGACTGTGAAGATGGATCATTTTCTTAAAAGTAAGAGATGGCCAGAGACTCAAATAGGCAGTGTATCCACTGGACACAACAGAATCTGCTGGAGCGAGCTGCTCAGGAGGGTCTAGGGCAGGACAGAGCAGTGCTAGTGTTAGCTCCTTACAGAGCTCCAGGTTAACAGCCTACAAAGAAGAAATGTAGCTGGGAATAAAGCATTAGAAAGATTTCTTGTGGATGGTTCAGTCAATTGTGCAAAAGCAAATAAAGATGCAAAGCGCATGTATGTTAAATGCAGGGAAGTATTGGCAAATGAGAGATGTTTCAGATGTTAGAAGAGAAGTAGGATGAAAAATTCCTTGAGGTTGAGACCCCAGAGACAGTTATTACCTTATAGCTGACTCCAAATTAAAAGACTATGCTGATGTACCTGCCTCAGATACCACATTAAAAATAGGCCAAAAGCTTATGAGGCTGTTAGCATTCTGGTGTAGTGTCTCCCAGGAGTATCCAAAACAAGCATTATGTTTCAATTACCCTTCATAGCGACCTACATGTGCAAGGTTGGATTTTCTATTTTCACAAAGCTGAAGAAGGCACAAAGGAACTGGTTGAAGTCTGCGCCTGTGCATTGCCCTCGCCTCCTGTGAACCTGATTCAAGTGAGATTGTGAGGATCAAACAGGCATCCTTGCATATTAAAGGTAAATTAACATGGCATGGGTTGCAAAGGTGGTCGGTGTGTCGCAAATGTCGGCTGGTTGGCAAAAGTGGCTCCCTGGAACAAAGGTTTGAAAAACACTGCATCACACTTGCCCTTCCAGACAGAGCATGAATGAACGGAGATACACGGCTCAATGGGCAAGAATAAAGGTAATTTTTAATGACATTGCGCCCTGCATACAACATATTCATCTTCTGGTGATCCTCGGCAGTTCCAATCACAAATCAAGTTCCAAACTTAAGCGGATTTCCCCAGGAAAAAGACCAGCAGTGATGCAGCAGCAAGCGAACAGCAGAGTCTATGGAGAGACAGAGATTAAAATAACACCAGTACTGAGGCAATACTGCACTGTCGGAGAGTCAGTACTGAGACAAAGCTACACTGTCAGAGGGTCAGTACAGAGGGAGCGCTGCACTGTCGGAGAGTCAGTACTGAGGGAGCGCTGCACTGTCGGAGAGTCAGTACTGAGGGAGTATTGCACTGTCAGAGGGTCAGGACTGAGACAAAGCCTCACTATCAGAAGGTCAGTACAGAGGGAGCGCTGCACTGTCGCAGAGTCAGTACTGAGGGAGTATTGCACTGTCAGAGGGTCAGTACTGAGACAAAGCTGCACCGTCAGAGGGTCAGTACTGATGGAGCGCTGCACAACCGGAGAGCCAGTGCTGAGGAAGTACTGCACTGTCAGAAGGTCAGTGCAGAGGGAGCACTGCACTGTCGCAGAGTCAGTACTGATGGAGTGCTGCACAATCGGGGGGTCATCACTGAGGGAGTGCTGCACTGTCAGAGTCAGTACTGAGGGAGTGCTGCACTGTCAGAGGGTCAGTACTGAGGAAAATGCTGCACTGACAGAGGGTCAGTACTGAGAGAGCACTGCACTGTCGGAGGGTCAATACGGAGGTAGAGCTGCATTGCCGGAGGGTCAGTACTGAGGGAGTGCTGCACTGTCAGAGGGTCAGTACTGATGGAGCGCTGCACTGTCAGAGCGTCAGTACTGAGGAAGTGCTGCACTGTCAAGAGGGTCAGTCAAGAGGGTCAGTGCTGAGAGAGCGCTGCACTGTCAGAGAGTCAGTGCTGAGGGAGCGTTGCACGGTCAGAGGGTCAGTGCTGACAGAGCGCTTTGTCACAGGACCAGTACTGAGGGTGCATTGCACTGTCAGAGAGTCAGTACTGAGGAAGTGCTGCACTGTCAGATGGTCACTACTGAGGAAATGCTGCGCTGTCAGAAGGTGAGTACTGAGGGAGCGCTGCACAGTCAGAGGGTCAGTGCTGAGGGAGTACTGCACTGTCAGAGGGTCAGTGCTGAGGGAGTGCTGCATTGTCAGAAGGTGAGTACTGAGGGAGCGCTGCACAGTCAGAGGGTCAGTGCTGAGGGAGTACTGCACTGTCAGAGGGTCACTGCTGAGGAGTGCTGCACTGTCAGAGGGTCAGTGCTGAGGGTGGGCCGCACTGTCAGAGGGTCACTACTGAGGAAGTGCTGCACTGTCAGAGGGTCAGGACTGAGGGAGTGCTGCACTGTCAGAGGGTCAGGACTGAGGGAGTGCTGCACTGTCAGAGGGTCAGGACTGAGGGAGAGCTGCACTGTCAGAGGGTCAGTACTAGGGAGTGCTGCACCGTCAGAGGGTCAGTACTGAGGGAGTGCTGCACTGTTAGAGGGTCAGTACTGGGGAGTGCTGCACCGTCAGAGGGTCAGTACTGAGGGAGTGCTGCACTGTCAGAGGGTCAGTACTGGGGAGTGCTGCACCGTCAGAGGGTCAGTACTGAGGGAGCGCTGCACTGTCTGAGCATACCCTTCCCCCACCGCCTAAGCCATGAGGGAGGGGATGAAACGAGTGGGTGGGAGCATGTGAAAGAATCCCTGTCCCAGCACTTGCCGGAATGCTTTGGTCACAGTCCCAGAGTGTGTCCAATAGCGATAAGGCTCCACTTGGAAAACCGGATGTGTCTTATACGTCCTCAAGATCTTCCTGGCCCTGGAATAGAAAGTCCTGGGGTCAGAACACGTATCAAAAGATAGGAAGTCAAGATGGATTAATTCTTTTTTATTACTTCATTAACAGGATTTGCGAGCGGTGTTGCAAAGGCCGACTCATCAGTTATTCAGAGACGGTCATTCAGAAATCTGTTTGAAGAGGGAGTCTTCTCTCCCTCAGGTACTCGGTTTTCAAGGGGGAGCCTCTCCGTCATGGACCCTGTTTAAAGAAATGATCTCTCAGTCAGGGGCCCCATTTGAAGGGGGAGTCTCCCCCTCAGGGTCCCTATTTAAAGAGGGAGTCTCCCTCAGGGACCCCGTTCCATGAGGGCGTCTCTCTGCCAGGGACCTCATTTCAAGAGGCGGTCTCTCCATCATGGACCCCGTTTCAAGAGAGGTTCTCTCCGTCAAAGACCCCGTTTCAAGAAGGAGCCTCTCCTTCAGCGATCCAGTTTCAAGGGGGAAAATGTAGCTGTCTGGGGCCCCGTTTCAAGAGGGCGTCACTGTCAGAGACCCTGTTTCCACAGGGCATCTCTCCATCAGGGACCCCATTTCAAGAGGGAGCCTCTCCGCCAGGGACTCCGTTTCGAGAGGGGATGTCTCCATCTGGGACCCTGTTTCAAGAAGGAGCCTCTCCTTCAGGGACTCCGTTTCTAGAGGGGATGTCTCCATCTGGGACCCTGTTTCAAGAAGGAGCCTCTCCTTCAGGGAACCCGTTTCAAGGGGGAACCTCTCCGTCAGGGACCCTATTTCAAGAGGGCGTCTCTTCATCACAGACAGAGGGCGTCTCTCTGTTTTGGGCTCTGTTTCAAGAGGGAGTCTCTGATGCACTATCAATTACTACAAAGACGAGAGTAGTGAATAATCGAGGCTTTATTGAGCAAAGATGTGTGGCCTCCTGTCGCTGCTACCAGAATGCGAGCAGCTCCGGTGTGCACACATATTTATACGCCGCCTACTGGGCGGAGCCAGCAGGCAGGGATTTACCCATGTACCTCTAGTACAGGAGCCTTACCGTACTACATCTAATATACAGGTACTACATCTAATATACAGTTAGTGGTGACTACCACAGTCTCTCTGTCAGGGACCCCGGTTCAAGGGGGAATCTGTCACGGACCCCATTTCAAGAGAGATTCTTTCTATCAGGGATGGAGGGCATCTCTTTGTCAATGGCCTTGTTTCAAGAGGGGATTTCTCCGTCAGGGACCCTGTTAAAGGGGGAGTCTCTCCGTCAGGGACTCTGTTTAAAGGGGGAGTCTCTCTGTCAGGGACCCTGTTTAAAGGGGGAGTCTCTCCGTCAGGGACCCTGTTTAAAGGGGGAGTCTCTCCGTCAGGGACCCTGTTTAAAGGGGGAGTCTCTCCGTCAGGGACCCTGTTGAAAGGGGGAGTCTCTCCGTCAGGGACCCTGTTTAAAGGGGAAGTCTCTCCATCAGGGACCAAGTTTAAAGGGGGAGTCTCGCTGGTAGGGACCAGAGAATTTACAGTGCAGAAGGAGGCCATTCAGCCCATTGAGTCTGCACTGGCCCTTGGAAAGAGCACCCTACCTACGCCCACACCTCCTCCCTATCCCTGTAACCCCACCTAACCTCTTTGGACACAGGGCAATTTAGCATGGCCAATCCACCTAACCAGCACATCTTTGGACTGTGGGAGGAAATCGGAGCACCCAGAGGAAACCCACGCATACATGGCAAGAACATGCAAACTCCACACAGACAGTGACCCATGCCTGGAATCGAATCTGGGATGCTGGAGCTGCAAAACAAGTGCTAACCACTGTGTTACCATGCCGCCCTCTCCATCTAAAAAAGGAGTCTCTCCGTCAGGGACCCTGTTTAAAGAGGGAGACCATCTGTCAGGGACCCTGTTTAAAGGGGGAGTCTCTCCGTCAGGGACCCTGTTTAAAGGGGGAGTCTCTCCGTCAGGGACCCTGTTTAAAGGGGGAGTCTCTCCGTCAGGGACACTGTTTAAAGAGGGAGTCTCTCAGTCAGGGACACTGTTTAAAGGGGGAGTGTCTCCGTCAGGGACCCTGTTTAAAGGGGGAGTCTCTCCGTCAGGGACCCTGTTTAAAGAGGGAGTCTCTCCGTCAGGGACCCTGTTTAAAGAGGGAGTCTCTCCGTCAGGGACCCTGTTTAAAGGGGGAGTCTCTCCGTCAGGGACCCTGTTTAAAGGGGGAGTCTCTCCGTCAGGGACCCTGTTTAAAGGGGAGTCTCTCCGTCAGGGACACTGTTTAAAGGGGGGTGTCTATCCATCAGGGACCGTTTAAAGGGGGAGTCTCTCTGTCAGGGACCCTGTTTAAAGGGGGAGGCTCTCCGTCAGGGACCCTGCTTAAAGGGGGAGTCTCTCTGTCAGGGACCCTGTTTAAAGGGGGTGACTCTCCGTCAAGGACCCTGTTTAAAGGGGGATTCTCTCCGTCAGGGACCCTGTTTAAAGAGAGTCTCTCGGTCAGAGATATTCCAGCCTGCATTCCCCGTCACCTGTGGATCACTCACCCTTTCCACTCGTTTGTGGCAAGCAGGTAGTGCCTTGGACTCTCCTTTCGCACATCGAGGGAGCAGAATGTCGCAAACTCCCTTGCGATCTCCGCAGGGCTCGAACTCCAGCCGCGACGCACCTTCACCAACAGAATGGGAGGTCTTTCAGCCTGTGGATCAGCTCCTGACAGAGACTGGAAATTACAGGATGCACATGCAGAGTCAGATTCCCAGGACAGTACAGCACGGGGTTACATACTGAGCAAAGGTGCCTCTACACTGTCCCCATCAAACACTCCCAGGACAGGTACAGCACGGGGTTAGATACAGAGTAAAGCTCCCTCTACACTGTCCCCATCAAACACTCCCAGGACAGGGACAGCACAGGGTTAGATACAGAGTAAAGCTGAATAAGGCTCTCTCCACACTGTCCACATCAAACACTCCCAGGACAGGTACAGCATGGGGATAGATACAGAGTAAAGCTCCCTCTACACTGTCCCCATCAAACACTCCCAGGACAGGCACAGCACAGGGTTGGATACAGAGTAAAGCTCCCTCTACACTGTCCCCATCAAACACTCCCAGGACAGGTTCAGCACGGGGTTAGATACAGAGTAAAGCTCCCTCTACACTGTCCCCATCAAACACTCCCAGGACAGGTATAGTACAGAGTTAGATACAGAATAAAACTCACTGTTCAGTATCCATTAACCAACAGGAACCAATCATAAATTTGACATTATTAATTTACCCCCAGCCTTCACAGATGGTTGTTGGTTTGGGGCGAAGGAGGTAACAAAAATAGTTTTCTACACCCCCTTGCCTGACAAAGTGCCTGACATCATCCCTTAACGGCCTGGCTCGAATTGCCCCCTCCCCTCAACTCACCAGTCCTGACTCTCTCCTCCACCGCCACCCCCCCACCACCACCACCATTCTGTCGATTTTCTCGAATCTTTTAATCAATTAAAATCCCTCGATTTGACTATCATTAATGAAAATCGCTTATTGTCACAAGTAGGCTTCAAATTATGTTACTGTGGAAACCCCTAGTCGCCACATCCGGCGCCTGTTCGGGGAGGCTGGTATGGGTATTGGACCGTGCTGCTGGCCTGCTTTAAAAACCAGCTCTTTAGCCCTGTGCTCAGCCAGCCCCTGGCTTCAAGATAGAGAGAATACAGGACTAGTCTTTGCAAACTGTGACCCAGGAGCACACTGGTAAATCGCTGTCATTCTCTCACCGAGTTTGACTGATACTTCCAGAGACGAGGTGCACCCTCTTACTTAGATGGGATCTAACAAGAGCTTTCTGTGAACTGTAAAGTGGGTTCCACTCGTCGGTGAGGCGACAGACTCCAAATTTCCCGCACCCACCAGGGACTCACCATGAAAGAAACCCGGGCCCTGATCAGATTGACATTGTTCTTGTATGGCTCCACTGCGGTCAGATATTCCCCAATCAGTGGGATCCGGGGCTCAAACACACTTAAAGGGGAGGGGGGGGGGGAAAGAAAGAGAGAGAGCGAGAAAAAGGAGAACAGTTATGTCCATTGCAACATCCATGGATAATCTGATCATGGATCGTCTTGCGGTCCGGGGATCTTACTGGGACCAAATTACCCGCTATGTTAGATGTAGACTGACGCATTCGACAACTCCCATTTATTGGGTGCAAAGCAGCAACTGCTGGGTTAATGGTCGCATGCAAGAGATGATGTGTGCAGAAAGTGTGCCCCCCCTCCCCTCTCAATGTGCATGGGGGAGGATGGGGGCATGACACCTCCCAATGGGCAAGGGGGAGAGAGACGCCCTCCCAATGGGCGTGGGGAGAAAGATGCCTCCCCCTCAACGAGCATGTGGGGAGCGACAGCCACCCCCCCCCCCCCCCCCCCCCCACAACGGGCGCTGGGGGAGAGACCCCCCAACCACTAACGGGTGCCCTGCCACAAATAGGGGTATGGGGAGAGAAATCCACCCAACGTGCTCGAGGGGGGGGGGGGAGAGGGGGGGAGGAAGAGAGAGAAAGAGAAGACAGCCTTCCCACAACTGCCACGGGTGGAGCGACTGTGCCCCCCAATGGGCAAGAGGTGAGAGACAGCCCCCCTCCGTCATAGGAGCAGGGGGAGACGGCCCTCTTGCAATGGGCATGTGGAAGAGTCGGCTCCCTCGCAACGGGTGTGAGGTGAGAGACAGCCCACCCCAATGGGCACAGGGGAGAGAGATGCCACAGCACAATGGGTGTGGGGGAGAGAAGGTCCTCGCAATGTGCAAGGAGTGTGGGTGGGTGGAGGGGGGGCAGCCCTCCTGCAACTGTCATGGGTGGAGAGACAGCCCCTCCAATGGATACGGGAAAGAGACAGCCCCCTTGGAACGGGTGCAGGGGAAAAAGATGACCCATCCCAATGGGTACAGTGGGTGATGGGCGCCCTCCCAATGGGCACAGGGAGAGAGCCCTACCCTGCTCGCAATTGGCACCAGGGCAGAGCCCACCCCTGCTCGCAATGGGCACAGGGGGAGAGCCCACCCCTGCTCGCAATGGGCACAGGGGGAGAGCCCACCCCTGCTCGCAATGGGCACAGGGGGAGAGCCCACCCCTGCTCGCAATGGGCACAGGGGGAGAGCCCACCCCTGCTCGCAATGGGCACAGGGGGAGAGCCCACCCCTGCTCGCAATGGGCACAGGGGGAGAGCCCACCCCTGCTCGCAATGGGCACAGGGGGAGAGCCCACCCCTGCTCGCAATGGGCACAGGGGGAGAGCCCACCCCTGCTCGCAATGGGCACAGGGGGAGAGCCCACCCCTGCTCGCAATGGGCACAGGGGGAGAGCCCACCCCTGCTCGCAATGGGCACAGGGGGAGAGCCCACCCCTGCTCGCAATGGGCACAGGGGGAGAGCCCACCCCTGCTCGCAATGGGCACATGGGGAGAGACGGCCCCCAATGGGCGCAATTGCTACTGAGCACGTGAACATAAAAGGGGCCATATATGCTTTGTTAATGGCCACCAAGACCTACCTTCCCTGATTGATCAGGAGCAGTTTAGCCAGTTGCAGCAACACTGGAAATTGAATGGAAATGAAAACACGTGTTAATCTTCACGCATCAGCCTTAAATGCACCCCCCCGCCTTACTGTCACCAACACCGCCCAGCCAACTCAACAAGAGACTGCTTCCTTCCTGCTGCGTGCAGACGTGTGGCAGACTCCTTCCCACAATGGATAACGCAATAACCTAAAACCAGTGCCGTGTGCAGCGAGCCCATTCATTTCACTGCATTCGCCTAAAGGAACAAAGCCTATTTCTCCGTTAAAGCTGTGGCCCATTCTCCCTGTTCTGTATTGACATTCTGGGCAAATTAACACCTAACTGAACAACCCTGGAAAGGGGTGGCTTTAGTGATGAACTTTATTGAGAGGGTGGTGGTGGAAGGAGGTTCAATCGATGTATTCAAAAGGGAGTTGAGCTGCTATCTGAAGAGAATGTGCAAGGTCACAGGGATAAGCGTGGGACGAGGTAAAATGCTTTTTCAGAAGCCAGTGTAGATCTTATGGGCCAAATGGTCTCCTTTGGCACTGCTGAGGTTGTGACATTGGACCTATTTTTCTGCCCCCCCCCCCCACCCCTCCCCAACTCAGGAGAGGAACTGAGTCTGGCCGGGTGGGGAGATGTTTCCACCTGCCACAGGAAATAGTCTCCAAATTGAGCCCCAGGCTCTACTGCGGATGATTTACAGAGAAAGGAATAGGCCCAGCTGGTCAGGATAATCCCACCCCAGAAACCCAAATCCATTTCAGCCAGCGAAGGTGCTGCATTTATAATAATAACCTTTATTATTGTCACAAGTAGGCTTACATTAACACTGCAATGAAGTTACTGTGAAAATCCCCTTGTCGCCACATTCTGGCGCCTGTTCAGGTACACAGAGGGAGAATTCAGAATGTCTAATTCACCTAACAAGCACGTTTTTTGGGATCGGTCAGGAAGGATAAGAAGGCCACACAATAATTAAAAAAGGAGTAGAGGAGCAGAGGATCTCGGGATAGAGGTGCACAAAACTGGGTGGGGATCAAGATAACAAGGTCATAAAAACATTGTGATCCATTTTCAGAAGAATAAGATTTTAAAGCAGTTTCATTAAACCTGTTTCAGATGTTCGTTAGATCACTTGGAGCATTGTGCTCAGTTCCAGTTTCCATCTGCCTTGGTTCGGCCACATTTGGAGCAATGTGCACAGTTCTGCTTTTCATGTACCTAGGTTAGGCCACCCTTCGAGCACAGTGCACAGTTCCGGTCTCCATATACCTAGGTCAGGCCACCCTTGGAGCAGTCTGCACAGTTTTGGGCTTCATATATGTTGGTTCAACCACACCAGGAGCACGGTGTACAGTACTGGTCTCCATATACCTTGATTGGACCACACTTCGAGCACTGTGCACAGTTCTATTCTCTATAATTATAACAGGATACACAGGGAATGGAGATGATGCAAAAACCGATTTACATAGGTGGACGGCACAGTTGCACAATGGTTACTACTGCTGCCTCACAGCACCAGGGACTTAGGTTTAATCGCGACTTTGGGTGACTGTGTGGAGTTTGCACGTTCTCCCATTGTTTGCGTGGGTTTCCTCCAGGTGCTCTGGTTTCCTCCCACAGTCTAAAAATATGCAGCTTAGGCGATTGGCCATGCCAAATTGCCCCTTAATTGACCAAAGGTTAGGCAGGGTTATGAGGGAGTGGGCCTAGGTATGGTGCACTTTCAGAGGGTTGGTGCAGACTCGACGGGCCGAATGGCCTCCCTCTGCGCTATAGGTATTTTCTATGATTCTAACAAGAGAACTGAGAGGTTATAACATTAATGACAGACTGAACAGCCTGGGACTCTTGGTTTGGATGGGGTAGATATTTCTATTTATTTATGAGACCAGAGCTAGACATCTTATCGAGAATGCAGGACAATACTTTTACCCAGAGAGTGGTGTGAATGTGTAACAAACTCCCACAGGGAGTGGTTGAGTTGAACAGTACAGATACATTTAAGGGGGAAGCTGGATAATTGCATGAGGGATAAAGGAAGAGAAAGATATGGTGATAGAGTGAGATGAGATGAAGGGATGGGAGGAGGCTCGTGTGGACAATAAACACTAGCATGGTATAGATAGGCCGAATGGCCCGTCTCGGAGTTGTGAATGTCACAGAATCTCAATACTGAGGAATCTTATCAACAGACCTGCACCACAGATAAACGCATCAAATGCTGCTTCATGAGGACAGTCACTTTCAGCTGCAACAGAACAGGAGAGATGGAGGTTAATTAATTTACAACAAAGTTTATCAACCTGACTGGAGTCTATCTCTCTCCCTCAGGGAGTATATGTACACTGACTAGTGTATCTCAGTCCCTCTACCTCAGGGAGTATATGTACACTGACTGGTGTCTCTCAGTCCCTCTCCCTCAGGGATGTACACTGACTGGTATCTACTGGAGTCTCTCTATCCCTCTCCCTCAGGGAGTATATGTACACTAACTATGGCTCTCTATCCCTCTCCCTCAGGGAGTACATGTACACTGACTGGTATCCTTCAGTCCCTCTCCCTCAGGGAGTACATGTACATTGACTGGTGTCTCTCAGTCCCTCTACCTCAGGGATGTACACTGACTAGTGTATCTCAGTCCCTCTACCTCAGGGAGTATATGTGCACTGACTGGTGTCTCTCAGTGCCTCTCCCTCAGGGAGTATATGTACACTGACTGGTGTCTCTCAGTCCCTCTCCCTCAGGGAGTATATGTACACTGACTGGTGTCTCTCAGTGCCTCTCCCTCAGGGAGTATATGTACACTGACTGGTGTCTCTCAGTGCCTCTCCCTCAGGGAGTATATGTACACTGACTAGTGTATCTCAGTCCCTCTCCCTCAGGGAGTATATGTACACTAGCTGGTGACTCACAGTCCCTCTCCCTCAGGGAGTGTATGTACACTGACTGGTGTCTCTCAGTGCCTCTCCCTCAGGGAGTATATGTACACTGACTAGTGTATCTCAGTCCCTCTCCCTCAGGGAGTATATGTACACTAGCTGGTGACTCACAGTCCCTCTCCCTCAGGGAGTGTATGTACACTGACTGGTGTCTCTCAGTCCCTCTACCTCAGGGAGTATATGTACACTGACTGGTGTCTCTCAGTGCCTCTCCCTCAGGGAGTATATGTACACTGACTGGTATCACTCAGTCTCTCCCCCTCAGGGAGTAACTTGCACTGACTGGTATCACTCAGTCCCTCTCCTTCAGGGAGTATATGTACACTTACTGGAGTCTCTCTATCTCTCTCCCTCAGGGAATATATGTACACTGACTGGCATCTCTCTATCCCGCTCCCTCAGTGAGTATATGTACACTTACTGATGTGTCTCAGTCCCTCTCCCTCAGTGAGTATATGTACACTTACTGATGAGTCTCAGTCCCTCTCCCTCAGGGAGTATATGTACACTGACTGGTGTCTCTCAGTCCCTCTCCCTCAGGGAGTATATGTACACTGACTGGTGTCTCTCAGTTCCTCTCCCTCAGGGAGTACATGTACACAGACTCGTGTCTCTCAGTCCCTCTCTCTCAGGGGGTATAAGTACACCGGCAGGTGTCTCTCAATCCCTCTCTCTCAGGGAGTATATGTACACTGACTGGTGTCTCTCAGTCCCTCTCCCTCAGGGTGTACATGTACACTGACTGGTGTCTCTCAGTCCCTCTCCCTCAGGGTGTACATGTACACTGACTGGTGTCTCTCAGTCCCTCTCCCTCAGGGTGTACATGTACACTGACTGGTGTCTCTCAGTCCCTCTCTCTCAGGGGGTATAAGTACACCGGCAGGTGTCTCTCAATCCCTCTCTCTCAGGGAGTATATGTACACTGACTGGTGTCTCTCAGTCCCTCTCCCTCAGGGTGTACATGTACACCGGCAGGTGTCTCTCAGTCCCTCTCCCTCAGGGTGTACATGTACACTGACTGGTGTCTCTCAGTCCCTCTCCCTCAGGGTGTACATGTACACTGACTGGTGTCTCTCTATCCCTCTCCCTCAGTGAGCTAACAGTACACTGACTGGTCTCCCTCCTATCTCTCTCCCTTTGGTCTCTCTCGCACTCCCCTTGCATTTTTTCCGTCTTTCTCTGCCCTATTTCTGTCCACCAGCCATCCCATTTGTTCCTCCTCTCGGTCTACCTCTCTCTCTGCATCTCATCTCCCTCTTGCATCTTTTTATCTGTCTGATTCTCTCTCTCCCACCACCACCGCTTCTCTCTTTCATCTTTCTTTCCACCTTCCTCTCTCCTTCCACCTCCAATGTCTCTCGCCCTCTCTCGCTGTGTCCAGGCATGAGGGGGACAGGAAAAATCGTCGATTCCACTAACCATATTTTTCACAGCCCGAGATGTGATGCACTGAGGGTCCGTGTTGTGCCAGGTCGACTAGTCTGCTGAATGAACACAGTAGTGGGTGAGGGCTGATCGATATTCATCCTCGATCTATACTGACCCATCTGGCACTCTGCTCACTGACCTACACAGGTTCCAACAGCACCTCCAACCTCAATCCTTAGCCTGGTTTTCAGATTCTACCCACACCTCGCCTCTGCTAATCTCTGTAACCATCACCAGCCCCAACAGCCCTCCCTATCTCTGTAACCACCTACAGCGCCCCCTATCTCTGTATCCTCCTCTAGTCCCTACAGCCCTCCCCATCTCTGTAACCTCCTCCAGCCCTCCCCATCTCTGTAACCTCCTCCAGCCCTCCCTATCTCTGTACCCACCTCCAGCCTCTACAACCCTCCCTATCTCTGTACCCATCTCCAGCCTCTACAAACCTCCCTATCCGTCACCACCTCAGCTCCTACAACCCTCCCTATCCCTGTCACCACCTCCAGCCCCTACAACCCCCCCTACCTCTGTAACCACCTACAGCCCCCCCCCACCCCCTATCTCTGTAAACTGCTCCAGTCCCTACAGCCCTCCCCATCTCTGTAACCTCCTCCAGCCCTGATATCCCTCCCTATCTCTGTAACCTCCTCCAGCCCCGACAGTCATCCCCATCTCTGTAACCTCCTCCAGCCCCGACAATCCTCCCTATCTCTGTAACCTCCTCCAGCCCTCCCTATATCTGTACCCACCTCCAGCCCCTTCAGCCCTCCCATCTCTGTAACCTCCTCCAGCCCAGATATACCTCCCTATCTCTGTAACCTCCGACAGCCCCGACAGCCCTCCCCATCTCTGTAACCTCCTCCAGACCTCCCTATCTCTGTACCCACCTCCAGCCCCTTCAGCCCTCCCCATCTCTGTAACCTCCTCCAGCCCCGATATCCCTCCCTATCTCTGTAACCTCCGACAGCCCTCCCCATCTCTGTAACCTCCTCCAGACCTCCCTATCTCTGTACCCACCTCCAGCCCTTCCCATCTCTGTAACCTCCTCCAGCCCCGATATACCTCCCTATCACTGTAACCTCCTCCAGCCCTCCCATCTCTGCAACCTCCTCCAGCCCCGACAGCCCTCCCATCTCTGTAACCTCCTCCAGACCTCCCTATCTCTGTACCCACCTCCAGCCCCTTCAACCCTTCCCATCTCTGTAACCTCCTCCAGCCCCGATATCCCTCCCTATCACTGTAACTTCCTCCAGCCCCGACAGCCCTCCCATCTCTGTAACCTCCTCCAGCACTCCCCATCTCGGTAACCTTCTCCAGCCCTCCCTATCTCTGTAACCACCTACAGCCCCCCTATCTCTGTATCCTCCACCAGTCCCAACAGCCCTCCCCATCTCTGTAACCTACTCCAGCCCCTACAGCCCTCACTATCTCTGTACCCACCTCCAGCCTCTACAAACCTCCCTATCCCTGTCACCACCTCCAGCCCCTACAACCCTCCCTACCTCTGTAACCACCTACAGCCCCCCCCCCCACCCCCTATCTCTGTAACCTGCTCCAGTCCCTACAACCCTCCCCATCTCTGTAACCTCCTCCAGCCCTGATATCCCTCCCTATCTCTGTAACCTCCTCCAGCCCCGACAGTCCTCCCCAGCTCTTTAACCTGCTCCAGCCCCGATATCCCTCCCTATCTCTGTAGCCTCCGACAGCCCCCCCCCATCTCTGTAACCTCCTCCCGACCTCCCTATCTCTGTACCCACCTCCAGCCCTTCCCATCTCTGTAACCTCCTCCAGCCCCGATATACCTCCCATCACTGTAACCTCCTCCATCCCCGACAGCCCTCCCCATCTCTGCAACCTTCTCCAGCCCCGACAGCCCTCCCATCTCTGTAACCTCCTCCAGACCTCCCTATCTCTGTACCCACCTCCAGCCCCTTCAGCCCTTCCCATCTCTGTAACCTCCTCCAGCCCCGATATACCTCCCTATCACTGTAACCTCCTCCAGCCCCGACAGCCCTCCCCATCTCGGTAACCTTCTCCAGCCCTCCCTACCTCTGTAACCACCTACAGCCCCCTTTCTCTGTATCCTCCACCAGTCCCTACAGCCCTCCCGCTCTCTGTAACCTCCTCCAGCCCCTGCAGCCCTCACTATCTCTGTAACCACCTACAGCCCCTCCATCTCTGTAACCACCTACAGCCCCCCACCCACTATCACTGTAACCTGCTCCAGTCCCTACAGCTCTCCCCATCTCTGTAACCTGCTCCAGCCCCGAAAATCCTCCCTATCTCTGTAATCTCCTCCAGCCCCGACAGCCCTACCCATCTCTGTAACCTCCTACAACCCTCCCTATCTCTGTACCCACCTCCAGCCCCGACAGCCCTCCCCATCTCTGTAACCTCCTCCAGCCCTCCCTATCTCTGTACCCACCTCCAGTCCCTACAGCCATCCCTATCTCTGTACCCACCTCCAGCCCCTACAACCCTCCCTATCCCTGTCACCACCTCCGGCCCCTACATCTCTCCCGATCTCTGTAGCTTCCTCCAGCCCCTACAACCCTTTCCATCTCTGTAACCTCCTCCAGCCCTCCCTATCCGTCACCACCTCCAGCCCCTACAACCCTCCCTACCTCTGTAACCACCTACAGCCCTCCCCATCTCTATAACCTCCCCCAGACCTCCCTATCTCTGTACCCACCTCCAGCCCTTCCCATCTCTGTAACCTCCTCCAGCCCCGATATACCTCCCTATCACTGTAACCTCCTCCATCCCCGACAGCCCTCCCCAACTCTGCAACCTCCTCCAGCCCCGACAGCCCTCCCATCTCTGTAACCTCCTCCAGACCTCCCTATCTCTGTGCCCACCTCCAGCCCCTTCAGCCCTTCCCATCTCTGTAACCTCCTCCAGCCCAGATATACCTCCCTATCACTGTAATCTCCTCCAGCCCCGACAGCCCTCCCATCTCTGTAACCTCCTCCAGCCCTCCCTATCTCTGTAACCACCTACAGCCCCCCTATCTCTGTATCCTCCACCAGTCCCTACAGCCCTCCCCATCTCTGTAACCTCCTCCAGCCCCTACAGCCCTCACTATCTCTGTACCCACCTCCAGCCCCAGAACCCTCCCTATCTCTGTACCCACCTCCAGCCCCTACAAACCTCCCTATCCGTCACCTCAGCTCCTACAACCCTTCCTATCCCTGTCACCACCTTCAGCCCCTACAGCCCTCCCTATCTCTGTAACCACCTACAGCCCCCCACCCCCAATCTCTGTAACCTGCTCCAGTCCCTACAGCTCTCCCCATCTCTGTAACCTGCTCCAGCCCCGAAAACCCTCCCTATCTCTGTAATCTCCTCCAGCCCCGACAGCCCTACCCATCTCTGTAACCTCCTACAACCCTCCCCATCTCTGTACCCACCTCCAGCCCCGACAGCCCTCCCCATCTCTGTAACCTCCTCCAGCCCTCCCTATCTCTGTACCCACCTCCAGTCCCTACATCCATCCCTATCTCTGCACCCACCTCTGGCCCCTACAACTGTCCCGATCTCTGTAGCTTCCTCCAGCCCCTACAACCCTTTCCATCTCTGTAACCTCCTCCAGCCCCTACAACCCTCCCTAACTCTGTAACCTCCTCCAGCCCCCATATCTTCATAACCTCCTTTAGCCCCTCCTCCAGGACTCTGCCTATTTCCAATTCCTGCCTATTGTCTCTCACCCCTTCACCCCACCATTGGGGGCTGTGCCTGGTCTCTCAGCTTGAGAATTCTCTCCCTAAATCGCTCGCTCCTCTCACCCACTCAAAACACTCCATAAGATCGACCTCTTGAACCGAGCATTTGGTCGCCGGCAATAATAATAGCTTCAAGAAGGTGAAAGATCACTCTTTGACTCAGACTCTATTATCTAGCCATCCCATCTCCACTTACCTTTCTAGAGCAGAATGAAGAGCAAAGAGATTTGGAATTCGGAGGGACTGAAATTCCTGAAAACACAACAAATTTAATCTGTAACTGGAGTAAAACCCTCAAACCCAGAGAAAAAAAATACTTCAAACCCATCCTCAGACACTCATGTACCATAAGAACATAAGAACTAGGAGCAGGAGTAGGCCATCTGGCCCCTCGAGCCTGCTCCACCATTCAATGAGATCATGGCTGATCTTTTGTGGACTCAGCTCCACTTTCCGGCCCGAACACCATAACCCTTAATCCCTTTATTCTTCAAAAATCTATCCACCTTTATCTTAAAAGCATTTAATGAAGGAGCCTCTACTGCTTCACTGGGCAAGGAATTCCATAGATTCACAGCCCTTTGGGTGAAGAAGTTCCTCCTAAACTCAGTCCTAAATCTACTTCCCCTTATTTTGAGGCTATGCCCCCTAGTTCTGCTTTCACCCGCCAGTGGAAACAACCTGCCCACATCTATCCTATCTATACCCTTCATAATTTTATATGCTTCTATAAGATCCCCCCTCATCCTTCTAAATTCCAACGAGTACAGTCCCAGTCTACTCAACCTCTCCTCGTAATCCAACTCCTTCAGCTCTGGGATTAACCTAGTGAATCTCCTCTGCACACCCTCCAGTGCCAGTACGCCCTCTCTCTCTCTCTCACACATTTGTATCTGGGGATGTTTACACACGCGCACCCCTCCAGGCGCACGCACCCCTCCAGGCCCAAGCCCCCTTCCAGGAACATGCCCCTCTCCAGGCCCACGCACCCCCCCTCCAGGCCCACGCACCCCCCCTCCAGGCCCACGCACCCCCCCTCCAGGCCCACGCACCCCCCCTCCAGGCCCACGCACCCCCCCTCCAGGCCCACGCACCCCCCCACCACGCGGACGCATCCCTCCACACGCACGCACGCCTCCAGGCCCACGCACCCCACCAGGCCCACGCACCCCACCAGGCGCACGCACCCCTCCAGGCGGACGCACTCCTCCAGGCACACGCACGCACCCCTCCAGGCCGACGCTCCCCTCCGCCCGCAGGCACCCGCCCCTCCGCCCGCAGGCACCCGCCCCTCCGCCCGCAGGCACCCGCCCCTCCGCCCGCAGGCACCCGCCCCTCCGCCCGCAGGCACCCGCCCCTCCGCCCGCAGGCACCCGCCCCTCCGCCCGCAGGCACCCGCCCCTCCGCCCGCAGGCACCCGCCCCTCCGCCCGCAGGCACCCGCCCCTCCGCCCGCAGGCACCCGCCCCTCCGCCCGCAGGCACCCGCCCCTCCGCCCGCAGGCACCCGCCCCTCCGCCCGCAGGCACCCGCCCCTCCACCCGCAGGCACCCGCCCCTCCACCCGCAGGCACCCGCCCCTCCACCCGCAGGCACCCGCCCCTCCACCCGCAGGCACCCGCCCCTCCACCCGCAGGCACCCGCCCCTCCACCCGCAGGCACCCGCCCCTCCACCCGCAGGCACCCGCCCCTCCACCCGCAGGCACCCGCCCCTCCACCCGCAGGCACCCGCCCCTCCACCCGCAGGCACCCGCCCCTCCACCCGCAGGCACCCGCCCCTCCACCCGCAGGCACCCGCCCCTCCACCCGCAGGCACCCGCCCCTCCACCCGCAGGCACCCGCCCCTCCACCCGCAGGCACCCGCCCCTCCACCCGCAGGCACCCGCCCCTCCACCCGCAGGCACCCGCCCCTCCACCCGCAGGCACCCGCCCCTCCACCCGCAGGCACCCGCCCCTCCACCCGCAGGCACCCGCCCCTCCACCCGCAGGCACCCGCCCCTCCACCCGCAGGCACCCGCCCCTCCACCCGCAGGCACCCGCCCCTCCACCCGCAGGCACCCGCCCCTCCACCCGCAGGCACCCGCCCCTCCACCCGCAGGCACCCGCCCCTCCACCCGCAGGCACCCGCCCCTCCACCCGCAGGCACCCGCCCCTCCACCCGCAGGCACCCGCCCCTCCACCCGCAGGCACCCGCCCCTCCACCCGCAGGCACCCGCCCCTCCACCCGCAGGCACCCGCCCCTCCACCCGCAGGCACCCGCCCCTCCACCCGCAGGCACCCGCCCCTCCACCCGCAGGCACCCGCCCCTCCACCCGCAGGCACCCGCCCCTCCACCCGCAGGCACCCGCCCCTCCACCCGCAGGCACCCGCCCCTCCACCCGCAGGCACCCGCCCCTCCACCCGCAGGCACCCGCCCCTCCACCCGCAGGCACCCGCCCCTCCACCCGCAGGCACCCGCCCCTCCACCCGCAGGCACCCGCCCCTCCACCCGCAGGCACCCGCCCCTCCACCCGCAGGCACCCGCCCCTCCACCCGCAGGCACCCGCCCCTCCACCCGCAGGCACCCGCCCCTCCACCCGCAGGCACCCGCCCCTCCACCCACAGGCACCCGCCCCTCCACCCACAGGCACCCGCCCCTCCACCCACAGGCACCCGCCCCTCCACCCACAGGCACCCGCCCCTCCACCCACAGGCACCCGCCCCTCCACCCACAGGCACCCGCCCCTCCACCCACAGGCACCCGCCCCTCCACCCACAGGCACCCGCCCCTCCACCCACAGGCACCCGCCCCTCCACCCACAGGCACCCGCCCCTCCACCCACAGGCACCCGCCCCTCCACCCACAGGCACCCGCCCCTCCACCCACAGGCACCCGCCCCTCCACCCACAGGCACCCGCCCCTCCACCCACAGGCACCCGCCCCTCCACCCACAGGCACCCGCCCCTCCACCCACAGGCACCCGCCCCTCCACCCACAGGCACCCGCCCCTCCACCCACAGGCACCCGCCCCTCCACCCACAGGCACCCGCCCCTCCACCCACAGGCACCCGCCCCTCCACCCACAGGCACCCGCCCCTCCACCCACAGGCACCCGCCCCTCCACCCACAGGCACCCGCCCCTCCACCCACAGGCACCCGCCCCTCCACCCACAGGCACCCGCCCCTCCACCCACAGGCACCCGCCCCTCCACCCACAGGCACCCGCCCCTCCACCCACAGGCACCCGCCCCTCCACCCACAGGCACCCGCCCCTCCACCCACAGGCACCCGCCCCTCCACCCACAGGCACCCGCCCCTCCACCCACAGGCACCCGCCCCTCCACCCACAGGCACCCGCCCCTCCACCCACAGGCACCCGCCCCTCCACCCACAGGCACCCGCCCCTCCACCCACAGGCACCCGCCCCTCCACCCACAGGCACCCGCCCCTCCACCCACAGGCACCCGCCCCTCCACCCACAGGCACCCGCCCCTCCACCCACAGGCACCCGCCCCTCCACCCACAGGCACCCGCCCCTCCACCCACAGGCACCCGCCCCTCCACACACAGGCACCCGCCCCTCCACACACAGGCACCCGCCCCTCCACACACAGGCACCCGCCCCTCCACACACAGGCACCCGCCCCTCCACACACAGGCACCCGCCCCTCCACACACAGGCACCCGCCCCTCCACACACAGGCACCCGCCCCTCCACACACAGGCACCCGCCCCTCCACACACAGGCACCCGCCCCTCCACACACAGGCACCCGCCCCTCCACACACAGGCACCCGCCCCTCCACACACAGGCACCCGCCCCTCCACACACAGGCACCCGCCCCTCCACACACAGGCACCCGCCCCTCCACACACAGGCACCCGCCCCTCCACACACAGGCACCCGCCCCTCCACACACAGGCACCCGCCCCTCCACACACAGGCACCCGCCCCTCCACACACAGGCACCCGCCCCTCCACACACAGGCACCCGCCCCTCCACACACAGGCACCCGCCCCTCCACACACAGGCACCCGCCCCTCCACACACAGGCACCCGCCCCTCCACACACAGGCACCCGCCCCTCCACACACAGGCACCCGCCCCTCCACACACAGGCACCCGCCCCTCCACACACAGGCACCCGCCCCTCCACACACAGGCACGCACCCCTCCACACACAGGCACGCACCCCTCCACACACAGGCACGCACCCCTCCACACACAGGCACGCACCCCTCCACACACAGGCACGCACTCCTCCACACACAGGCACGCACTCCTCCACACACAGGCACGCACCCCTCCACACACAGGCACGCACTCCTCCACACACAGGCACGCACTCCTCCACACACAGGCACGCACTCCTCCACACACAGGCACGCACTCCTCCACACACAGGCACGCACTCCTCCACACACAGGCACGCACTCCTCCACACACAGGCACGCACTCCTCCACACACAGGCACGCACTCCTCCACACACAGGCACGCACTCCTCCACACACAGGCACGCACTCGTCCACACACAGGCACGCACTCCTCCACACACAGGCACGCACTCCTCCACACACAGGCACGCACTCGTCCACACACAGGCACGCACTCCTCCACACACAGGCACGCACTCCTCCACACACAGGCACGCACTCCTCCACACACAGGCACGCACTCCTCCACACACAGGCACGCACTCCTCCACACACAGGCACGCACTCGTCCACACACAGGCACGCACTCCTCCACACACGCACGCACTCCTCCACACACGCACGCACTCCTCCACACACGCACGCACTCCTCCACACACGCACGCACTCCTCCACACACGCACGCACTCCTCCACACACGCACGCACTCCTCCACACACGCACGCACTCCTCCACACACACGCACGCACTCCTCCACACACACGCACGCACTCCTCCACACACACGCACGCACTCCCCCACACACACGCACGCACTCCTCCACACACACGCACGCACTCCTCCACACACACGCACGCACTCCTCCACACACACGCACGCACTCCTCCACACACACGCACGCACTCCTCCACACACACGCACGCACTCCTCCACACACACGCACGCACTCCTCCACACACACGCACGCACTCCTCCACACACACGCACGCACTCCTCCACACACACGCACGCACTCCTCCACACACACGCACGCACTCCTCCACACACACGCACGCACTCCTCCACACACACGCACGCACTCCTCCACACACACGCACGCACTCCTCCACACACACGCACGCACTCCTCCACACACACGCACGCACTCCTCCACACACACGCACGCACTCCTCCACACACATGCACGCACTCCTCCACACACAGGCACGCACTCCTCCACACACAGGCACGCACTCCTCCACACACACGCACGCACTCCTCCACACACACACGCACAAGGTGTTGACGGGTGTCCTGTTTACCTGTTTCATCTGCTTGCTGATGTGTTTGGTATCAAAGACAGAGGGGAAGAGTTTGTGAATGTTGGTCTTAAAGTCAGCAAAACTCTCTGCCAAAGCAAACCAGAGGAAGAGAATGATTCAGTGTGAGGGAATAGAAACAACACAGTCATCTTAGGTAGATGAGGTGGGATGTTTGACAAGAGAGGCGGGTGGAGGGAGGGAGAGAGACTGGTGGGGGAATGGCGGGTGAGGCACTGACGGGATGGAGAGGCTGGTGGGGGGTCAGAGTAAGGGGGGGGGCCGAGAGGGAGCAGGGGACAAGGAAAGGAGGGCAGAAATCAGCAGAGATAAAGGACCTCGCGGTCTATTTAAGGATGGGTATATTGGTACCTGGCAGTGATCTGTAAAACTTGTCGTGAATGTACATCAAGTCCAACAACATGTTGTGTCCAATCAGAGGCTACAGAGAGAGAAAATAATCAGACCCAACAATCTAATCATGGTGTTAGATACACTCTTGCCGTCACTGTTAATGTTACTACTGGACAGTCAGTTCCCAAAATGGAATCCTGGCTCAACAAACTGTATCTTTTATTTTTGTTTAAAGACTTGGGGCATGATCAATGGCCACGCAGCACCGGAAAAGCAGCTTGCCGTGGCGCAGTGTGGCAGGAGACCCCACTCCCGGGAACTAATCGGCTCGCCACGCCTCACGAGGTCCAACACGGGATTACCGTTTTGCAAATTTTCATATGAGAGTGAGGCTAGAGCGAGACAGCTAGCCTCGCTCTAATGGGCAGCTTTCCGAGGTATCTGAGGCTTTGGGATTCATTCCCTTTGTCTGAGAGAGCTCGGGCGAGCACCTTTCAGGACTGGTCCCAACGAATGGGGATCAGGCGGAACGGCACTTGTGGAGGGTCTCCAAGGCGATTGGAGGCCCCCAGCCCCCAGCTGAATGTCCTTTCGGCAGGGTGGTGCCCTGGCAATACTGGGGGCATCTGGGCACTGCCAAGGAGCCTAGGTGGCACTTCCAGCTGGCTGTTGTAGGGGGAGGAGGATCTCGCGCTACACTGGGAAGTTCTGACGAGCGGAGCTCCCCACTGTACAAAAAGGGGCTATGTGCAGTCTCAGCCACGCATTCCCTGTTCAGGCCCCTTATACATAGTGAGTCACGTTGAATAGCCATGTGTTTTTCAGATTGCGAGCGCTGGGAAACAAGCAGCTAAAGGCGTTCACAAGGGGACTTTGTTCCTTTTTGTGAGAATTGCACCCTCTGATGAACAGAGTAACACGACTGCCAATTAACAGTTTTGCTGTTTAATTCTTACATTCAGCAAATTATTCTGATTTAGCAGGATATCCTTTCCCTGCCCATGACACTTTCCAAACTACTTTGCAGAGGCTTCTGCTGCTTTAGGTTCACCAAGTTTTAACTGAAATCGACATTTGTTATGTTTGGTTTTCCAAGATTATCATTTGGACGGTTCAAGTCCTCAGTCAAGTGTTCCACTTTTCATGATTGATTCCCAATTGTTCTCACCAATTCTCCTTTTTCATTAGCAAACCCTTCTTTCATATGTGAAAGTTGATTATCCACATTAATCAGGTTTTCATGCAATCGCTTGTTATCTGTAATAAGCGTCTCATTTTTGTCACAGAAGTTTCTGAACGTTGATTATGATAGACACCATCAACCAAATGTCTGCTACAACACAGTTGCCATTACATTACGATGTCCACAAGTCAAATCATTACCCAGAATGAAATCTATTCTTCCAATTGGTAATTTACCATAAAAATTCCATTCACAAAATTATTGCTTAAACTAACTTTACATAAAGAAACAGGATGTGCCTATTCCGTTAACGTCCCTTATGAATACTTATTCCTTCGTAAAACTTTCTGGAACACAAATTGTATCATCAACCACCACGAATGACTGATCTGCTCCTGTGTCTCTCAAAACTTTAATTTGTTTACTTATTTTGTTAGATGAGTAAGGGAATACCTCTCCCTTTAAAAGAAGACATCCAAAACCTCTACTAGTCTAACTTCCTTCACCAATACTCAAAGAATTGTCTGAACTATCTTGAGCCATATCTCCCTTTCTCAGATTCCGGGGGAGTATGCTTCATCTGTACCACTGCTATAGTTTTAACAGCCATTTCCTTTTTATCTGCTACCTTTCCTGCTACTGGTCTCCAACTTACTTTTCAGTAACCTGCCTGAATACGTTCCACCTTGTCACACTGGAAATACTTCGGCCTCAGAATGTCACTTCCACCCTCAGCACCATTCTTTCTGATTGGAGGTGAAATTCCCAGACCACGCCAAACAGTCCCCTCTCTTCCCTGACGCCATGTTTTCTTTTCACCTCCCCCCCCTCAGGTTTATAAGGATGAGCGAAACATCATTTGGCTCTATGGACCAGTTTGTAGTCATCTGTTAGTTCTGCTAATGTAGCCATGTAAAATGGCTGCGTTCCGATTAATCTGGCCAAAACCCAGTTTAAAACGGCTAACCCGAAAGACTGCTGGGAAAAGCAGCCAAGAAGACACAAGCAGGCAGCTGCAGACAGTTTTGCATATTCGGCTCTGGGAAGGTAGCCCAGATCGATACTCAGGGCTATCAACAGCCCATCAACCCAGGTATTCGCAGTTGCATTCAGGACTGTTTGCAGCCAATCTATTCAGCCATCCACAGTTAAATCGGCTATCCCCGGGAACAATTGCAACATATTAGCAATTGAATACCGGGCCAGACCTGTCGGCGCCTGCAGTGGCCGAAACAAAGACAGGTGAGCGACCACCCCCCGATCGAGGAATCGCCTCACCATTGGACACATCGACCCCAGAGATTGGGGACAGATCCAATCACTTGGGACTCAGGGTCAAGGGCCGCCCCGGGAGGTGGGAAGCCCTGGGCCCTATAAAAGTGAAGGTCCAAGTTCAGATCTCCCTCTCTCTCCTCTTCGCCTGATCGAGACCTTCGCAAGACCAGCCACCGGCAACTGTAAGTTTGAATCCAACGATCGCTATCCGGTAGAGACACCTAGCCACCGACCTGTAGCAGCCTTTTGAATCCCGCGGGCCAGATTTGATTGGACAAGCCATTTGTTTCCCTGACCTGGTGGGCTCTTCCTAAAGTTAAGCATTGGCCAGTAGTGATAGGTTTATTATATAAATAGTAGTATTAGGGTATTAATATTGCTTGTTGTATATAATAAATGACCGTTGTTTTAATCCTTACTAAGCGGTGTGCTGTATTATTAATCATAACCTGAACTTGAACCACGTGGCGGTATCATAAAGATACCTGGCGACTCATGAGCAAAGGTGACCTAAACAGAGCAAATAGACTAAGGTTAAAAAGAGCAACACTGCCTGCTCAGCAGGATCAATGTTTTGTTCTTCCACAAGAGGACTTATCACTGGAGGTAGTGAATCTTTTAATTCTTGCAAATGAATCACTGCTCCAAGGGTTTTGTATGTTCCCTCTACTTTTAGTGCCCGTATGCAATGGTCAAAATTACTTTGCTTTGCACCTCAATTTCAACATAGGTCTGTCCAGGCTGTTTTCTTGCACAAACAAACTCATACACACTAAGGATAGCTTTCTTTACTGCATCATGCTCTCCAGATGCCTGTTCGGACAGAGACGCATACACTTCATGACCTCTACCGACCAACTTACTCTGCAACAGTACTGGCTAAATTTAATTTGGCCATTTCATTTATTTAGGTACCTTTTCAAATGGAATAAAGAATGCTTCCACATCCTTTTCCTCAATCTTTGGAAGGGCTGGATAAATTTAACATCTCCCCATTAGCTTCTTGCCTCAAAATAAGTCCTTCCTTACCTTTCTCTGGGACCTCTTTCTAACTGGCAGCTTTTTAAGGTGACATTGTCTCTTTCCTTTTCTCTTTCTTCCTTCGCTAACTTCTCAATTCCCCATTCCTGTCTTCTTTCCCTCTCCTAACTTTCTACTTCTTCTCTTTGGAATGCTCCCCTCTCTCTCTCTCTCTCTTCCCCCTTCATCTTCGATTCAAGTTTCTTCATTTGCAACTGTTTTTTTGCCAATTCAATCGCCTCACTCTTTGGAGAACTTGTCTCTCAGGCCTGCTATGCAATTTCAAATGCTTCATTACACTTCCAATTCCGTCAATTTCTTTACCCTTGCACATAATGTTAACTGCAATTTATCTGCCAATTCAGTCAAGTGACTCTTGGTTACTTTCTGTAAACCAGTTAGGGTTACATCTTCCACCTTTAGGAAAGACTTAGCAACTTTCAATGATATTTTGGATTCTAACCCACACAAAAAAGTTCATAACTCCAATTCCTATGTCTAGTACCTCAGTATCTCCACTTGCTCTTTTAAAAAGAAAAGAATTACAGGTCCCACCTTAAATCAACATATCCCAGACCATATTTTACTATTCAGAGTTCAGTAACTTGTTTCCCATGTTTCAAAGTATCATAGAATTTACAGTGCAGAAGTATGAATGATCACTTATCTGTGTCCAAAACTTGTTCTTCACGTTTCAAATCCTGCATGAACCCCCACTTTTGTTACAATCTCACCTGACAACCAGTGGACAGGACCAATCCCCCCAGTAGAACACCACTGCTTTACAGGCTTTATTAAGATGTCACCAAACTTTTGATTTACCTCCTTTTTTGCCTCAACTCAGTGGTTTCTGGAATTTCTTTTGGAAAGTCTGCTTTTTGCAGCTCCATTGTCATGTCCAGCTCCTTCTGGTCCAGCTTTAAGCTGAACTGAAAAGTCTGTTCTGACCTAGAGTGGCCCCTGGTTACCAAGAAACAGTTCAACTTTTTTTACCTCGATCATTGCTTTCACGTCTTAAACCTTTAGTTACAATGCAGACACTGCTTGAAATGAAACTAAAACCCACAAACACGCAGGCACTTTTGTTTATCATGAGGCAAACTGATGGTTTAACTCTTTCCTGCACAGAAACGCAACATTGCATTTACTTGAAGCTACAGCTTAATTTCTAACACCCACAAATAAGATACAGATTACTTTTCCAGGACATGTACCGCATGGGGTTAAATACAGAGTAAAGTTCCATCTTTTTCATCCTGACACTGTGTCTTCAACTCTATCCTTGACGTTCAGAGAATCTTTTGTGGCCATCTAAAATGGCTGTCCATAGAGACCGATGGGAAATTTGGCCAAGCCTGAACACAGGCAGGCTGCAGCCTGCAAATATACAAAGCTACAGTTCAGACTTATGCAGAATCTGACACAGGAGAAAGGCCATCAAAAGGTCTTCCGGGACAATGGGCTCCACGTAGAAACTGACAGTAAGTGGCAGACTCAGCGGCGCCTGCTCTCCTTATTTGGAAAGGCCTACATGCCTCAGACACCAACGGCCATGGCCGACCGGGACACGCCCAGCCATCAAGGTGTCCGCCCCCAATTGATCAGGATCATTCAGGGTGATCTATCGATCCATTGGCCCTTCACCTGGGTCCACCCAAAAGGGCGTGAAAGCTAGAAGGATAGAAGGTACTACGTAGCTCACCACTCGCTCTCTTGACTACAGCTTCGACAGCCAACAACAATGGTGAATCCATCACCAGCCAAGAAAAACGCTATCCGCGCCATCCACAGAGGGACCAGAACAGAGAACACAGACAACCAGCTACAAGAACTCCAGCATTGCCAGACTACCAGATCTCAGATAAGGCCTTATCTGCTCTGTACTTGCCAGTCACCTGGAGTTAAGTTAAGATTGTTTTTAAGTGTATTAGTTTATAATCCAATGTGCATGAATGTGTAATTAACCTTGTAATGTTAATAAACAATTATTGTACTAAATAACTTGTGAGATCATTGGTCCACTGTATACGGGTTAAAGACACACTGTGGTTTAGATAAAGGTGGCACAATACTTTCCTCCAGCTTCACGTCCCAGTGGGAAAGACAGTAGAACAGCAATGGCAGGAGTTTCTGGGAGTAATTGAGGACACAGTACAGAGGTTCATCCAAAGAAAAGAAAGGTTATCAGAGGGGGGTTTAGGCAGCCATGGCTGACAAAGGAAGTCAGGGAATGCATCAAAACAAAAGAGAAAGCCTATAATGTGGCAAAGAGTAGTGGGAAGTCAGAAGATTGGGAAGGCTACAAAAACAAACAGAGGATAACAAAGAGAGGAATAAGGAAAGAGAGGGGCAAATATGAAGGTAGGCTAGCCAGTAACATGAGGAATGATAGTAAAAGTTTCTTTAAATACATTAAAAACAAACGGGAGGCAAAAGTAGACATTGGGCATCTCCAAAACGATGCTGGTAATCTAGTGATGGGAGACACGGAAATAGCTGAGGAACTAAATAAGTACTTTGCGTCAGTCTTCACAGTGGAAGACATGAGTAATATCCCAACAATTCAGGAGAGTCAGGGGGCAGAGTTAAATATGGTAGCCATCACAAAGGAGAAAGTGCTAGAGAAACTAAGAGGTCTAAAAATTGATAAATCTCCGGGCCCAGATGGGCTACATCCTAGAGTTCTAAAGGAGATAGCTGAAGAAATAGTGGAGGCGTTAGTTATGATCTTTCAAAAGTCACTGGAGTCAGGGAAAGTCCCAGAGGATTGGAAAATCGCTGTTGTAACCCCCCTGTTCAAGAAGGGAACAAGAACAAAGATGGAAAATTATAGGCCAATTAGCCTAACCTCGGTTGTTGGCAAGATCCTAGAATCCATCGTTAAGGATGAGATTTCTAAATTCTTGGATGTGCAGGGTCGGATTAGGACAAGTCAGCATGGATTTAGTAAGGGGAGGTTGTGCCTGACAAACCTGTTCGACTTCTTTGAAGAGATAACAAATAGGTTAGACCAAGGAGAGCCAATGAATGTTATCTATCTTGACTTCCAAAGGCCTTTGATAAGGTGCCTCACGGGAGACTGCTGAGTAATATAAGGGCCCATGGTATTCGAGGCAAGGTACTAACATGGATTGACGATTGGCTGTCAGGCAGAAGGCAGAGAGTTGGGATAAAAGGTTCTTTTTCGGAATGGCAACTGGTGACGAGTGGTGTCCCGCAGGGTTCAGTGTTGGGGCTACAGCTGTTCTCTTTATATATTAACGATATAGATGATGGGACTGGGGGCATTCTGGCTAAGTTTGCCGATGATACAAAGATAGGTGATGGTGCAGGTAGTATTAAGGAGGTGGGGAGGCTGCAGAAAGATTTAGACAGTTTAGGAGAGTGGTCCAAGAAATGGCTGATGAAATTCAACGTTGGCAAGTGCGAGGTCTTGCCCTTTGAAAAAAAGAAGAGAGTCATGGACTATTTTCTAAACGGTGACAAAATTCATAATGCTGAAGTGCAAAGGGACTTGGAGTCCTAGTCCAGGATTCTCTAAAGGTAAACTTGCAGGTTGAGTCCGTAATTGAGAAAGCAAATGCAATGTTGTCATTTATCTCAAGAGGCTTGGAATATAAAAGCAGGGATGTACTTCTGAAGCTTTATAAAGCACTAGTTAGGCCCCATTTAGAATACTGTGAACAATTTTGGGCCCCACACCTCAGGAAGGACATACTGGCACTGGAGCGGGTCCAGCGGAGATTCACACGAATGATCCCAGGAATGGTAGGCCTAACATACGATGAACGTCTGAGGATCCTGGGATTATATTCATTGGAGTTTAGGAGAGTTTAGGAGGTTGAAGGGAGATCTAATAGAAACTTACAAGATAATAAATGGCTTAGATAGGGTGGACGTAGGGAAGTTGTTTCCATTAGCAGGGGAGACTAGGACCCGGGGGCACAGCCTCAGAATAAAAGGGAGTCACTTTAGAACAGAGATGAGGAGAAATTTCTTCAGCCAGAGAGTGGTGGGTCTGTGGAATTCATTGCCACAGAGGGCGGTGAAGGCCGGGACGTTGAGTGCCTTTAAGACAGAAGTTGATAAATTCTTGATTTCTCGAGGAATTAAGGGCCATGGAGAGAGAGCAGGTACATGGGGTTGAAATCAGCCATGATTTAATGGTGGAGTGGACTTGATGTGCCGAATGGCCTTACTTCCGCTCCTATGTCTTATGGTCCTCACCTTGTTGGCTCCGACCAGCTCACGGAAGACGAGGGTAAATCCTAACGCTGCCTCCAGCACCCGATCCACACGGCAAACATCTGTCACCGAATTCTCCAACTGTGTTCGTTTGGAATAACTGACCTTCTGAATCACAACCTGAGGGGGAAGAGGGGAGAGGCGAGGGGAGAGGCGAGGGGGAGAGTGGCGAGGGGGAGAGGGGCGAGGGGGAGAGGGGCGAGGGGGAGAGGGGCGAGGGGGAGAGGGGCGAGGGGGAGAGGGGCGAGGGGGAGAGGGGCGAGGAGGAGAGGGGCGAGAGGAGAGGGGAGGAGAGGGGCGAGGGGGAGAGGGGGAGAGGGGGCGAGGGGGAGAGGGGCGAGGGGGAGAGGGGCGAGGGGGAGAGGGGCGAGGGGGAGAGGGGCGAGGGGGAGAGGGGCGAGGGGGAGAGGGGCGAGGGGGAGAGGGGCGAGGGGGAGAGGGGCGAGGGGGAGAGGGGCGAGGGGGAGAGGGGCGAGGGGGAGAGGGGCGAGGGGGAGAGGGGCGAGGGGGAGAGGGGCGAGGGGGAGAGGGGCGAGGGGGGAGAGGGGCGAGGGGGAGAGGGGGCGAGGGGGAGAGGGGCGAGGGGGAGAGGGGCGAGGGGGAGAGGGGCGAGGGGGAGAGGGGCGAGGGGGAGAGGGGCGAGGGGGAGAGGGGCGAGGGGAGAGGGGCGAGGGGGAGAGGGGCGAGGGGGAGAGGGGCGAGGGGGAGAGGGGCGAGGGGGAGAGGGGCGAGGGGAGAGGGGCGAGGGGGAGAGGGGCGAGGGGGAGAGGGGCGAGGGGGAGAGGGGCGAGGGGGAGAGGGGCGAGGGGGAGAGGGGCGAGGGGGGAGAGGGGGCGAGGGGGGAGAGGGGGCGAGGGGGAGAGGGGCGAGGGGGGGCGAGGGGGAGAGGGGCGAGGGGGCGAGGGGGAGAGGGCGAGGGGGAGAGGGGCGAGGGGGAGAGGGGCGAGGGGGAGAGGGGCGAGGGGGAGAGAGGCGAGGGGAGAGAGGCGAGGGGGAGAGAGGCGAGGGGGAGAGAGGCGAGGGGGAGAGAGGCGAGGGGGAGAGAGGCGAGGGGGAGAGAGGCGAGGGGGAGAGAGGAGAGGAGAGAGCGGGGGAGGGAGGGGAGGGAGAGGGGGGAAGAGGGAGAGGGGGTAGAGGGGCAAGGGGAGAGGGAGAAGGGAGAGTGGGGGAGAAGGGCAAGAGGGGGAGAGGGAGAAGAGGGGGAGGGGGGGGAAGAGGGAGAGAGGAGGGGAGAGAGAGAACAGAGGAGGGGAGAAGAAGAGGGGAGAAGAAGAGGTAGGAGAAGAGGGGGAGAAGAAGAGGGGGAGATGAAGAGGGGGAGAAGAAGAGGGGGAGAAGAAGAGGGGGAGAAAAAGAGGGGGAGAAAGAGGGAAAAGGAAGGGATGGTAGAGTTCAAGTTAAAAGAAAATAGATGATTAAATTGGGAATTTTCATCTTCAGTAATCGCTAGGTACTGTTGCTCTGTTTACTAGCTATAAATATGGTGGTCAATAAGGTTGCCTTTCTTAATCCTAATTATGAGTATACTTTCAGAGTTGCCAGGTATCTCTCGATACCGCCACAAGGTTCAACCCGAATACCGATCAAAGAGCCAATACACCAGTTAGTTAGTTCAAAGTCAATACTACTTTTTTTTTTACACAGTATGTTTACTCATGCACAACAACACAAGCTAAACTATATCTATCACTAACACCTATACTTAACTTCGGGTGCCCACTTAGGTCAGAGGAACAATGGCCGTTGTTCGGATCTGAGGCTGTTGGGTTCGAAGAGGTAACAGGAGTACAGCTAAGGTCGTCCGTCTGGTAGCGAGCGTTGACCTTGAACTTACTTGCTTCTGGTGATGTTGGTGGATGGGTCTCTCTGCTTGAGAGCCGAATCCAAGAGGCTGAACCTTTGGTGGGGGTTCCTTCTTATACTTGGGAGGGGCTTTGTGCACTTTTAGGTGGGACTTAAACTTGGTCCCAAATAATTGGGCAGCTTCTTGATCATTGTCATCGATCTAAACCAATAAAGGGGCGGGTGCCTGATGGCTGGGCGTGTCCTAGGTGGCCTTTGGCCTTGCTTTGTTTGTGTCTTTTGGTTGGGGTAGTGGCGCCGGGATGTCTGAGACAGTATCGGCTACCTGAGTATTAGTCCTTTGTTCCTCGGAGATGGGCCATCAATATGTAAATCGACCCAGAGTTTCGATTCCGGCTGTGGGCTGCCTTCCAAATATACATTCAGGCTCTGTGCCTGCTTGTTGCTTTGTATTGTCCATATTTCCCTATAGGTTCTGAGAGTGTCCATTTTGTGTACTGAAAGTGGCCATCCCAGATGGCTACAGTACTGATGGTGTCTCTGTCCTCTGGTTCCCTTCCCCTGCACCCGAACGCCACATTCTCCCCCTCTCCTGCCCAGTAGCCCTGCAGCGTTCTCCCACAAAATCCACTAACTCAAGGCTGAAATCGACCAGCCCCCACCCACAATGGTGGCCTGCCACCCACACCTGTCCTATACATCCTAACTCCCCATGCACCAACCACCTGTCCCCTCTCCCACCAACCACTGCAACCACAATCCCACATCCCTCGCAGCCTTGTGTCCTTTTCCTCCCCACACCACTGCATACTCTATCTCCAGACTATCGCACATCTCCCCACACGCTCTCCCCAATGACATAATCTCTTTTCCATTGCACTTGCTTCTTCCCAATTTCTAATCTCCATTTTGCCTCCCGATGTGAGCATTCACCTTGTCCTGATCTTCAATCTCAGTCCAGATATTGGATATCCCTCGCCTCAACATCAATTGGACCTCGAAAACCTGGAGACCTGTAGGCAAAAAGAGCAGATTAACTAACACCCCCAAGAGCTCCCCCTCAGCACCGCCCCTCCGACAGTGCAACACTCCCTTAGCGCCGCCTCTCCGACAGTGCAGCGTTCCCTCAGCACCGCCCCTCCGACAGTGCATTGCTCCCTCAGCACTGCCCTCCGACAGTTCAGCGCTCCTTCAGCACCACCCCTCCGACAGTGCAGCACTCCCTCAGCACTGCGTGTCTGACAGTGCAGCATTCTCACTGCACCGACTCTCCGACAGTTCAGCATTCCCACAGCACCGACTCTCCGAAAGTGCATCACTCCCGCAGCAACCGACCCACCGACAGTGCAACATTCCCACAGCACCGACCCAACAGTACAGCACTCCCTCAGCACCGACCTTCCAACAGTGCAGCACTCCTGCAACACCGACCTACTGACAGTGCACCACTCCCTCAACACTGCCCATCTGACAGCGCAACACTCCCACAGCACCGACTGTGCAATAATCCCGTAGCTGACCCTCCAACAGTATAGCACTCCCTCAGCACCAACCCACCAACAGTGCAGCACTCCCGCGGCACTAACCCTCCCAACAGTGCAGCACTCCTGCAGCACCGACCCACCAGTGCAGCACTTCCATGGCACCAACCCTCCACAACAGTGCAGCACTCCCTCAGCACCAACCCACCACCAGTGCAGTATTCCCGCGGCACCGAACCTCTGCAACAGTGCAACACTCCCGCAGCACCGACCCTCCCCAACAGTGAAGCATGCCTTCAGCACTGATCCGCCATTAGTGCAGTACTCACTCAGCACTGACCCTCCCACAGTGCTGCACTCAGGTAGTGGGGCATTGTAGGAATGGGAGCAACTGCTCTGTCAGAGAGGCTTCCTGCTTTGCTGAGTCTCAGTGGCAAGGCGATATTGAAAATGATGAGCTTACCGGGTAGGCCGGACAGCGTGAGCGAATCTCCTTCCTGGGCTTGAACAAGCCACTCTGAGACCTCAGTAATTGTCATCTTCAACATGTCCTTCAAGGCAGAGCTAAAGGGGAATGAATTGAATTGACAGATTATTTGAATTTAAATTTTGCCTGATGCCTTGGTGGGATTTGAACCAATGTCCTTGGTACATTGACCTGACCCTCTGCATTAATAATCCAGTAACATTACACTACCCTAGCACCTCCCTCAAAATGGTGGAAAATTTTGAGTGTGCTAATAATAATGTAGGCTTACTTTAACACTGCAATGAAGTTACTGTGAAAAGCCCCTAGATGCCATATTCCGGCGCCTGTTTGAGTACATGGAGGGAGAATTCAGAATGTCCAATTCACCTAACAGCACGTCTTTCAGGACTTGTGGAAGGAAACCGGACCACCCGGAGGAAACCCACACAGACACAGGGAGAACAGGCAGACTCTGGACAGACGGTGACCTAAGCCGGTAACCTGGGACCGCAACCGTGCTAACCACTGTGCTACTGAGCCGCCCTGTGACTGAATGAATAGGAGATTGATATGGGACTGAAAGCAGAGAATATTGGCTGGGGGGGGGTTGTTTTACAGCATAGAAAGAGGTCATTTGGCCCATCGCGTCCATGATGGCCATCTAGCACCTATCTATTCTAATCCCATTTTCCAGCACTTGGTCCACAGCCTTCTGTGCTGTAGTGTTTCAAGTGCTCACCCATCTTGAATGTTGTAAGGAATCCCGCCTCTCCCACATTTTCAGGCAGTGAATTCCAGATTCCCACCACCCTCTGGGTGAATAAATGTTTCCTCAAATCCCTGCGAAATCTCCTGCCCCTTACCTCAAATCTCTGCGCACTGGTGATTGACCCCACTGAGGGGCTAGGTTTCTTCCTAAACACCATATCTATCTCCCTGATACTTTGGGACAACTCCATCTCGTTCCCCTCTCAGCCTTCTCTGCTCTAAGGGAAAAGCACCAGCCTAACCAGCATCTCTTCATATCAGTACTTTTCCTCAGGGCACAGTATTAGAATTGTACTTCAGGAAAGATAATATTCATCCGGGTTTGTAGATACGGGATATAATTCCACAGCTCTCTTAGAGGACTCAAATTTAAAAATTGTCACATAAAGAGAGGGGGGAGTTGATTCATTGTGGTGAGAAGAATGGCAATATAAACTAAATAGTGCAACTTTTTATAAAGGGGTGCAGGAACAGAGATGGTGGGGGGTGGAGAATCTGAGACAGCTGTTGGAAAACAAAAGTTCAGGACCCCGAGCTAAGAGTGCGGCCAACGGGCGCCGCCATTTTGGGTCCCGGATTCCATGCGGCGGCCGGGGGGGGGATGGGCGCCGCCATCTTGTACCCCTCCGGCCACGTGCGATTCATGGGCGGCGCCATTTTGTCCACCCTGACCGCGTGCGATCCGTGGACGCCGCCATTTTGGCTGACAGCCAAGGACCCCAGCATGGACGGCTCCACTGGGCCTGGAGAAAACGCCCCGATGCAGCAACCGCGACTGGCGTCGGTGACCCTGGACCAGTCGTGGCCCCGGACGCTGGTTAATGGGTACGAAACGCCATGCCTGATAGACTCTGGGAGCACGGAAAGTTTTATCCATCCGGATACGGTAAGATGCTGTTTTCTTTCGATCCACCCGAATACCCAAAATGTTTTTCTGGCTGCGGGATCCCATTCCGTAGAAATCAAAGGGTTCTGCATTGCGAACCTCAGTGCACAGGAGGGAGTTTTAGAATTACCGACTTTATGTCCTCCCCCACCTCTGCGCTCCCACACTCCTGGGGTTAGATTTTCAGTGTAACCTCCAGAGTTTAACTTTCCAATTTGGCGGCCCTATACCCCCACTTACTATCTGCGGCCTCGCGACCCTCAAGGTTGAACCGCCTTCCCGGTTTGCGAACCTCACCCCGGATTGCAAACCCGTCGCCACTAGCAGACGGTACAGCGCCCAGGACCGAACATTTATCCGGTCAGAAGTCCAGCGGCTGTTGAGGGAAGGTATAATCCAGGCCAGCAATAGTCCCTGGAGAGTTCAGGTGGTAGTTGTAAAGACCGGGGAGAAGCAGAGGATGGTTATAGACTATAGTCAAACTATCAATAGGTACCCACAGCTAGATGCGTACCCTCTCCCCCGCATATCCGACATGGTCAACCGGATTGCACAGTACAAGGTCTTTTCCACCGTGGACCTTAAGTCCGCCTATCACCAGCTCCCCATCCGCCCGAGCGACCGCAAGTACACTGCCTTCGAAGCAGACAGGCGGCTCTACCACTTTTTAAGGGTTGCATTCGGCGTCACTAACGGAGTCTCGGTCTTCCAACGGGAGATGGACCGAATGGTTGACCAGCACGGTTTACGGGCCACGTTCCCGTACCTCGACAACGTCACCATCTGCGGCCATGACCAGCAGGACCACGACGCCAACCTCCGCAAATTCCTCCAGACTGCTAACGCCCTGAACCTCACCTACAACAGGGAAAAATGTGTGTTTAGCACCGACCGTCTAGCCATCCTTGGCTACGTAGTGCGCAATGGAGTCATAGGCCCCGACCCCGAAAACATGTGCCCCCTTATGGAGTTCCCCCTCCCTCACTGTTCCAAAGCCCTGAAACGCTGCCTGGGCTTTTTCTCTTATTACTCCCAGTGGGTCCGCTGCCTGGGCTTTTTCTCTTATTACTCCCAGTGGGTCCCCAACTACGTGGACAAGGCCCGCCCGCTAATTCAGTCCACTACCTTCCCCCTGTCGACAGAGGCCCGCCAGGCCTTCAGCCGCATCAAAGCGGATATCGCAAAGGCCACGATGCACGCGATCGACGAGTCCCCCCCTTCCAAGTCGAGAGCGACGCATCCGACGTAGCTCTGCCGGCCACCCTAAACCAAGCGGGCAGACCCGTGGCCTTTTTCTCCCGTACCCTCCACGCTTCAGAAATCCGCCACTCCTCAGTGGAAAAGGAAGCCCAGGTCATAGTAGAAGCTGTGCGGCATTGGAGGCATTACCTGGTCAGTAGGAGATTCACTCTCCTCACTGACCAAGTTGGTAGCCTTCATGTTCGATAATGCGCAGCGAGGCAAGATCAAGAACGACAAGATCTTGCGGTAGAGGATCGAACTCTTCACATATAACTATGAGATCTTGTATCGTCCCGGAAAGCTGAACGAGCCGTCCGATGCCCTATCCCGCGGCACATGTGCCAACGCACAAGTGGACCGTCTCCGAACCCTCAACGAGGACCTCTGCCACCCGGGGGTCACTCGGTTCTATCACTTCGTGAAGACCCGCAACCTGCCCTACTCCATCGAGGAGGTCAGGACCGCCACCAGGAACTGCCAGATCTGCGCAGAGTGCAAGCCGCATTTCTATCAGCCAGATAAAGCACACCTGATAAAGGTTTCCCGTCCCTTTGAGCGCCTCAGTCTGGACTTCAAAGGCCCCCTCCCCTCCACCGATCGCAACACGTACTTCCTGAATGTGGTTGACGGATACTCCCGTTTTCCTTTCGCCATCCCCTGCCCCGACATGACCGCGGCCACAGTCATTAAAGCCCTCTGCACCATCTTTACACTGTTCGGTTTCCACGCCTACATCCATAGCGACAGGGGGGTCCTCCTTCATGAGCGACGAACTGCGTCAATTCCTGCTCAGCGGTCCAGAAGTCTCCCAGTTTCCTGTTGGCAGGAAGTTCTCCCGGATGCCCTTCACTCCATCCGGTCACTGCTGTGTACAACTAAGCAAACACCTCTCTTCCCTCGGAAGTCCTCCTCCGGAACGTCACTCCCGACCTGGCTGGCAGCCCCAGGACCCATCTTGCTCCGAAAGCATGTGCGGGCGCACAAATCGGACCCGTTGGTCGAGAGGGTTCATCTCCTCCATTCGAACCCTCAATACGCCTACGTGGCATACCCCGACAGCTGACAGGACACTGTATCACTGCGGGACCTGGCGCCCGCCGGAGCGCCCCACACCCTCCCAACACCAATCACCTCCTCCCTCCCGCCGGCGCACCCCACAGCCGCTCCCTTCCCGGGTGGATCGATCCTTCTCCCGTGCCCGCCCAGGAGCTGTGAAACAGGAACAAACATCTTGACGCTCCCAGAGACGACAGTGCCCGAGCCAGCGCCTGCACCACCACCGGGGCTGAGACGATCGGCAAGGACGACCAGAGCACCCATTCGACTCATCGAATCTGCGTGACAAAGCAAGACCTGTAAATAATTCAGTGGCCCAGTAAAAGCGGCATTGTAAATAGTTAACAGTTGATATTGATGCACAGCCACTGTGTTAAGGGAATCCCAGTACCGACCTTGTAAACCCCTACCACCATACGACCCACCACCCTGCCGGGTTCTTTTTTAACAAGGGGTGAATGTGGTGGTATGTATTAGGGGTATTGCGGTACTCTGTATTGCCAAGAGGCTTTTGGTGGACAGACACTGGGTCCTGATTGGATCTGCCGCCTACTGGCTCCACCCAGTAAGGCGAAGAAAAGAACCCGGGCTCTCCCAGCAGCCGCATTCTGTAACCGAGCTGCTGGGGAACAAGTCTGCGTAATAAAGCCATCGATTGACTTAATCTCATCTCGCCTCGTGAGTGATTGATTGTGCTACAGCCCCGTTCTGGAGCAATGTGTCCATTTCTGTGCGCTGCACTTCAGAAAGCAGCCCAAGTCCTTGGGAGAGGGTTCTGTGGCCTCAAGCCCGCAGAAGCCAATTTTTGCAATTTTGTATTGTATTTTATTTCAGCTCTGCCTTGAAACTGATAAATATACATTCAAGTCATTTTGAATTGAATCTCTGTTGGTCAACATTGACCATACAGTTTTGCTTTTTTTAATAGATCAATAATAATCAGTTGTGTTTTTTCTCGACCCTGCTTTTCAACTGAAGTGCTAGGCAGCTGGTTGGTATTTAGATTAAATCTTTTGTTTTCCACTTTTTCGAGCCACAACAACACTGTCTTTTGTTTATCAGAGGTATTATTGTCCTGCATTCTGTGATTTGGACTGTAGATCTGATTCGCTGAGTAATGTCATCTGGTGTGGTCACCTGAAGCATCAGAAGATGAAGTTAAGTGATGGACAAAGCACCTGATTGGTGGCAGATGAGAAGACATCATCAGGAGCTGCATAAACAACTTGAATCTTGTAAAGTCTGGCTTGCCTTGCAGTCCCTCCAAGAACAGATAGGAACTGAGGTGTATTTAGCAAGTGTCGCATTGTGTTTTTCAAACTTTTTTGCCTGGCAACTGGCCGAGCTTCGCGACCCATGTCATGTTTGCTTGCCTTTCATGCGAAAGGGGAGCCTGCTTGGTCCTCACGATCTCACCTGAATCTAGTTCAAAGGAGCAAAGGGCAATGCACGTTATTAGATGCAGACTTCAGCCAGTTACTGTGTGTCGTCTTCATCTTCATAAAAACGGACAATCTAACCGTGTACATGTAGGTCGTTGTGAAGGATAATAGCAACAAGATGCTAGTTTTATTCAGCATTGGATACTCCTGGGAGATACTACACCAGAATGCTCACAGCCCAGAATGCTCACAGCCTTGTGGGCTTTTGGCGTGTTTTTAATGTGGTATTACAGGAAAGCTGCAGCAGCGTAGTCTTTTAATTTGGAGGCAGCTCTAAGTCAGTAACTGCAATCTCAATCTGAAAAGGAATTTTTCACACACCAGTACTCTTTCAAATTCTGAATCTTCTCTCATTTGCCAGTACTTCCTTGCATTTAACACACATGGGCTTTGCCTCCTTATTTGCATTGTCACAATTGATCACACCTCAAGAAGTCACCTTTATGCTTCTTTGGTTCGAGTTTTTTTAGGGCCGTTATCCATAGGCCCTGGAACTCCAACACTGCCCCACTACTCTGTCCTGTCCTGGACTCTCATGGGCAGGGCTCTCTAGCAGATTCTGTTGTGAGATCCTGTCCAATAGGGAAACTGCCTATTTAAGTCTCTGGCCGTCTCTTACTTTTAGAAAATCATTGATGTTCACGGTTCACTTGCCTTGCTTGCCAGCAGCTGCAAAATCAAAACAACTCTGCTCTCTGTTTTGGCGTGGAAGGTACTTGGATGGCACTTCACGTTAATTCTACATGCAAGGTGCGTGACCTGCTCTCTGCTGCCACTTCTGGCTGCGAGTCTCCATGCAGCCTAATGTATCTCCATTTAAAAGGCGGCATGGGCCGCAATTCTCAATGTAAAAGTTGGTAGCAGCTGTTCGGCAGTTCTCTTGCAATCTGGACCACATGGGAAAGGTGGGACCCGAACACTCCGCGAACCACCTGACACATGCCCGACATCCATCTGCCGGTCGCGACTCTAACTTTGGAAAATCTCTGGCGTATCAGGCCTCGAAAGGCTGGAATGGAGCCAAACACCTTGCTTAAAAAGGGGCGGTGCTTTGGTGACTGGGTGCTGCAGCCAGAGTGGAATAGTAAATCACAGATTAGGGAGGCAGGGCCAGAAATGGAGTGACTGACCATAGCGCCCACACGTTGGGGTCACTCAGCACCTTGGTAATGTATGTACCGAGCGAATGGTAACGTGTGCACCAATTTGTGGATCTATCGTGGAATAGACCAAATTGGGGCTTATGTTTGTGTTTAAAAAAACATCGGTCTGTCTTATTTTCTTCAGATATATAAAGTGCTTTCTCCTTTCAATAAAGTTATCCTTCTTCCTTTCTCGATATATTATCTTTCTATATTATCATTATTCAATAAAATTGTTGATTTTAAACACAATACTTATCACAGCCACGCATTCCTGTTAAGTCCAGTCTACAACTTATAATAATCTTTATTGTCACAAGTAAGCTTACGTGAACACTGCAATGAAGTTACTGTGAAAAGCCCTTTGTGGCCACATAAGGAACCTTTACGGGTACACAGAGAGAGAATTCAGAATGTCCAATTCACCTAACACCACATCTTTTGGGACTTGTGGGAGGAAACCGGAGCACCCAGAGGGAATCTATGCAGACACGGGAAGAACGTGCAGACTCCGCACAGACAGTGACCCAAGCTGGGAATCGAACCCAGGTCCCTGATGCTATGAAGCAACAGTGCACCCGTGCTACAGTTCAAACCTTTGGGACACTAGAATGTTCTCAGGGATGAGGTGCCTTCAGTTAATATTGGAGAGACTGGGATTGCTCTCAGAACAGAGAAGGTTCAGGGGGAGATTTAATCGAGTCCGTTCACAATCACGAGTGGGTTTGGATAGAGTCAATAAGGAGAAAGTGTTTGCAGTTGGCAGGAGGGTGGGTAACCAGAGGGGACACAGATTGAAGAGAGTCGATAAGAGATCCAGGAATGGGTGGGGTGGGGTATGAGGATTTTTATTTTTACACTGCGATTTGTTGTGAACTGGAAGGTGCTGCCTGAAAGGGTGGTGGAAGCAGATTTAACAGTAACTTTCAAAAAAAGGGGGGAATTGGGAAAGAATTTACAGGAACCTTCCGGAAATGGTTGCGGGGGGGAGTGGGACTAACTGGAAAAATCTTTCAATGAGCCAGCTCAGGCAAATGAGTCGAATGGCTTCCTCTTGAGCTGAGAGACCCAACGATTCCTGTATTTCACAGGGTGGCAGAGTCGGGGGAACAGGATTGCAAGGAGACAGGGCCCAGGTTCAGAGCCAGACCTGGGAGGGGAGCAGCTCCAGGAGGCTGTGTTATTTTTAGGCTCTGGTAGCCTCCTCCCAGTCCTCCAGTGACAAGGGTCAATTCCGGTGAACTCCCAGCAGAGAGAGTGTGGACTTTATCCAGGCACGTGGACTGAAGTGAACGTGCAAGTTGGTGCGGAAGGAGTTTGAATGATGTCAGGGCGCGATGCTTCTCCCAGTCAAACAGTCATGACCACCTACTGTGCCGTTCAGATTCATCCAAGCCCAGTCAACCCAGCAAGGAGTCACTAGCCCCCTTCTTACTTGCTCAAGGACCAAGTTCCGGCGGCAAGAAGGACTTGGAGTCTCGATTCCTGTTCCAAGTTGAGGTACGGGATTCCCTCCCTGAAAAACTGAGGTGGAGGTAAGATCAGAATCAGGTGCTCAACTTCCCCGAGCAACAGCAACAAATGCCCGCCAAGGTGACAGCCCTGCATTCTGACAATGGCTACCCCAGACTCGGTGAGCCCTGTTCGCTGCTCATTGACCCCACCCCCTCATCCCCCAGCCGCAGCTCACAAACAACAGCCTGCTCCCTAGCTATGGCCCCTGGGTACGGCTCCGAAGTAACAGCCCACTGGGCCCCATCTGCATAGCGATCACCCCCTGGGGCCCAGCTCCCTAGTGGTACCCCCTGGGGCCTGCGCCTTAGTGAATGCCCCCTGGGGCCCCGCTCCCTAATGATTGTCCCCTGGGGCCCCGATCTCTAATGAATGTCCCCTGGGGCCCCTCGCTCCCTAGTGACTGCCCCCTGGGGCCCAGCTCCCTAGTGACTGCCCCCTCGGTCCTTAGTGACTGCCTCCTGGGTCCCCACTCCCATATCGATAGCCCCTGAATTTTGTTCCCACAACAGCTGCTCCCTGAGGTCTGGTTACCTCACGACAGCCTCAGTCGCCACCCATTTGGTCCAGCAACCTACCTTCTTGAAATCAAAACCATATTTAGCAAGGAAGGAGCAGCTGGAAGACTGGAAGGTGAATTCAGCATCCAGAGGCCCGAAGCTCGGTGGGAAGAGGTAGAAGTTGTAGCAGAGAGCAGAAAACCTGGGCGGTGAGGAAGATTTAAACAATTGCAAACTCAATATTGTCAAAAGTATCTTCTATATTTCCAACATCTTTGGCAGTTGATGTCCAAAGCGTTTCACAGGAATGCAAACCAAATTTTGGCTCCAAACCACAGAAGAGATATTCAGGACAAATATTGCGGGGGGTGGGAGAGGAGGAGGGGAAAGAGAGGGAGGACGGGGCGGGGAAAAGAGAGGGAGGACGGGGGAAAAGAGAGGGAGGACGGGGGAAAAGAGAGGGAGGACGGGGGAAAAGAGAGGGAGGACGGGGAAAAGAGAGGGAGGACGGGGGAAAAGAGAGGGAGGACGGGGGAAAAGAGAGGGAGGACGGGGGAAAAGAGAGGGAGGACGGGGGAAAAGAGAGGGAGGACGGGGGAAAAGAGAGGGAGGACGGGGGAAAAGAGAGGGAGGACGGGGGAAAAGAGAGGGAGGACGGGGGAAAAGAGAGGGAGGACGGGGGAAAAGAGAGGGAGGACGGGGGAAAAGAGAGGGAGGACGGGGGAAAAGAGAGGGAGGACGGGGGAAAAGAGAGGGAGGACGGGGGAAAAGAGAGGGAGGACGGGGGAAAAGAGAGGGAGGACGGGGGAAAAGAGAGGGAGGACGGGGGAAAAGAGAGGGAGGGACGGGGGAAAAGAGAGGGAGGACGGGGGAAAAGAGAGGGAGGACGGGGGAAAAGAGAGGGAGGACGGGGGAAAAAGAGAGGGAGGACGGGGGAAAAGAGAGGGAGGACGGGGGAAAAGAGAGGGAGGACGGGGGAAAAGAGAGGGAGGACGGGGGAAAAGAGAGGGAGGACGGGGGAAAAGAGAGGGAGGACGGGGGAAAAGAGAGGGAGGACGGGGGAAAAGAGAGGGAGGACGGGGGAAAAGAGAGGGAGGACGGGGGGAAAAGAGAGGGAGGACGGGGAAAAGAGAGGGAGGACGGGGGAAAAGAGAGGGAGGACGGGGGAAAAGAGAGGGAGGACGGGGGAAAAGAGAGGGAGGACGGGGGAAAAGAGAGGGAGGACGGGGGAAAAGAGAGGGAGGACGGGGAAAAGAGAGGGACGGGGGAAAAGAGAGGGAGGACGGGGGAAAAGGAGAGGGAGGACGGGGGAAAAGAGAGGGAGGACGGGGGAAAGAGAGGGAGGACGGGGGAAAGAGAGGGAGGACGGGGAAAGAGAGGGAGGACGGGGAAAAGAGAGGGAGGACGGGGGAAGAGGGAGACGGGGAGGAGGAGGACGGGGGAAAGGAGAGGGAGGACGGGGGAAAGGAGAGGGAGGACGGGGGAAAAGAGAGGGAGGACGGGGGAAAGAGAGGGAGGACGGGGGAAAGGAGAGGGAGGACGGGGAAAGGAGAGGGAGGACGGGGGAAAGGAGAGGGAGGACGGGGGAAAGGAGAGGGAGGACGGGGGGAAAAGAGAGGGAGGACGGGGGAAAGAGAGGGAGGACGGGGGGAAAGAGAGGGAGGACGGGGGAAAGAGAGGGAGGACGGGGGAAAGAGAGGGAGGACGGGGGAAAGAGAGGGAGGACGGGGGAAAGAGAGGGAGGACGGGGGAAAGAGAGGGAGGACGGGGGAAAGAGAGGGAGGACGGGGGAAAGAGAGGGAGGACGGGGGAAAGAGAGGGAGGACGGGGGAAAGAGGGGGAGGACGGGGGAAAGAGAGGGAGGACGGGGGAAAGAGAGGGAGGACGGGGGAAAGAGAGGGAGGACGGGGGAAAGAGAGGGAGGACGGGGGAAAGAGAGGGAGGACGGGGAAAGAGAGGGAGGACGGGGGAAAGAGAGGGAGGACGGGGGAAAGAGAGGGAGGACGGGGGAAAGAGAGGGAGGAGGGGGGAAGAGAGGGGTTGGGAAGAGAGGGGGGGGAGAAGAGAGGGGGGAGAAGAGAGGGGGGGGAGAAGAGAGGGGGGAAAGAGAGAGGGGGGAAGAGAGAGGGGGGGAAGAGAGGGGGGGGGAAGAGAGGGGGGGGAAGAGAGGGGGGGAAGAGAGGGGGGGAAGAGAGGGGGGGAAGAGAGGGGGGGGAAGTGAGGGGGGGGAAGAGAGGGGGGGAAGAGAGGGGGGGGAAGAGAGGGGGGGAAGAGAGGGGGGGGAAGAGAGGGGGGGGAAGAGAGGGGGGGAAGAGAGGGGGGGAAGAGAGGGGGGGGAAGAGAGGGGGGGGGAAGAGAGGGGGGGGGAAGAGAGGGGGGGGAAGAGAGGGGGGGAAGAGAGGGGGGGAAGAGAGGGGGGGAAGAGAGGGGGGGAAGAGAGGGGGGGAAGAGAGGGGGGGAAGAGAGGGGGGGAAGAGAGGGGGGGAAGAGAGGGGGGGAAGAGAGGGGGGGAAGAGAGGGGGGGAAGAGAGGGGGGGAAGAGAGGGGGGGAAGAGAGGAGGGGAAGAGAGGGGGGAAGAGAGGGGGGAAGAGAGGGGGGAAGAGAGGGGGGAAGAGAGGGGGGAAGAGAGGGGGGAAGAGAGGGGGGAAGAGAGGGGGGAAGAGAGGGGGGAAGAGAGGGGGGAAGAGAGGGGGGAAGAGAGGGGGGGAAGAGAGGGGGGGGAAGAGAGGGGGGAAGAGAGGGGGGGAAGAGGGGGGAAGAGGGGGGGAAGAGAGGGGGGAAGCGAGGGGGGGGAAGAGAGGGGGGGGAAGAGAGAGGGGGGAAAGAGAGAGGGGGGGAAGAGAGGGGGGGGGAAGAGAGGGGGGGGAAGAGAGGGGGGGAAGAGAGGGGGGGAAGAGAGGGGGGGAAGAGAGGGGGGGGGAAGTGAGGGGGGGGAAGAGAGGGGGGGAAGAGAGGGGGGGGAAGAGAGGGGGGGAAGAGAGGGGGGGGAAGAGAGGGGGGGAAGAGAGGGGGGGAAGAGAGGGGGGGGAAGAGAGGGGGGGGAAGAGAGGGGGGGGGAAGAGAGGGGGGGGAAGAGAGGGGGGGAAGAGAGGGGGGGAAGAGAGGGGGGGAAGAGAGGGGGGGAAGAGAGGGGGGGAAGAGAGGGGGGGAAGAGAGGGGGGGAAGAGAGGGGGGGAAGAGAGGGGGGGAAGAGAGGGGGGGAAGAGAGGGGGGGAAGAGAGGGGGGGAAGAGAGGGGGGAAGAGAGGAGGGGAAGAGAGGGGGGAAGAGAGGGGGGAAGAGAGGGGGAAGAGGGGGAAGAGAGGGGGGAAGAGAGGGGGGAAGAGAGGGGGGAAGAGAGGGGGGAAGAGAGGGGGGAAGAGAGGGGGGAAGAGAGGGGGGAGAGAGGGGGGAAGAGAGGGGGGAAGAGAGGGGGGGAAGAGAGGGGGGGAAGAGAGGGGGGGAAGAGAGGGGGGAAGAGAGGGGGGAAGAGGGGGGAAGAGGGGGGGAAGAGAGGGGGGAAGCGAGGGGGGGAAGAGAGGGGGGGGAAGAGAGGGGGGGGAAGAGAGGGGGGGGAAGAGAGGGGGGGGGAAGAGAGGGGGGGAAGAGAGGGGGGGGAAGAGAGGGGGGGGAAGAGAGGGGGGGGAAGAGAGGGGGGGGAAGAGAGGGGGGGGAAGAGAGGGGGGGGAAGAGAGGGGGGGGAAGAGAGGGGGGGGAAGAGAGGGGGGGGAAGAGAGGGGGGGGAAGAGAGGGGGGGAAGAGAGGGGGGAAGAGAGGGGGAAGAGAGGGGGAAGAGAGGGGGAAGAGAGGGGGAAGAGAGGGGGAAGAGAGGGGGAAGAGAGGGGGAAGAGAGGGGAGAGAGGGAGAGGGGGAAGAGAGGGGGAAGAGAGGGGGGGAAGAGGGGGGGAAGAGAGGGGGGGAAGAGAGGGGGGAAGAGAGGGGGGAAGAGAGGGGGGGAAGAGAGGGGGGGAAGAGAGGGGGGGAAGAGAGGGGGGGAAGAGAGGGGGGGAAGAGAGGGGGGGAAGAGAGGGGGGGAAGAGAGGGGGGGAAGAGAGGGGGGGAAGAGGGGGGGGGAAGAGAGGGGGGGGAAGAGAGGGGGGGGAAGAGAGGGGGGGAAGAGAGGGGGGGGAAGAGAGGGGGGGAAGAGAGGGGGGGAAGAGGGGGGGGGGGGAAGAGGGGGGGGAAGAGAAGGGGGGGAAGTGAAGGGAGGGAAAGAGGGGGGGGAAGAGCCGGGGGGGGGGTGAAAGAGAGAGGGGGGAAAGAGCCTGGGGGGGGGGGAAGAGAGAGGGAGGAAGAGAGAGGGGGGAAAGAGAGGGGGGAGAGAGAGAGGGGGGGGGAGAGAGGGGGGGGGAGAGAGGGGGGGGGAGAGAGGGGGGGGAGAGGGGGGGGGGAGAGGGGGGGGGAGAGGGGGGGAGAGAGGGGGGGAGAGAGGGGGGGAGAGAGGGGGGGAGAGAGGGGGGGAGAGAGAGGGGGGAGAGAGAGGGGGTGAGAGAGGGGGAGAGAGAGGGGGGAGAGAGAGGGGGGAGAGAGAGGGGGGAGAGAGAGGGGGAGAGAGAGAGGGGGAGAGAGGGGGGGGGGGAGAGAGGGGGGGGAGAGAGAGGGGGGGGGAGAGAGAGGGGGGAGAGAGAGGGGGGGAGAGAGAGGGGGGAGAGAGAGGGGGGGGGAGAGAGAGGGGGGGGAGAGAGAGGAGGGGAGAGAGAGGAGGGGAGAGAGAGGGGGGGAGAGAGAGGGGGGGAGAGAGAGGGGGGGAGAGAGAGGGGGGGAGAGAGAGGGGGGGAGAGAGAGGGGGGGAGAGAGAGGGGGGGAGAGAGAGGGGGAGAGAGAGAGGGGGAGAGAGAGAGGGGAGAGAGAGGGGGGGAGAGAGAGGGGGAGAGAGAGAGGGGGAGAGAGAGAGGGGGAGAGAGGGGGGGGAGGAGGGGGGGGGGAGAGAGGGGGGAGAGAGGGGGGAGAGAGGGGGGGGAGAGAGGGGGGGGAGAGAGAGGGGGGAGAGAGAGGGGGGAGAGAGAGGGGGGAGAGAGAGAGGGGGGGAGAGAGAGGGGGGGAGAGAGAGGGGGGGAGAGAGAGGGGGGGAGAGAGAGGGGGGGAGAGAGGGGGGGAGAGAGAGGGGGGGAGAGAGAGGGGGGAGAGAGAGGGGGGAGAGAGAGGGGGGAGAGAGAGGGGGGGGAGAGAGGGGGGGAGAGAGAGGGGGGAGAGAGAGGGGGGGAGAGAGAGGGGGGAGAGAGGGGGGGAGAGAGGGGGGGAGAGAGGGGGGAGAGAGAGGGGGGAGAGAGAGGGGGGGAGAGAGAGAGGGGGGAGAGAGGGGGGGAGAGAGAGGGGGGGAGAGAGAGGGGGGAGAGAGAGGGGGGAGAGAGGGGGGGGAGAGAGAGGGGGGAGAGAGAGGGGGGAGAGAGAGGGGGGAGAGAGGGGGGGAGAGAGGGGGGGAGAGGGGGGGAGAGAGGGGGGGAGAGAGGGGGGGAGAGAGAGGGGGGGAGGAGAGAGGGGGGGAGAGATGGGGGGAAGAGAGGGGGGGAGAGAGGGGGGAGAGAGGGGGGGAGAGAGGGGGGAGAGAGGGGGGGAGAGAGGGGGGGAGAGAGGGGGGGAGAGAGGGGGGGGAGAGAGGGGGGAGAGAGGGGGGGAGAGAGGGGGGAGAGAGGGGGGAGAGAGAGGGGGAGAGAGCGGGGAGAAAGAGGCGGGGAGAGAGAGAGGCGGGGGGAAGAGACGGGAGGAAAGAGAGATGGGGGGGGGGGGGTGGAAGAGAGAGGGGAGGTTATAGGGGGCTGGTGGGGTTAGCGAGGTCACACTGGGCGACAGTGTCAGACTCTGACCCCAACCCGACAGGTCTACTCACCGATTGGTTGAATCAGGCTCCTGTGTAAACAAAGAGAGGCCTTTAAATATAAGAGTGAAAAGATAGTCAATAATTGTGATCAGATAATCAGGATAAACACACCCATTGTGGATATTGTCCTGATTCCAGGTTTTGCATACCATTTACCCAGGGGCAGAGTGTAGAGAATTTACAGCAGTGACACAGTCCATTCAGCCCATCTGCTCCATACTGGATCATTCCTCATTCCCACCGCTCTCTGGGTAAAGAGATTTCTCATGAATTTCCCATTCAAAGATTAGTGATTCTGACACATCAAAGGTATTTAATTCTAATGCCCCTCTCCCCTCCCACCGACCTCCACCCCAGGCAAACGCAGGAAGATCTTCACTGCGTCTGATCTATCAAAACTCCTTCCTTGTGTCGAAGGCTGCTTTCAGATCACTCCTCCCACCTTGTCTCATCTGGAGAAATTAGCCCTTTGTCAGTTTAGACTTTCCCACTCTACCCAAGGTCGAAACCATCCCTGCTTTTACTGTCACAGTAGAGTGCGGCTCAGAAGGTGGACATTCAACCCATCGGACCCCATGCTGGCTCTTGGAAAGAACCGATCATTGTGCCCACTTCCTCCATCCACCGTCCGGCGCCACTCTCAGGTCACCCCCTCCATGTCCCAGTAAACCTGTCCAAATTCCCCACCATTTTTGCCCACTTTGCCAGCAGCACTTACCAATCTGGGACATGGTAAACCTCGTCACACTGGGCCTCAGTTTCCCATAGCGTTCCTCCGGGGAGTCAAACAAACTGCAGGCACGAAAACTCCAGTTAGTAACTTCATTCTCCGAAACACCCACACCAGCTCTACCGCCCACTCCATAACCCGGCCCCCCCACCCCCACCGCTGCAGCCTCCATTCCCAATCCAAGCCCCTCTTGTCCTTTTTCTTCCAATCTTTCTTTGAATATCGCCATCACTGACTAAGCTCAGCATTTGTTACCCATCCCTAGTTGCCCTTGAGAAGGTGGTGGTGAGCTGCCTCCTTGAACCGCTGCAGTCCGAGGTGTAGGTACACCTACAGTACAGTTAGGGAGCGAGTACCAGGATTTGACCCAGCTACAGTGAAGGAATGGCCAATATATTTCCAAGTCAGGATGGTGAGTGACTTGGAGGGGAACCTCCAGGTGGTGGTGCTCCCAGATATCTGCTGCCCTTGACCTTCTAGATGGTAGCGGTGGTGGGTTTGGAAGGTGCTGCCAAAGAAGCCTTGGTGAGTTTCTGCAGTGCATCTTGTAGATGGTACACACGGCTGCCACTGCTCGTCGGTGGTGGAGGGAGTGAATGTTTGTGGAAGGGGATCCGATCAAGTGGGGTGCTTTATCCTGGATGTTGTCGAGTGCTGTAGGAGCTGTACTCATCCAGGCAAATGGAGATTATTCCATCACACTCCAGACTTGCGTCTATTAGATGGTGGACAGGCATTTTTTTTGGGGGGGGGGACGACGACAGGTGTTGTCAATCACCGGAGGATTCCCAGTTTCTGACCTGCTCTTGCAGCCATAGCATTTATACGGCTGAGTCCAGTTCAGTTTCTGGTCAAGGTTAACCCCCAGAATGGAGATTGTGGGATTTTCAGCGATGGCAACAGCATTGAATGTCAAGGAGCGATGGTTAGATTCTCTTTTAGGAGATGGTCATTGCCTGGCACTCGTGTGGCATGAATGTAACTTGCCAATTGTCAGCCCAAGCCTGGATATTGTCCAGGTCTTGCTGCATTTGGACACAGACTATCCGGAGCCTCCCACAACATTCCAATGAAACTCCAAGTTTCTCTCTTTCCTCAGTCCCACTTTCCTTGCCTTTGTACTTGTCAAAGCCTGTTACATCTCCTAACATTTTCCAGTTCTGATGCAGATTAATTGGGCTGAAACATTAATTCTGTTTATTGCCCCCCAGGGGTGTTTGGCCTACTCAGTAATTCCAGCTATTTACATGTATTGTTTTTCCCTCCTGTATCAGAAAAACCTCTTCACTATTCGAGGATGACCATTCGGAATCTCAGATCCTGTCATGGTTTTAGGGAAGGGACAGGGGAGTCAGATGAACTATCGACCTCCTTGTCCCTTCCCAAAACCATGACCGCTCACTTCCACATCCAGTACATCTTAGCCCACAGCTCGTCCACGTCTGTTATCTCCAGACCAAACTATTCCGAAGCTCCCCTCGTTAGATTAACATTCCGACCCTCATCTCATTCGAGTCCCTGCTACCTCCGATTCAGCTGGCATCAATTCCCATTCATTCATCACCCAGGGAATGGTGTCAGGTTCAGTACAGAGAGAGCACTGTACTGTCAGAGGGTCAGTACTGAGGGAGCGCTGCACTGTCAGAGTCAGTACTGAGGGAGTGCTGCACTGTCAGAGGGTCAGTACTGAGGGAGCGCTGCACTGTCAGAGTCAGTACTGAGGGAGTGCTACACTGTCCGAGGGTCAGTACTGAGGGAGTGCTGCACAGCCAAAGAGACAGTGCTGAGTGACTGCTACACTGTCAGAGGGTCAGTACTGAGCAAGTGCTGCCCAGCCAGAGAGATAGTGCTGAGGGAGCGCTGCACTGTCAGCGGGTCAGTACTGAGGGAGTGTTGCACTGTCAGAGGGTCAGTACTAAGGGAGTGCTGCACTGTAAGAGGGTCAGAACTGAAGGAGCACTGCACTGTAAGAGGGTCAGTACTGAGGGAGTGCTGCACAGCCAGAGAGTAAGTGCTGAGGGAGTGCTGCGTTGTCTGAACCTTCTTTGGTGGGCAGAGATGTCACAGGCTCCATTGAAAATGAAGGTGGGCAGACTTCCAGGTGCGGCTATGCAGAGCTAGGTCGCATATTTGGTAGCTCCAGCTTGGAAAGGACTTTTGGGCTCTTTTACAGGGCCCCCACGGCATTTGTTTGACATTTCCCGGTGTGGGAAGAAGACTGCAGCATTCCCCTGACAGTGTCCCCCAGGAATATTATGTCTTTTGGCTACCAGACCCGGCAGAAACAGTAAAAGATTTGGCTTGAGCTGCAGGAATAGACAAAAGCCTCTTCCAGCATGCAGGTGGGGGAAGGGCAAGCTTAAAGCTGCAATCTGACTGGAGGGCCTCTATCAAAGGTGAATTCTAGCAGCAGAGGGAACAACTGTGAAAAGATCTACCAAGGCCACTGAAGAAGCAGGGACGAGGCTTCCGGTGGCGGCCACGGAGGAGTAGGTCACGCATTCGGCAGCTCCCATCTGGAACCGACTCTCAGACCTTTTTCAGGAGTTTTCATAGACTTTTTGGGGCAGACTGGTGAAGCGAACACTGCCAAAAGGATTCCCTCTCGACTTCCGGTTGCGGCTATGCGGAGCTAAGCCGCACGATTCGGCAGCTCCTGCTACCACGGACTTTCGGGCTTGTTAGAGGAGCCCCAACGGAATTTTTTTTTTTTTTTTTTGACGCAACCCGTGGGGAAGGGAAGAGAGAGGTCCCCCTCCAACTTCTATGAAACAGACCAGAAGTGTAACGGCCAAAGGAGCGGCACTGGAGCAACGGGAGAAGCGAGGGAAAGAAAACAAAATGGCGGCGGCCAGGGACAAAGGGGAGCTGCAGGAGTTCATCAAGCGCTGCTTCGAGGAGCAGCGCGATGAGATGCGCAAGGAGATGTTGGCGCCTATGCTTTCGGCAATTGAAGGACTCGGGATCACCCAGAAGGCCCACGAAGCTAAGATTCAGGAGGTACAGAAAAGAGTCAGTCAGAACGAGGACGAGCTCGTGGGCCTGGCGGAGAGAGTGGAGCAGAACGAGGCGCTACACAAGAGGTGGGCGGGAAGACTTGAAGACCTGGAGAACAGGTCGAGGAGAAAGAATCTGCGAATCATGGGTCTCCCTGAGGGAGTGGAGGGGGCGGATGCCGGGGCATACGCGAGCACGATGCTCGAGGCGATAATGGGCACAAAGGCCCCTTCGAGGCCGCAGGAGTTGGACGGGGCACATCGGGTGCTGGCGAAGAAGCCCCAGGCAAATGACCCGCCAAGGGCGATGGTGGTGAGGTTCCACCGGTTCACGGACAGAGAGTGGGCCTGAGATGGGCCAAGAAGGAACGGAGCAGTAAGTGGGACAATGCAGAGATCCGAATATACCCGGAATGGAGCACGGAGGTTGCAAAGCGGAGAGCGGGTTTCAACCGGACCAAAGCGGCGTTGTACCGGAAAGAAGTGAAATTCGGAATGCTGCAGCCAGCGCGACTGTGGGTCACATACAAGGGCCAACAGTATTACTTTGAAACGCCTGAAGAGGCGTGGACCTTTGTACAAGCCGAAAAGTTGGACTCTAATTGAGGGTTTGTGAGGGTGGGGGGGGATGTTTTGGGGTTTGATGTGATGGTTGTTGTGTATAGGGGGTCAATCACGCGCAGGAAATGTTACATGGGCTGGGGGAGAGAGACAAGGCCGCAACAGGAGCTGCACCAGAGGGGGCGGAGCGGGCTTTGGAAAGCGCGGGGTGTTTTCCCGCGCGCGGGAAGAAAGGCGGGAAGGGGAACGAAGGAATGCATATGGATTGGGAGACTCCCACACGGGGAGGTCAATGGGACGGCGGGGGAAGCCGGGGTCAGCAGGTGTCAGCTGACTTACGGGAGTCACAGAAGAGGTGGTCGGGACGGGGGTCCACCCTCTGGGGGACTAGAGGGTGAGGGAGGCGTGGACACGGGACTGGCCCAGAAAAGGAGATGGCTAGTCGGCCAGTTGGGGGGTGGGGGGGGTGGGAGAAGAAGAGCCCCTCCAATCCGGCTGATAACGTGGAATGTGAGGAGCCTGAATGGGCCGGTGAAGAGGGCTCGCGTGTTCACGCACTTTAAGGGACTGAAGGCGGACGTGGCCATGCTCCAAGAGACACGAGACACACCTGAAGGTGGCGGACCAGGTCAGGCTAAGAAAGGGATGGGTAGGACAGGTATTCCACTCGGGACTGGACGCGAAGAATAGAGGGCTAGCAATATTGGTGGGAAAGCGGGTGTCATTTGAGGCCAAGATTATTGTAGCGGACAATGGAGGGCGATATGTAATGGCGAGCGGTAGGTGTTGGTAAACGTATATGCCCCGAACTGGGATGATGCAGGATTCATGAAGCGCATGTTGGGGCACATTCCGGACCTGGAGATAGGAGGCCTGATAATGGGAGGGGACTTCAATACAGTGTTGGATCCAGCACTAGACCGCTCCAAATCAAGGACTGGAAAGAGGCCGGCGGCGGCCAAGGTATTTAGGGGGTTTATGGATCAGATGGGGGGGGGGGGGGTCGAGTGGACCCATGGCGGTTTGCAAGGCCGCAGGCCAGGGAATTGTCTTTCTTCTCCCATGTACACAAAGCCTACTCCCGGATAGATTTCTTTGTTCTGGGTAGGGCGCTCATCCCGAGGGTGGAGGGGACGGAGTATTCGGCTATAGCTGTTTCGGACCATGCCCCCCCACTGGGTGGAACTGGAGCTGGAAGAGGAGAGGGACCAACGCCCGTTGTGGCGGCTGGATGTGGGATTGCTGGCGGACGAGGTGGTGTGTGGGAAGGTGAGGGGGTGTATCGAAAGGTACTTGGAGGCCAACGACAACGGGGAGGTGCGGGTGGGGGTGGTATGGGAGGCGTTGAAGGCGGTGATCAGGGGAGAGCTAAGTTCCATTAGGGCTCATAGGGAGAAGACAGAGGTAATGGAAAGGGAGAGGTTAGTGAGGGAGATTTTGAGAGTGGACAGGAGATACGCAGAGGCCCCGGAGGAAAGATTACTTGGGGAAAGACGACGGCTCCAGACGGAGTTTGACCTGTTGACCACAGGGAAGGCGGAGGCACAGTGGAGGAAAGCGCAGGGGGCGACCTACGAGTATGGGGAAAAGGCTAGTCGGATGCTGGCACACCAGATCCGTAAGAGGATGGCAGCGAGGGAAATAGGGGGAGTCAAAGGTGGAAGGGGAGCCACGGTTTGGAGTGCGACGAAAATAAACGAGGTATTTAAGGCCTTTTATTAAGAGCTGTACAGATCCCAGCCCCCAGCGGGGGAAGCGGGAAGGGCCGATTCCTAGATCAGCTGAGATTCCCGAGGGTGGAGGAGCAAGAGGTGGCTGGTTTGGGGGCACCAATTGGGTTGGAAGAGCTGAGCAAGGGTTTGGGGAGCATGCAGGCGGGGAAGGCCCCGGGACCGGACGGATTCTCGGTGGAGGTCTACAGGAAGTACGCAGACCTGTTGGCTCCGCTACTGGTGAGGACCTTTAATGAGGCAAGAGAGGAGGGGACCCTGCCCCCGACAATGTCGGAAGCGACAATTTCTTTGACCCTAAAGCGGGACAAGGACCCACTGCAATGTGGATCGTACAGGCCGATGCGAAGTTGCTGGCAAGAGTGCTGGCCACGAGGATCAAGGACTGTGTCCCGGGGGTAATCCACGAGGACCAGACGGGATTTGTAAAGGGCAGGCAACTAAACACCAATGTGCGGCGGCTCTTAAACGTGATAATGATGCCATCGGAGGAGGGAGAGGTGGAGATAGTGGCAGCTATGGACGCGGAGAAGGCCTTTGACCGAGTAGAGTGGGAGTACCTCTGGGAGGTGCTGCGTAGGTTTGGGTTCGGGGTAGGGTTTATCAATTGGGTTAAGCTCCTTTACAGAGCCCCGATGGCGAGTGTAGTGATGAACCGGCGGAGGTCGGAGTACTTTCAACTGTACCGAGGGACGAGGCAGGGGTGCCCCCTGTCCCCCCTGTTGTTCGCATTGGCGATCAAACCATTGGCCATGTCATTGAGGGAGTCTAATAAATGGAGGGGGGTGGTCCGAGGGGGAGAAGAGCATCGGGTGTCGCTATATGCGGATGACCTGTTGCCGTACGTGGCGGATCCAATGGAGGGGATGGTGGAGGTCATGCAGACTCCAAGGGAGTTTGGGGAGTTTTCGGGCTATAAGCTCAATGTAGGGAAGAGTGAGCTCTTTGTATTACAGGCGGGGGACCAAGAAAGAGGGATAGGGGACCTACCTCTGAGGAGGGCGGAGGGGAGCTTTCGGTATCTGGGGATCCAGATAGCCAGGAGTTGGGGGACCCTACATAAACTGAATCTGACGAGGTTGGTGGAGCAAATGGAGGAGGATTTCAAAAGATGGGACATGTTACCGCTCTCGCTGGCGGGTAGAGTGCAGTCGGTCAAAATGGTGGTCCTTCCGAGGTTTCTGTTTGTGTTTCAGTGCCTTCCCATCGTGATCACTGAGGCCTTTTTTAAGAGAGTAGGCAGGAGTATTATGGGGTTTGTGTGGGCGAATAAGACCCCGAGAGTAAGGAGAGGGTTCCTGGAACGCAGTAGGGACCGAGGAGGGTTGGCGCTGCCAAACCTGGGGAGATACTACTGGGCAGCAAATGTGGCGATGATCCGCAAGTGGGTTATGGAGGGAGAGGGGGCGGCATGGAAGAGGATGGAGATGGCGTCCTGTAAAGGAACGAGTCTGGGGGCGTTGGTGATGGCACCGCTGCCGCTCTCGCCGACAAAGTATACCACGAGCCCGGTGGTGGTGGCAACGCTATGTATCTGGGGCCAGTGGAGACGGCACCGGGGTGCAATGGGAGCATCGGTGTGGTCCCCGATCAGGGGTAACCACTGGTTTGTCCCGGGGAAGATGGACGGGGGGTTCCAGAGCTGGCATCGGGCGGGGATTGGAAGAATGGGGGACCTGTTCATCGATGGGACGTTTGCGAGCCTAGGGGCACTGGAGGAGAAGTTCGAGTTACCCCCGGGAAATGCCTTTAGATATATGCAGGTGAGGGCTTTTGTGAGGCGACAGGTGAGGGAATTCCCGTGGCTCCCGGCACAAGAAGTTCAAGATAGGGTGATCTCGGGTGTATGGGTCGGGGAGGGCAAGGTGTCAGAAATACACCAGGAGTTGAAAGAAGAGGGGGAAGCGCTGGTAGAAGAGTTGAAGGGTAAATGGGAGGAGAAGCTGGGGGAGGAGATCGAGTAAGGTCTGTGGGCTGATGCCCTAGGTAGGGTTAATTCCTCCTCCGCGTGTGCCAGGCTGAACCTGATACAATTTAAGGTGGGCCACAGAGCGCACTTGACGGGGTCGAGGTTGAGTAGGTTCTTTGGGGTGGAGGACAGATGTGGAAGGTGCTCAGGGAGCCCGGCGAACCATGTCCATATGTTTTGGTCATGCCCGGCACTGGAGGGGTTCTGGAGAGGAGTGGCGGGAGCAATATCTCAGGTGGTGAAAGTCTGGGTCAAGCCAAGCTGGGGGCTCGCAATATTTGTAGTGGACGAACCGGGAGTGCAGGAGGCGAAAGAGGCCGGCATTCTGGCCTTTGCGTCCCTAGTAGCCCGGCGAAGGATCTTGCTAATGTGGAAGGAGGCGAAGCCCTCCAGCCTGGATAAATGATATGGCTGGGTTCATAAAGTTGGAGAGGATTAAGTTTGCCTTGAGAGGGTCTGCGCAGGGGTTCTACAGGCGGTGGCAACCGTTCCTAGTCTATCTCGTGGAGCGTTAGAGGAAGGTCGGTCCTTGGGGGCGGGGGGGGGAAACTTCCTGGGAGGGGGGGGGGGGGAAGGAGGGGGGACTGCCTGGGAGGGTGGATGAGCAAGAGATAACATGAAGGGTTGGGGAAACTGGCACGTACGGGTGAGGGCCAGTGTACAAAGCTGTGTAAATAGATCATTTTGCCATGTACATATCTTGCTCTGCGCGATTTCTCATTTTTTTTTGTTACGGGGGGGGGGTTGTTATTGTTTGTAAGGGAGAAAAATTGTGTTAAAAAACGTTAATAAATATATTTTTAAAAAAAAGAAAATTAAGGTGGTCAGCACTGCTGTCTCACGGCACCAAGGTCCCAGGTTCGATCCCGACCCCGGGTCACTGTCCGTGTGGAATTTGCACATTCTCCCAGTGTTTGCGTGAGTTTCGCCCCCACAGCCCAAAGATGCAGAGTAGGTGGATTGGCCACGCTAATTTTCCCCTTAATTGGAAAAATTAATTAGGCACTTTAAATTTATTTAAAAAAAGAAATTGAAGAAGGCAAGTTCTCATTGGTGTTCTCGAGGTCAATATTTATCCCTCAGGCATCATCACTAAAACAGATCATCTGGATGACGATCGCATTGCTGTTTGAGAGAGCTAACTGTCTGCAAAATGGCTGCCACAATCCCTACATTACAGCAGAATAATCCCAACCTCCCGAAGTCTCGACAGGTTCGTTGTCTTGAACTACTAGAGGACACCTTACCTCAGCTGTCCAGCGGGGGAGCTGTTGGTATGCAAACCTGTCAGTTCAGTGTCGATTGCTAGATGTAAACCACACACATTCCACAGTTAGATAACATCAGATAAACATCTCTTTCTGTAAGGTTTCAACAAACCCAACAGCTTTCGTCAGAGAAAGTCAGCACATAATCAAATGATGAAAAGCTGGACATTCAACGACTGATTTCACATTCTATCCTGGTCATTAAACTGTTGGACTGGGGGCATCTCCCACATCATGATTAAACTGTTGAGCAGTGAGATATCCCACATCCATTATGCAATGCTGCTGCCACCTCACAATAATGCAGCACGAGGAAACACTGCACTGAGGGAGAGAACTGAGGGAGTTTTGCACTGTCAGAGGGTCAGTACTGAGGGAGACTTGCACTGTCAGAGGGTCAGTACTGAGGGAGACTTGCTCTGTCAGAGGGTCAGTACTGAGGGAGACTTGCTTTGTCAGAGAGCCAGTACTGAGGGAGTGCTGCACTGTCAGAGGGTCAGTACTGAGGGAGACTTGCTCTGTCAGAGGGTCAGTACTGAGGGAGATTTGCTCTGTCAGTCAGTACGGAGGGAGATTTGCTGTCAGAGGGTCAGTTCTGAGGGAGTGCTGCACTGTCAGAGGGTCAGTACTGAGGGAGGTTTGCTCTGTCAGTCAGTACTGAGGGAGATTTGCTCTGTCAGAGGGTCAGTACTGAGGGAGACTTGCTCTCAGAGAGGGTCAGTACTGAGGGAGTGCTGCACTGTCAGAGGGTTGGTACTGAAGGACTGTTACACTGCCAGAGCTCCTTACTTGCATCTCCTGAGGGGAAAGAAACCAAACTTGAATTCCAAGTGGCAGCTCAGCCTTCTCAGCTCAGCATTCTCGACTCCCAATCAGAATCGGGACTTCTAAAGCTGTGTAGCTTTCTCTCCACACTTGTGGTCTGGGAATAAAATAAGGCTTTATTGACCAACTTGCTCAGGTGCCTGAAACGTCTGCCATTTCTGGCTGGACACTGCCTGTTACACAAGTTTAAAGCTGGATTTACTGGATCCTAACAGAGAGATAGCCTTTCGTTCTGTTCAGCATTGAACGCAAATTTGTAAGTCCTGTCGGGTTGACCAGAAGCAGATGTGGACTCACATAACAAGCAACCGAGAGAACAACAATTGTGTTTGAAATTGTTGCAGACATGCTTTGTGCTTAATTAAAATCAGCCAACAACTCGCTGGGGAATTAATTCTCTTCTCTCCCCAAATATTTGCAGGGTCCTCACCTACAAAGTCACACTTTGCAATCTCCTCCTTGATTTGAGGATATAACAGTTGGAAATTTGCTGCTGTCACCTCGCACATATTCACCCCACTTCCCAATTCTCCCTCTTTCTGTTTCAGCCTCTGGCGCTCCTCCTGCTCCTTCCGCCGCGCCTTTTTGACGTCACTGCCCGCCATGAATGGATACACGCGCGGGAACAGCCAACTCGGCAGTCCGGACCCGCCCACTTTCCAAACATTGTCTAAGGGGGGGGGGGGCTTAGCCCAGAGTCGGCTGCAGGCAGATTTAGGGGGGGGGGGGGGGTGGGTGGTCCCGGGTGGTCCCGACCTGCATCCACGTGTGGTGAATAGGGAGTATCCTCGACAGCCCCACCTCTCTGCAAAGCGACATTCGACCATGATAGGCTTCGCATTGTTTCTGTTCATTCATGGCAAGTGGCCTTCACTGGATAGGCCAGCATTTATGGAACATCCCCAATTTATCTTGAGAAGGTAATGATTAGCTGCCTTCTCGAACCACCGGAGTCTATGTGGTGTAGTTACATCCACCGTGCTGTTAGGGACGGAGTTCCACAAATTTGACCCAGTAGCAGTGAAGGAACAGTGATATATTCCAAGTCAGGATGGTGAGTGTTGGGACATTGTGATAAAATTGGAAAGATAAGCAATCCAATAATTGGGTATGTGTTCTGGTCGTTGTTTGTTTAAAGGAGAAACAAGTTACTTTTAAAATGGAAACTGGGTAAATACAGTTTGTCCAAATGGATGGAATTGGGTCTTCTGAAATGCTGATTAGATTAGCACCACTGTGAACAAAGGTTTACCAAAGGCAAGTTGGTAACACAGTGATGGAGTGACAAAAGTTAAAGCAGAGATTGTAAAAGTTAAAAAGCAAAGATGGGGTTGAATTTCACATCTACATTCAAAAAGGTGAGCTCATGTAACATAGATGATTAAGAGGGACTTCTGAGCAGGTTAGTTCAGATATGAAATGAAATGAAAATCGCTTATTGTCACAAGTAGGCTTCAAATGAAGTTACTGTGAAAAGCCCCTAGTCGCCACATTCCGGCACCTGTTTGGGGAGGCTGTTACGGGAATTGAACCGTGCTTGCTGGCCTGCCTTGGTCTGTTTTCAAAGTCAGCGATTTAGCCCTGTGCTAAACAGCCCCTAAACAGAAGGTCGAAAGGAAAAACCGTGTACCAGAAGCAAGTTCACCTAATGTAAGAGAGCTGTTTAACATCAGCTGTGACTCTTAAAAATGAGTGGCTATGAGGGTACCATGTGTTTACTGCCCTTACCCTTCTGATTGGTAGTGTTTGTAGGTTTGGAAGGTGCTGTCTAAGGAGCCTTGGTGAGTTCCTGTGCTGCATAGTATTTGCAACCTTAAAACCGGCCATCCAGTCGACCTAGTGCCTGCTGGCCCAGAAGGAAAATCAGTAAAACTTAGGAAATTAATGGTACTGGTTTGAACTGGTCTTATAAAGCTTGAAATGGAACTCCAATTTGAAACAGTACTGGTACTTTCCCAAGTTTTACTTGTTTTTTCTTTTGGGTGCTTTGATGCCTCCACTTGATCATTCACCCACTCTTTCTCATCTCAACCATCAGCATCTCCTATTATTCTCCCTTCTGTGTTTATCCAGCTTCTTAACCGTATGTGTACTATTCACCTCAACCACTCCCTGTGGGAATGAGTTCCACATTCCCACCACTCTCTGGGTGAGGATGTTTCTCCTGAATTCCCTATTGGTTTCATGAATGACTCTTATTTTATGACCACCAAGTTCTGATCTTGCTCATAAATGGAAACACCTTCCCTAGGTTTATCTTGCCAAACCCCTTCATAGTCTAGGACTTCCTCAGCCTTCTCTTTTCTACAGAAAACAGCCCCAGCCAGTTCAGCCTTCTGTGATAGTTGCAATTTCTGAATTCTGGCATCTTTCTTTCCTGATTGACACAACCTCAACATCCCAGTGGCTGATTCATCCTCCATCCTTACTTTATTCATATATTTGTAATTATCATAATAATCTTTATTGTCACAAGTAGACTTACATTACCACTGCAATGTAGCTACTGTAAAAAGCCCCTAGTCGCCACACTCCGGCACCTATCGGATTCACCGAGGGAGGATCTATACTGCCCAAATCATCTTACAGCACATCACCTCCTAGTGTCTGCGGCCCAACCACCTTCAGCTGCTTCAACAATGACCTTCCATCATAGGTCAGAAGTGGGAATATTTGCGGAAGACTGCACAATGTTCAGCACCATCCGCGACTCCTCAGATAGTGAAGCATTCCATTTCCAAATGCAGCAAGACCTGGACAATATCCAGGCTTGGGCTGACAAGTGGCAAGTTACATTCGTGCCACACAGGTGCCTGGCAATGACCATCTCCTACAAGAGAGGATCTAACCATCGCTCCTTGACATTCAATGGTATTACCATCACAGAATCCCCACAATCAACATCCTGTGGGGTACCATTTATGAGAAACTGAACTAGCCATATTGATATTGTGGCTACCAGGGCAGGTCAAAGGCTAAGAATCTTAACTCCCCTCCTTACCCCCCCACAACCAGTACAGCATTAGGGTGGCACTGTGGCTCAGTGGTTAGCATTGCTGCCTATGGCGCTGAGGTCCCGGGTTCGATCCTGGCCGTGGGTGGCCATGTGGAGTTTGCCCATTCTCCCCGTGTCTGCGTGGGTTTCACCCCTACAACCCAAAGATGTGCAGGGTAGGTGGATTGGTCACACTAAATTGCCCCTTAATTGGAGAAAGTTAATTGCATACTCTAAATTTATATTTAAAAAGTCTGTCCACCATCTACGAGGCACAAGTCAGGAGTTCACTTGGACCTACCTGATGATGAAATGTGTATGCAATTGAACTGCGTCACCATGTCCCATTCGGATACCGACCAGATGGACGGTCTCCCACTAGAGATGGAGTTGGACATGGGGCTGCAGTTTCTGTCATTGAGAGACAGACGTTCGAGAGGATTAGGACTGGAGTGCAATGGCTGAGTTTATGGGACACCATGCCAAGACGAGCAGCCTACATAGGGGAAGCCCTAGCCATAGGGGGCACGATGATGACCCTGGTGGCTTACGGGCAGAAATCTGTTAGATTGCTATTGATTATAGTGAAGGGCTCTGGACCGGGTCTGCTGGGCTGTGACTGGCTACAACGCCTTTGTTTGGACTGACAACAGGACTTTACAAATTATTGGGAATGTACCCTGAAGTTTTTCAGGAAGTGTTGCTCTGTTTACTAGCTATAAATATGGCGGTCAATAAGATCGCCTTTCTTAATCCTAATAATGAGTATACTTTCAGAATCGCCAGGTATCTCTCGATACCGCCACAAGATTCAACCCGAATACCGATCAAAGAGCCAATACACCAGTTAGTTATTTCAAAGTCAATACTACTTTATTTACACACAGTATGATTTGCACATGCACAATAATACTACAAGCTAAACTATATCTATCACTAACACCTATACTTAACTTCGGGTGCCCACTTAGGTCAGAGGAACAATGGCCGTTGTTCGGATCTGAGGCTGTTGCTTTTGAAGAGGTAACAGGAGTACAGCTACGGTCGTCCGTCTGGTAGCGAGCGTTGACCTTGAACTTACTTGCTTCTGGTGATGCTGGTGGAAGGGTCTCTCTGCTTGAGAGCCGAATCCAAGAGGCTGAACCTTTGGTGGGGGTTCCTTCTTATACTTGGAGGGGCTTTGCGCGCTTTTAAGCGGGCCTTAAACTTGATCCCAATTAATTGGGCTGCTTCTTCATCATTGTCATCGATCTCAGCCAATAAAGGGGTGGGTGCCTTGATGGCTGGTCGTGTCCTAGGTGGCCGTTGGCTTTGCTTTGTTTGTGTCTTCTGGTTGGGGTAGTGGCGCCGGACTGTCTGGGACAGTATCGGCCACCTGAGCACTCGTTCTTTGTTTCCCGGAGATGGGCCATCAATATGTAAATCGACCCAGAGTTTCGATTCCGTCTGCAGACTGACTTCCAAATATACATTCAGGCTCGGTGCCTGCTTGTTGCTTTGTATTGTCCATTTTTCCCTATAGGCTTTGCGAGTGTCCATTTTGTGTACTGAAAGTGGCCATCCCAGATGGCTACAGAAGGCCTGGGTGAAACTAAGGGAGCTGTGGCTAAAATACATGTGGACCCTGAGGTCCAGCCTCAACAAGTCAATAAAGTATCAATTAAAAAAACACTTTGCGTCTTGGTTTCGCTTCACAAACAGGATTAGATCATATGAACACCTCTCACAATCACTATATTCTTTTCCATCAGTCATGGGAAACCTACCGCCCATAGCCCACGCGGCCCACCAGCGTTCTGAGTGTGATCGCAAGACATTTTATTGACCACTCCCCATGCACAGAGTTGTCACATTTCCTCTGGTTTCCATCCACGTAGATTTTGTTCCTAAAAGGCCCAGTGATGTGAGGTGCATGCTGATTGCACACAACATTTACTGTAACAGCCATGTGCTCCCTCTGCCTCTGAAGTGTAAATATTTATTTTCTTTTTACCATTTGAAATTGATAAAATTTCTACTGATATATAAATGATTCAGCATTTTCTATAACCTGTCATGAAATACTCAAAAAGTGTATTTGATGTATCCAATCTTATTCCTGGGTCTTGGTTCGTCAACAAGTCCGATTTCAATCTTGTGACCCAATAAGATGAAGAAGGGCCAATCATAATAATAATAATAATCTTTATTAGTGTCACAAGTAGGCTTATATTAACACTGCAAATAACACTGCAATGAAGTTACTATGAAAATGTGGACTTCCGGGTGCGGCTACGCTGGGCTAAGTCGCACGTTCGGCAGCTTCCGCCAGAAACAGACTTTTGGGCTCTTTTGAGGGGCCCCAACGGCAATTGTTCGACGGTTCCCAGCGTGGGAGGGTGACAGTACGGATCCCCCGGCACTGTACGGATTGGACCAGGAGTGCAGCAGTCAAGAAAGTGATTTTAGTAGAGCGAAAAGTGCGAGGGAGGAGAAGCAAGATGGCGGCAGGTGGAGACCAAGCTGCGTGGGTGCTATGGTCACAAGAGCAGCAGGAGCTCCTCAAACGCTGCTTTGCAGAGCTGAAGGCAGAACTGCTAGAGCCGATGAAGGTGTCGATCGACAAGCTGGTGGAGACCCAGAAGGCCCAAGGGGTGGCGATCCGGGAGGTGCGGCAAAAAGCCTCGGAGAACGAGGATGAGATCCTGGGCCTGGCGGTGAAGGTGGAGGCGCACGAGGCGCTGCACAAGAAGTGGCAAGAAAAATTTGAGGACATGGAGAATTGGTCGAGGAGGAAGAATCTCCGGATTCTGGGTCTCCCGGAGGGAGTGGAGGGGTCTGATGCTGGGGCATATGTGATCACGATGCTCGACGCGCTGATGGGCGTGGGAGCTTTCCCGAGGCCCCTGGAGCTGGACGGGGCTCATCGAGTCCTGGCGAGGAGGCCCAAGGCCAACGAGCCGCCAAGGATGGTAATGGTGCCGTTCCACTGCTTTGTGGACAGGGAATGTGTCCCGAGATGGGCCAATAAAGAATGGAGCAGCAGGTGGGCAAACACCGAGATCCGAATATACCAGGACTGGAGCGTGGAGGTGGCCAAGAAGAGGGCCGGCTTCAACCGGGCTAAGGCGGTTCTACATTGGAAGGGGGTGAAGTTCGGGATGCTGCAGCCAGCGCAATTGTGGGTCACATTTCAGGATTGGCACCACTACTTCGAGACGCCGGAGGAGGCGTGGACCTTTATCCAAACTGAAACGTTGGACTCGCACTGAGGGTTTGATGGGAGGGGGTGCCTAGGGGGGTTACTGTGTTTTGGGGGATGTTCTATTCTGTTTTCTTTGGTGCTGGGTGGGGTTGGGCGAAATGGTTCGATGTGGGGGCTGTGTGATGTGTGCGTCGGTGTTGGAAGGACAGGGCCCCACGGGGGGATGGGGGGGTTGGAGGCCCGGGGATGGGGAGTTGAGACAATGCCGCAAAAAGGAGCTGCGCCAGAGGGGGGCGGGGCCGGCTTGCATGGAAAGCACAGGCTTTTTCCAGTGCTAGGGAAGGAAGGGGGCGGGGCTGGGGGGGAAGGACGGTGCTGGAGAGGAGCACACACTGATTGCCAGGGGGAGGTGGAGGGATTCTCACACTGGGGGTCGATGTAGTGGCGGGAGAGGCCGGGGTCAGCAGGAGTCAGCTGACTTACGGGAGTGCCATGGGGGGAGCAAAACGGCTAGAGATGGATCTAGCTGGGGTGGGCGGAGATGGGGGGAGGGAGGGGTTGGTGGGGGAACTGGGATGCTGCTGCATTTGCCAAAGGGGAGCTGGAGTTTGGAGAGGGAGTCGGGGCGGGGGTCCGCCGCCTGGGGGAATGGAGGGTGCGGGAGGCGCGTGCACGTGGCTGGCTTAGAAAGGGAGATGGCTAGTCGGCAGGGGGGCACACGTGATGGTGAGTTGTAGGTTGCAGGGGGTGCGGGTGGTATTGATGACTGTATATGCCCCGAATTGGGAGGCAGGGAGCCTGATAATGGGAGGGGACTTCAACACGGTGCTGGACCCAGCACTGGACCGGTCTAGGTAAAGGACGGGTAAGAGGCCGGCTGTGGCCAATGTGCTTAGGGGGTTTATGGAGCAGCTGGGGGGAGTGGATCCATGGAGGTTCGCCAGGCCGGTGGCCAGGGAATTTTCCTTTTTTTCCCACATCCATAAAGCCTACTCCCGGATAGATTTTGTTCATCATGAGTAGGGCGCTAATCCCAAGAGTGGAGGGCACGGAATATTTGGCCATAGCCATTTCAGATCATGCCCTGCATTGGGTGGAGCTGGAGCTGGGGGAGGAGAGGGGCCAGCGCCCGCTGTGGCGCCTCGATGTGGGACTGTTGGCGGATGAGGAGGTGTGCGAGCGGATTCGGGGGTGTATCGAAAGATACTTAGAGGCCAATGACAATGGGGAGGTACAGGTGGGGGTAGTCTGCGAGGCAGTGGTCAGGGGAGAGCTAATCTCCATTCGGGCCCATAGGGAAAAGAGAGAGGGAGAGACTGGTGGGGGATATATTAAGGGTGGACAGGAGCTCTGCAGAGGCCCCCGAGGAGGGATTACTTAGGGAGCGACGGAACCTCCAGATGGAATTCGACTTGCTGACTACTGGGAAAGCGCAAGGGGCGACGAATGAGTATGGGGAGAAGGCGAGTCAGATGCTGGCACATCAGCTTCGGAAGAGGGAGGCAGCAAGGGAGATAGGGATAAAGGGTGGAACACGGTGCGGAGTGTGGTGGGAATAAATGAGGAATTCAGAGACTTCTATGAGGAGCTGTATAGGTCTGAGCCCCCGACGGGGGTGGGGGTGGGGGGGATGCGCCAATTTCTAGATCGGCTGAGGTTCCCGAGGGTGGAGGAGGAGCAGGTGGTTGGGCTGGGGGCACCGATTGGGGAGGAGCTGGTTAAGGGACTAGGGAGCATGCAGGCAGGGAAGGCCCCGGGGCCGGATGGGTTCCCGGTAGAATTTTATAGGAAGTACGTGGACCTGCTGGGCCCGCTGCTAGTGAGGACATTCAATGAGGCGAGGGAGGGGGGGACCTTGCCCCCAACAATGTCCAAGGCGCTGATCTCTTTGATCTTGAAGCGCGACAAGAACCCATTGCAGTGTGGATCGTACAGGCCGATCTCGCCCCTCAATGTCGACGCAAAGGTTCTGGCCACGAGAATTGAGGACTGTGTCCCGGGGGTGATTCATGAGGATCAGACGGGATTTGTGAAGGGTAGGCAGCTGAACACCAATGTGCGGAGGCTCCTTAATGTAATTATGATGCCTTCGGTGGAAGGGGAAGCGGAGGTAGTGGCGGCTTTGGACGCGGAGAAGGCCATCGATAGGTTGGAGTGGGAGTATCTTTGGGAGGTGCTGCGGAGGTTTCGGTTCGGGGAGGGGTTCATCAGTTGGGTTAGGCTACTATATAACTCCCCGGTGGCGAGTGTGGCTACGAACCTGCGGAGGTCAGAGTACTTTCAGCTGTCTCCGTTGTTGTTTGCACTGGCAATTGAGCCGCTGGCCATGGCATTGAGGGAGTCCAGGAACTGGAGGGGATTGTTTCGGGAGGGGAGAGGAACACCGGGTGTCGCTGTATGCCGATGACCTGTTATTGTATGTTGCGGACCCATTGGAGGGGATGGCGGAGGTCATGCGGATCCTTAGGGAGTTTGGGGACTTTTCGGGGTATAAACTTAACGTGGGGAAGAGTAAGCTCTTTGTGATGCACCCAGGAGACCAGGGAAGGGGGATAGACGAGCTTCTGCTGAAGAGGGCGGAAAGGAGCTTTCGGTACCTGGGGATCCAGGTAGCTAGGAGTTGGGGGGGCCCTTCATAAGCTCAACTTGACGCGGTTGGTGGAGCAGATGGTGGAGGATTTTAAAAGATGGGATATGCTGCCACTCTCACTGGCGGGTAGTGTGCAGTTGGTAAAAATGACGGTCCTTCCGAGGTTTCTCTTTGTGTTCCAGTGCCTTCCCATTCTGATCCCTAAGGCTTTTTTTAAACGGGTAAGCAGGAGCATCATGGGATTCGTGTGGGCAAATAAGACCCCGAGGGTAAAAAGGGTTTTCCTGGAGCGTAGCAGGGACAGAGGAGGGCTGGCGTTGCCGAATCTATGTGGCTACTACTGGGCAGCCAATGTGGCGATGATCCTTAAGTGGGTAATGGAAGGGGAGGGGGTGGCGTGGAAGAGGCTAGAGATGGCGTCCTGTGTGGGCACAAGTCTGAGGGCACTGGTGATGGCACCGTTGCCGCTCCCGCCAACAAGGTACACCATGACTCTGGTGGTGGCGGCGACTCTGAAGATTTGGGGGCAGTGGAGGCGACACAGGGGTGAGGTGGGGGCCTCGGTTTGATCCCCGATTCGGGAGAACCATCAGTTCTTCCCGGGAAGGATGGATGGGGGGTTTCTGAGCTGGCATCGGGCGCGGATTAAAAGAATTGGGTCCTGTTCATTGATGGGACGTTTGCGAGCCTAGGGGCACTGGAGGAAAAATTTGGGCTACCCCCGGGAAACGCTTTTAGGTATATGCAGGGAGGGCGTTTGTGAAACGGCAGGTGAGGGAATTCCCGCTGCTTCCAGCACGCAGGATTCAGGACCGGGTGATCTCTGGGGTATCGGTTGGAGAAGGCACGGTCTCGGCGATTTACCAGGAGCTGCAAGAAGAGGAGGAGACCTCGGTGGAGGAGCTAAAGGGCAAATGGGAGAAGGAGCTCGGGTAGGAGATAGCTGATGCCCTGAGTAGGGTTAATTCTTCCTCCTCTTGCGCCAGGCTCAGCCTATTACAGTTCAAGGTTACTCACAGAGTGCATATGACAGGGGCGATGTTGAGTAGGTTCTTTGGGGTGGAGGAGTGATGTGTGGGGTGCTCGGGGAGCCCAGCAAATCACGGCCATATGTTCTGGACGTGCCCGGCGCTGGATGGGTTTTGGAGGGGCTTTGCGAGGACTATGTCCAAGGTGGTGAACGCCCGGGACAAGCCGAGCTGGGGGTTGGCATTATTTGGTGTATCGGACGGGCCAGGTGTGCATGAGACGAAAGAGGCCGGTATTCTGGCCTTTGCGTCCCTGGTAGCCTGGCGGAGGATTTTGTTACTGTGGAAGGATGCGAAGCCCCCAGCATGGAAGCCTGGATTAATGACATGGCAGTGTTCATCAAGCTGGAGAGGATGAAGTTGGCCTTGCGAGGGTCTGTGCAAGGGTTCTTCAGGCGGTGGCAACCGTTCCTCGATTTTCTCGTGGAGCGTTAGGAGGAGGTCAGCAGCAGCAGCAACACGGGGGGGGGGGGGGGGGGGGTTCTTCTGGGGTGGCGTTAGGGTAGGGGTGTTTCCCTATTTGTGTTTTTATTATATGGGGGGGTTATTGTAGTTTGGGGAAACTCGATGTATAATTCTTGCGGGTGGTGTTCTTATGTTCTTGTTTCTTTTTTCTGGGGGGGGGGGGGTGGGTGTTGTTGAAAATCTGTTGAAAATTTGAATAAAGATATTTAAAAAAAAAGAAAATGTGGTCCACTCACTAACATCAGTTGCCGATCACTGATTTACACTCTCTAGCCCCCTCTGATGGTGTCTCTCTCTCTCTGTTATCATATTCTGTTAAACTCTTTTCATCTCTCTGCTGATTTCTCTCTCTCTTTATTCTGTTACACTCCCTCTATCATCCTCTGCTGATGTCTCTCTCTCTCATATTACCATATTCTGTTACACTCTATCTTCCTCTGCTGATGTCTCTCTCTCTCTCTTTCACTACACACTGTTACACTCTGTCATCCTCTGCTAATGTCTCTCTCTATCACTATATTCTGTTACACTCTCTCTGTCTCCCTCTGCTGATGTCTCTCTCTCTCTCTCCATAACTGTCACCTCCAGGACTGTGAAACAAGCGCCTGTTAGTGGGAATAGTTTGTACAGCTCCTTTTCTGTCCAGCATGGCCACAATGTGAATAAAGACTCCCTTCTCTGCTGTAAATTGTTTGTGCTTTCAATGTTTTTCTGAGAGAATCTCTATGAGAAATGTAGTAAATTATCTTCAAAACATTTTAAATGAAAACTTTATTAGCATGATCCAGTGTGCAGTATTGAAAATTGACAATTTATTGCAGCGTATATAATTACAGAGTACAGCAAAGTTTACTTATTACCATTGTGATTAATATCCAATAACTACATCAAATTTACACATTATAGTATGGGATTATTTCAGTTTACAATCTCCAGACGATCTGCAATGGGAATGATTAACACAACTCACGTACAGTGTGTTGGCGTCTGCTGATTGAATAAAGACACCCCGCTCCAGTTCCAAGCCTCAATCCCTTACAATGTAGTTTGATATTTTCACTTCATCAATCTGTGTCTGGAGCAAATCTAGAGACTAAACTACACTGAGACCCAAAGCCCAGAAACAGATGAGATTATGACCAGAGAATCTGCTTCTGTGTTATTGGTTGAGGAATGAATATTGGCCCAGACAACATGGAAAATTTCCATATTCACCTTTAAAACAGTAGCTGTAGAATTTTTTTATGTCCATCTGAGAGAAAAGAGGGCACAGGTTTAACATTTCAGCTGCAAGATAGAACCTCTGACGTTGCAATGTTCCCTTAGTACTGACCCTCTGACAGTGCAGCACTCCCTCAGTACTGACCCTCTGATAGTGCAGCACTCCCTCAGTACTGACCCTCTGACAGTGCAGCACTTCTTCAGTACTGACCCTCTGATAGTGCAGCACTTCTTCAGTACTTCACTGGTTGTGTTGGCCTAGATTTTGTGTTCAGGTTACTGGAGTGGAATTCAAACCCCGTTTAGCACATTACTAACTGAACCATGGTGAACACCGAGAAGTGTCTGTGTAAATGTGTCAGAGGAAAAGAGGGGTTATTAACTTGAGTAAGTACAAGGCAGGAATTTGATGCATGGATAGGTCTGCACAAAGCTTCAGTACAGAGAAATTTCATTGAGGGATTCCAATCAAACCAAACACTGAGGCCCAGAAATGGGATGCAGTTTGGAATTAGGGAAGAAAGTCCCCTCATGTCATGTTACCGATCCCGACTGGCGAATCATTATCTTAGAACACAGAAGGAGGCTAATAGGATCACATTGTTGTCAGAAATATGGTTCTCTCAGAGCTGAGGAACTTTATGAAAATATAACACTTCTCTGATTTAATTTCTTCGAGCCTTCCTTAAAACAGACACAGTATCAGATGAATTAATGGCAGGATGAGGGTCACAGAATGTGCTGTGCTGAGACCTGAACTTCCATCCCCAAGATTACAACCACTCTCGTTGCAGCAGTAGAAATCTTTCTTTGGTTGTAGACCATAGAACTTTAGCACATCTGGGTTATTGCAGATACTCTCGGAGGCACAGCCTTTAATGGTGCCAATCTGCTGAAACTTGCCTAAAAATGGGAACATTAGTGAGATATTGCTGTCAGGTTAGTGCTACATTTGACTTACGTTGTCAATACATTGACGTTATACTGGTGTTACATTGGGGCTGTGTCAGTGTTACATTGATGCTGTGTCGGTGTTACATTGACGCTGTGCCAGTGTTCCATTAACGTTGTATCGGTGTTACATTGACGCTGTGTCGGTGTTACATTGACGCTGTGTCGGTGTTACATTGACGCTGTGTCGGTGTTACATTGACGCTGTGTCGGTGTTACATTGACGCTGTGTCGGTGTTGCATTGACGCTGTGTCGGTGTTGCATTGACGCTGTGTCGGTGTTACATTGACGCTGTGTCGGTGTTACATTGACGCTGTGTCAGTGTTACATTGACGCTGTGTCAGTGTTACATTGACGCTGTGTCAGTGTTACATTGACGCTGTGTCGTATTACATTGACGCTGTGTCGGTGTTACATAGACGCTGTGTCGGTGTTACATAGACGCTGTGTCGGTGTTACATTGACGCTGTGTCGGTGTTACATTGACGCTGTGTCAGTGTTAGTGTTACATTGACGCTGTGTCAGTGTTACATTGACGCTGTGTCGGTGTTACATTGACGCTGTGTCGGTGTTACATTGACGCTGTGTCAGTGTTACATTGACGCTGTGTCAGTGTTACATTGACGCTGTGTCAGTGTTACATTGACGCTGTGTCAGTGTTACATTGACGCTGTGTCGATGTTACATTGACGCTGTGTCAGTGTTACATTGACGCTGTGTCAGTGTTAGTGTTACATTGACGCTGTGTCGGTGTTACATTGACGCTGTGTCGGTGTTACATTGACGCTGTGTCGGTGTTACATTGACGCTGTGTCGGTGTTACATTGACGCTGTGTCGGTGTTACATTGACGCTGTGTCGGTGTTACATTGACGCTGTGTCGGTGTTACATTGACGCTGTGTCGGTGTTACATTGACGCTGTGTCGGTGTTACATTGACGCTGTGTCGGTGTTACATTGACGCTGTGTCGGTGTTACATTGACGCTGTGTCGGTGTTACATTGACGCTGTGTCGGTGTTACATTGACGCTGTGTCGGTGTTACATTGACGCTGTGTCGGTGTTACATTGACGCTGAGTCGGTGTTACATTGACGCTGCGTCGGTGTTACATTGACGCTGCGTCGGTGTTACATTGACGCTGCGTCGGTGTTACATTGACGCTGCGTCGGTGTTACAGTGACGCTGCGTCGGTGTTACAGTGACGCTGCGTCGGTGTTACATTGACGCTGCGTCGGTGTTACATTGACGCTGCGTCGGTGTTACATTGACGCTGCGTCGGTGTTACATTGACGCTGCGTCGGTGTTACATTGACACTGTTGTCGGTGTTACATTGACTGTGTCAGTGTTACATTGATGCTGTGTCAGTGTTAGTGTTACATTGACGCTGTGTCAGTGTTAGTGTTACATTGACGCTGTGTCGGTGTTACATTGACGCTGTGTCGGTGTTACATTGACGCTGTGTCGGTGTTACATTGACGCTGTGTCGGTGTTACATTGACGCTGTGTCGGTGTTACATTGACGCTGTGTCGGTGTTACATTGACGCTGCGTCGGTGTTACATTGACGCTGCGTCGGTGTTACATTGACGCTGCGTCGGTGTTACATTGACGCTGCGTCGGTGTTACATTGACGCTGCGTCGGTGTTACATTGACGCTGCGTCGGTGTCGGTGTTACATTGACGCTGTGTCGGTGTTACATTGACGCTGCGTCGGTGTTACATTGACGCTGCGTCGGTGTTACATTTGACGCTGCGTCGGTGTTACATTTGACGCTGCGTCGGTGTTACATTTGACGCTGCGTCGGTGTTACATTTGACGCTGCGTCGGTGTTACATTGACGCTGCGTCGGTGTTACAGTGACGCTGCGTCGGTGTTACAGTGACGCTGCGTCGGTGTTACATTGACGCTGCGTCGGTGTTACAGTGACGCTGCGTCGGTGTTACAGTGACGCTGCGTCGGTGTTATATTGACGCTGTGTCGGTGTTACCTCAATGCTGTGTCAGTGTTACATTGACGCTGTGACAGTGTTACATTGATGCTGTGCCTGTGTACAATGATGCTGTGTGCATGTTACATTTGGTCATTATTGATGGACTCAAATCTAAGGCTTACCTGTAGTTGACGAGTGAAGACACCTTGTTTGTTTCCCGATACAGTTCACCATGATCTTGGCATCTGAACAATTCTGATTTGAAAATGGTGTGCACCCGTAACACACAAGGCCATTTAAGTTGGTGTTTGCTTCCACTGACAAACATACAAGAAGATACATTTCAGATTCTTCCAGCCTGACCAATTCAGAAATCCTGAGGTTGAAAATCCACCTTGGACAGCCGCACAGTTTGTATCACATGAATTGTGGGGTTATGGCATTTCCCCGCCCTTAACCTTCTGAAATTCGGTTTCATTCACCTTATCTGCACAAGGATGACATGTAAATTCGTGAAATTTTACACATTTCTGGGATGGCACAGTGGTTACCACTGTTGCCTCACAGCGCCGGGGATCCGGGTTTGATTTCAGCCTTGGGTGACTGTGTGGAGTTTGCACATTCTCCCCGTATCTGCTTTGGTTTCCTACTGGTGCTCCAGATTCTTCCCACAGTTTATTGACGTGAAGGTTGGGCGATTGGCCATGATCAATGCGCATGGCTAGGACAGGGGTGTAGGCCTAAGTAGAGTGTTCTTTCGGAGGATCAGTGCAGACTAGATGGGCTGAATGACCTCCTTCTTCACTGGAAGGATTCTATGGATCTGGGCTGATTATAATGGGCTCCTAATCCGACCACCCTAAGACTTGACTATTCAGTCTAATTGATCTGTGATTTCAATCCCCTCTCACATTTGATCACATGGTTTTGGGTGGGGTGAGGAATTTATATATTGCCATAAGCAATGATTACAATTGTGTCGGATGGCCTCAATGAACAGGAGGGTCTTTTCCTGCTTATTATTTATTATATATGTTTCTATCTTTTAATGGACCCCCCGTCCATTATTGTGATCTCCTACAACCCTCTCTATCTCTGTAACCTCCTCCAGCCTCTACAACACTACAATCTCTGAATCCTCTTCATGCCCTTAGAACCTTCTGAGATATCTGCATTCCTGCAATTCTAGCTTTGTAAGCATCCTATGATTTCCATCTCTCCATCATTGGTGACCGTCCCTTTAATCATCTGGGCTGAAGCTCTGAAATTTCCTCCATTAACAGCCCTGCCTGGTTCTCCTCCTCTGAAGGCTCCCTCTTTGACCAAGTATTTTGTTTTCATGTCTCCCTATGTGACATGGTCTGGTGATATCTGTGGAGTGACTTGGGAAGTTTGACTATATTTTACTGCCACATTTCAGATAGTACAGGAATATGTTATATTACTCTTTGGTAATATATCGTTACTCTTTGCTTCATAATCCAGAATGGTGTGATGGTGTGATTATAAATAAACCACCAATCTCTAACTTGCAGCAAAACTGATTTATTGATTAACGATTGATTAATATTGAGTTTGCACACTCCACAGAACTACAACTAGTAATCAAGTAATCCATATTAAAGTAATAACTAATTTAAACTACACGTGCTGCCTTAACTATGCTGTGATCTATCTCTCTTACACTCTGCTGTCTAGACTCTCCTGGTTGGAACTACCCAAGATCCTCTGAGTTCTCGTATTTATAATAGGAACTAATGGTGCCCTCTAGTGGTTGTGTTGCACTGAGATGTAATAATTAACCCTTTACTTGTCTATATATCTACAAATCATTACATATGGGACATGGGATCAGGTGGTAAAACGGTGTTGAGGTAGATCCTCAGACATGATCTTATTGAATGGGGAAACATGCTCGAGGGACCAAATGCTCAATCTCTGTGTTAATATTCATCTGTGTTGTGCCTTGTCGAGAGAAAGTGGAGTGAGTTTTTCTAAGCCCATGAACTGGGGTATTAATAATTTCAGAATTGAGGTAAAGTTGCCTCATTCCCTACTTACTGAAATATTGGAAATGAGTTTCTATATAAACATGGCCAAGGTAATACATTTTGGTCAGACGTATAAGGAAGCCACATTCTACCTGGATAACAGGAGTGTAAAAGGGGCCGAAGAATAAATGGACCTGGGGTTGCAGATCACAAAAAATAGTGACACAGGTTCATGAAAAAAATTAAAGACCAGCAAGCATGGGATTGTCCAATAATAACAGTGAGAGTCGGGAGCTTGGTTCCGCCATCTATAACTCTGGGTCTTTACGAGTGGGGTAAAAAAAATCACCGGAGTTTGATCCCTTTGCTGTTCTCTGTTCCCGCTTTTTCCTTTCTCCATTTTTTTTTGAGGGAGGGAGAAGATTGAGGGAGGAAAGGAGAAAAAAAGATTTGAAACTGGTCCCGGTGTGTTCAGCGGAGGAGCTGCACATAGAGGAGCTCCCATCGGGGATCGCGATTTTGTTCCTTTTTTTTTTACTTTGAATGAAATGAAAATCGCTTATTGTCACAAGTAGGCTTCAAATGAAGTTACTGTGAAAAGCCCCTAGTCACCACATTCCGGCACCTGTTCGGGGAGGCTGGTACGGGAATTGAACCGTGCTTCTGGCCTGCCTTGGTCTGCTTTCAAAGCCAGCGATTTAGCCCTGCGCTAAACAACATGCATGCAAGACCTCTAAATAGCTTTGTCTGTTTAAGCCCCCCACGGCACAGAGGTGCTGAATAGGTGTTGGGCCAGATACTAAGAGAAGAAAGAAACCACTTCAAAGTCGGAGAGCGTAAAGAGCATGGAGAGTATTTTTTCTTTGAACATTTTTTTCGAATTTTTTTTCCGTCTTTGGGGCTCCAGGGAAGTTCACCAAACCGATTTAAAACCAGTAATAGAGGCTTCCATGGCCGGGAAAGTATGGAAAAGCGTGCTGAAAAAGGAGCTAAATGCCATGAAGGAGGCACTCCGGACTGGGTCCACATGATGATGAAGGAGGTGATGTTGGAGGCGACAGACAAAATGCAGCGTACCATCGAAGGCCTGGGATGGAAGGTGGAGACGCTGGAGAAAACAATCCTGGAGTTGGAGAAGGCCGCCTCGGACCAGAGCGACAGGATTGTAGCTCTGGAAACCGAGGTGAAAAGGTTGGTAACGACCCAGGGGAGCCTAAAAAGGAAAGTGGAGGGACCAGGAAAACAGGTCCAGATGGCAGAACGTCAGAATAGTGGGTCGGCCAGTGGGATAGAGGGCAGGGACCCAACGAGCTACATCGCCCAAATGCTGGGTAAGCCAGTGGGAGGGAGAGCTTTCCAAACCCCCCAGAAATGGACAGAGCGCAAAAGTCGCTTTGTCCCAGGCCCAAAACAGAGGAGCAGCCCAGAGCGATTATCGTGAAGCTGCACCAGTTCCAGGACTGGGAAAAAATCCTAAGGTGGGCCATTCAGACAAAATCGTGCACATGGGAAGGGAAGAAGATAAGGGTGTACCAAGACACTGGGGCAGACCTGGCAAAAAGGAGGGCCGAGTTCAATAGAGCAAAATCAGCACTCTGCAAAAGTGGGGTGCGATTTGGGATGTTAGTCCCGTCCAGGTCTGGGTAACATTCAAAGGAAAGGAATTGTATTTTAACACTCCGGCGGAGGCTGACGAGTTTGTTAAATCGAACAAATTGGGTGAGGAACAACCACAACAACAATGAAAGCTGCAGGGGTGGGAAAAAAAAGAATTGGAATGAAGTGCGGAGGATGGACTGCAAACAGACACAATTAGATAACGAACTGGACACATTTGTTTTCTGTTTTGCGCGGGACTCTGCTGCCTCCTTTTTGGGCTTGACTCTTCCCTCAGTGCGATGAAGGGGAGCGGAGCGAGGGTGAGATAAGCAGGCAGGAAGGCGAGACAAGTGGTGGAAGGAGGACGGTAAAGCAGGGCCAGAGCAGGACAAGTACTGGGAGGGGAACTACCGTACTAGCAAGGAGGGCCAACACAGTAGGGCAGAAAGAAAGAAGGGCCGCAGCGCGCCTCTCGGGGGAGATGGAGTGCCTGGCACAAAGAGGAGGGGGGGCGGGCAGAAGGGGGGGGGAAGAACACAGTGGGAGACAGAGGGACAGCGACTCTGGGTAGGTAGGGAGGTCGGGGGAAGGGAGCGCAGAACAAAAAAGAAGCAAAGAGAAGGTTGAGGTAGAGAAATAGAATGGACAAAGGCCTCGGCAAGCATGGAGCAGGGTGAGGAACCAAGATGGCGCCACAAACAGCCACTCGGGAGGGCATCAGGGCGAAGGGAGACCCCGGAATGCAGGGGCGCATCTATGTGCCGTACACACAGCTGGTGGCTATGTTGGGTGCCCCTGGACAAAGGGAAACCCCGGAGCGCTGGGGCCGAAGCTCAAGGTGAGAGCGGCAACTGTGGCCATTTTGGACAGCCCCCGAACAAAGAGAAACCCCAGAGTGCAGGGGTGCATCCACCGCGTAAATATGGGTGACCCCACAGTACCGGGGGGGTCAGAAACCCCCCACCAAGATTGTTACTTGGAACGCAAGGGGACTCAACGGCCCAGTGAAAAGATCCAGAGTCTTTGCCCACCTAAGAAGCCTAAAAGCAGACATAATCTACTTACAAGAGACACACCTGAGGGAGAAGGACCGACTGCTGGTACGGAAGGGCTGGGTGAGACAAACGTACCATTCATGTTACAAGATGAAGGCTAGGGGGGGTAGCAATACTAATTAACAAGAGGACGAGGTTTACAGAAACCAAGACAGTTACGGACCCAGGGGGACGGTGCGTCATGGTCAGCGGTGCCCTGGAAGGGGCACTGGTCGTACTGGTAAATTTGTACATTCCCAACTGGGACGACACAGAATTCATAAAGAAGACCATGGCAGAAATCCCCGACATTGACACACACTGACTGATTATGGGGGACGACTTTAACTGCGTGCAGGACCCACTGGCCGACCAATCAAACTCCAGAACAGGTAAAAAGACTGGCATGGCTTGTGAACTAAGCGCTTTTATGGAGCAGATGGAGGCGGGGGACCCATGGAGGTTCCTCCACCCAGGAGAAAAGGAATTCTCGAGTAACATCGGTAAATATAGATGTTGAGAGGAGGCTCCCGCCGTGTTGCTGTTTTTGGCGCTTTCGGGCGTTTCCCCGTTTTCTTTCACTCTTTCCCCCCCCGCCCCGCCACCCCCTCAGTTTTATCGGCCTTTGGTGCCGTCCCGGGCTGGTTTAGGAACCAGCGAGGAGCCCCACGCGAGTGTTAGGCGGCCGGAACTGGGGTTTCAAGCCCGGGATGTGCGGCATTTGGAGCGGCGGGGGTGGAGCCGAACTGAACACGAGACAGTAGAGGCAGCAGGCCTGAATCCAGGATGTGATGTAGTGGGGATGCTGCACATTGGGTGCTTCCTGCTTAAAATGTGTTTTTAAGAAGTCTGAAGTCCGGTCCCGGGTATGTTTTTTTGAAATTAAAAAAAAAAAAAGATTAAAGAAAGAAAAAGAAAAATAATAAGTTGTTGAAGGATGCGAAACACAGCTGTAAAGCAGGGAGGAAATGCGGGTTCGCTGTCGAATGAGAGGACCAGCAAAACCGCGAACAAGTTGGCGGATGCCGGACCGCATGGTGGGGCCGCACTATTTACGGTGGAAAAGATGACCGAGGTGATGGCTGTGGAGCTGGAAAAGCAGTTTGCGAGGCACATGGAGGCGTTGAGGAAGGTGGTCGCACTGAAATCATTGGTGGAGGAGGCAATTGCCCTGGTGAGGGTAGCTGTGGCAAAGTCATCGGCCGAGGTGAGAGAACAAGGTGAAAAGATGAAGGAAGTGGAGGAGGCCGTGTCTCAGCACAGCGACCAGTTCACCTCGATGGGGGACGAGCTGCGGAGAGTGGTGGAGGTCAACAGAGGGCTCCAAGCAAAGCTCAAAAATTTGGAGAACTGCTCGAGGCGGCACAATCTGAGAATTGTGAGCTCGAGGCCAACAGAGTACTTCGCTAAGATGCTGGCGGAGTTGATGGGGGAAAATGGGAACCCCTCCCAGTATGAGTTGGACCGAGCTCATCAGTCGTTAAGGCCGAAGCCCAAAGTAAAAGAGCCGCCGAGAGCAGTAATTATCTGCTTCCATAAATACCACATGAAGGAGAAGGTGTTAAGCTGGGCCAAGCAGGTGGTGCAGTGCAATGGTGCTAGAGTTCGGATTTACCAGGACTTGACGGTGGAGTTGGCGAAGAAACGAGCGGTGTTCGGCCGAGTAAAGGCGACACTGTACAACAAGGGGGTCCGATTTGGTATGGTATACCGGGTGAAGCTGAGGGTGACGGACAACACCAAAGATTTTTATTTCTGGAGGCGGCTGAGGCGTTTGTGAAGGCAGAAGGCTTGGGAAAGAAGTGACGAGTGGAACGTGAAGAGAGATTGTAGACTGTGATTGGGGAATTGGAAAATGTATAAATGCTATAACTTTCTTTTCATTGACCTGTATTGCAACTTACTTGACTTCACATTGTTATAGAGTTTAAGTTTTTGTTTGGTTTGATTGGCATTCTTTATTGCGACGGTTATATGTTATTTTAGTGAATTGTATGGGTTGGATATTTTTTTTTCCTTCTGGGACTGGGAGGGAGGGGACAGTATGCTTTAGGGGCGCGGGAGGGAGGGGGGGCTAGTGAACGGAGGTGAAGTGAGAGGAGGACTGCGGATATTGGAGCCTGGTTATCAGGTTTCGATGGGTCAACGAGGGGAGCAAGGGGGAGGGAAGGGATCGATACTGGGTGAAGTTTTTTCGAGAAGAAGTGCAGGGGGAGGAAGTGCATGGGGGATTCTGTGTGCGGGGGGGGGGGGGTTGATGTCAATGGATAGGGGCGGTTCACGTTCATGGGGCAGGGCCTGGTGGTATGATGATGATGGACAAGAAGAGGGGGCAGGAGACGCCCAGTTAGGATTGACACGTGGCACGGGAGGGATTAGGAGGTCCAGTCAAGAGGTCAAGGGTGCTTGCGCATCTTAAAAGTTTGAAGGTCGATGTAGCGATGCTGCAGGAGACTCACTTGAGGGTGAAGGACCAGGTGAGACCTAAAAAGGGCTGGGTTAGTCAGGTGTTTCACTCTGGATTTGACAAAAGGGCTCGAGGGGTAGCGGTAATGGTCTGCAAAAGGGTACGCTTCCAGATGGAGAAGGTGGTTGCGGATCAGGGGGGTAGGTATGTGATTGTGACAGGGGCGCTGGAGGGGAGGCTAGTGGCACTGGTAAGTTTATATGGTCCCAATTGGGACAATGTGGGATTCGCGAAGAAGGTGTTTGGGGCCATCCCTGACTTGGACACACACAAACTGATAGTCGGGGGGGACTGGAACTTGGTGCAAGAGCCAAGGTTGGACAGGTCACGGCTGCGCTCGCTGCTCCTGTCAGGGATGACAAAGGCATTGGCTGGGCTGTTGGTGGAAATGGGAGGGGTGAACCCTTGGAGGTTTCTGCACCCGAGGGAGCGGAAGTACTCGTTTTTATCGGCAGGCCTTAAGGTAAACTCCCGGATCTACTTTTTTTGTGGTGGGGAAGATTTTGCTGGCTGGGGTTAAGGGGTCTGAGTACTCGGCAATTGCAATATCAGATCATGCTCCGCATTGGGTGGATATGGTACTGGAGAAGGGGTGGTACAGAGGCCAAGGTGGAAATTAGATGTGGGACTGTTGGGGGACAGAGGATTCTGTGACAAAATTGAAAAAGTAATCGAGGAATATGTAGGGTTCAACTGTACGGGTGAGGTGTCTAAGGTGGTTGTCTGGGAGGCTCGAAAGGCAGTGGTGAGGGGTGAGGTGATCTTGTTAAAGGTAAGGGTGGACAAAGAGGAGAGGTTGGACCGGCAGAGGGTAATAGATGAGATGCTGGAGGTAGATGAGAGCTATGCAGACGATGGGGACCCAGCGAAGTTGGAAAAGAGGAAGGAACTACATGCGAGCATTGACCGACTATCCACCAGGCAGGCGGTGCGCCAACTGTGGCGAGCAAGGGGTGCAGTGTACGAGCATGGAGAGAAGTATGTTAGCGGGTCAGCTTCAGAGGGAGGTGGGTGACAAGGGAAATTGTTTAGGTGAGGGACAGGGCAGGGAATTTGGTGGTGGCTCCGGATCAGATTAACAAGGTCTTTGAGGAATTCTATGAGAGGTTGTACAGGTCAGAGCCACCTGGGGGAGACCAGGAGATGCAGGAATTTCTAGATGGTCTCGAGTACCCGAGGTTAGGGAAGGGGGACAGGACTACATGAGAAGGGGCAATAGTGGAGCAGGGGTTAAAAGATGCGATTGGGGGGATGCAGTCGGGGAAGGTGGCAGGGCCGGATGGGTTTCTAGTGGAATATTATTAAAAATTCAAAAATAAGCTGGTACCGCTGATGGTAGGGATGTTTGAGGAGGCGATAGGGAAGGGGGTGTTACCACAAACCTTGGGGCAGGCATCGATTTCCCTCTTGCTTAAAAAGATAAGGCGTGTAGGTCGTATAGGCCCGAATCACTTTTAAACGTGGACGCAAAGGTATTCGCGAAGGTACTGGCAGGTAGGCTGGAAGAGTGCCTCCCGAAGGTGATAGGTGAAGATCAGACGGGGTTTGTGAGAGGAAGGCAGCTCTTTTCAAACGTTAGCAGGGTATTGAATGTGGTTATGGCACCGGCAGGTATTGAACGTGGTTATGGCACCAGCGGAGGGAAAGGAAACAGAGGTGGTTGTGGCATTGGAAGCCCAGAAAGCGTTTGACCGGGTAGAATGGGGGTACTTGATGGCAGTTCTGGAGCGGTTTCGGATTGGTCCACGATTTGTGGACTGGGTAAAGCTATTGTATAAGGAGGGCGAGTGACCGCACAAATAACTTCAGCTCGAGATACTTTTCTCTCCACCGTGGGACTAGGCAGGGATGTCCTATGCCCCCCCTGCTGTTTGCACTCGTGAGTGAGCCGTTGGCTATCATAAGTACATAGATAAATAGAAGATAGGAGGAGGCCTTTTGGCCTTTCGAGCCTGCTCCGCCATTCATCACGATCATGGCTGATCATCCAACTCAATAGCCTATAGATACATAGAAGTTAAGAAGTTGTGTTAAGAAGTTCGGGGAATGGAAGGGGTTAGTGTGGGGAGGGATAGAGCATAGGGTGTCCTCGTATGTCGATGACTTGTTATATGTGTCGGAACCGAGTGTGTCAATAGGGGGAATATAGGAGCTGCTTTGGGTGTTTGGATCTTTCTCTGGGTACAAATTCAATCGAGACAGGAGTGAGTATTTTGTGGTGTCTCGGCTGGAGGTGAGGGCAGGGGTGTGGGGGCTGCCATTCCGTAAGGCAGGAACTCACTTTAGATACCTGGAGGTGCAGGTTGCTCGGGATTGGGGATCAACCCCTCTGACCCAGCTCCGCACCTTCTCCACATTCGCCACCCAGTAATAATACATCAGGTTCGGAAGACCCAAACCCCCTGCCTTCCCCTCTGTAGAAGCACTGGGGCAGAGGGGTTGATTCCCAGTAGGTCAGAATGGAGGAGAGTTTGTGTAGGAGGCCAGGATTGAAGGCGATAGCAACAGCGCCACTCCTGATGGCCACAGGGAAATACTGAGGGAGTCCGGTAATAATAGCTCCATTGAGAATTTGGAGGCAGTTTCGCCAGCACTTCGGGTTGGGGGCAGGGTCAAGGGAAATGCCGATTCAGGGAACCACAGATTTGAGTCAGGGAAGTGGGACGGAAATTTTCGGAGATGGGAGGAGAAGGCGATTAAGACATTAAAAGATTCTTTGCTTGGGGGTCGGTTTGCAGGAGTGAAGGAGCTGGGAGCGAAGAATGGGTTGGAGCAGGGGGAAATGTTTAGATACATGCAGGTTTGAGATTTTGCCAGAAAGGAGATACAGAGTTTCCCGGGGGAGCCGGCCTCCACATTGCTGGAGGAGGTGCTGACAACAGGGGGACTGGAGAAGGGGGTAGTGTTGGCGGTTTACGGGACTATTATGGAAGCGGAGAAGGCACCACTGGAAGGGATCAAAGCAAAGTGTGGGAGGAAGAGTTGGGAGAGGGTATGGAGGAGGGGTTCTGGTGTGAGGTGCTCCGGAGAGTGAATGCCTCCACCTTGTGCGCGAGGTTGGGGCTGATACAGCTGAAGGTGTTATATAGAACGCACCTCACAAGGACGAGGATTAGCCGGCTCTTTGAGGGGGTAGAAGATATATGTGAACGTTGCAGGGGCGTCCCGCAAATCACGTTCGCATGTTTTGACCCTGTCCAAAGCTGGAGGATTAATGGAAGGATGTTTTTACGGTAATCTCTAAAGTGGTGCACATGAAATTGCCCCCTCCCCCGACTGAGACGGCGCTGGGCTGAGTTTGCATGTGTCCCATGCTGTCGGGAACTCGGCCGGTTGGGGGCAGAGCATTGGGGAACGGACCTCAGATAATGTCCTGAGGCCGTCGCTACGGGTACGCCGCTTTGGAGGGGGCGGACCATCGCGAAAGCGGCGGCGCCCCCGAGTGGGTTGGGAACTCGGATCCTCCAACCAGTCGGCGAACGCGATTTTGGCGTCGGTGACTGGAGAGTCCAGCTCCTGGTCTCCATATCGTAAAAGGGATATAGCGACACTGGAGAAGGTGCAAAAAGAGATTTACTAGAATAATAGCAGAACTGAGAGGCTATAATGATGAGGAAAGATTGAACAGACTGAGGCTGTTTTCTCCAGAAGGCTGAGGGGTCACCTGATTGATGTTTTAAAAATTATACAAGTGTTTGATCGGGTAGATATAGAGAAGAGGTTTCCTATAGAGACCACAACTAGGGGTAACGTATGTGATAGTCACTAATGGATCTAATCAGGAATTCCGGAGAAACTTCATTACCCACAAAATGGTGAGAATGTGGAGCTCGTTACCATCGGAAGTGGTTGTGGTGAATAATATACAGTAGGTCCCTATTTTAAGTCGTCGTGCCTTAGTTATTTAATTTAAAAAAAAAAAATTTCAGGTCCGTTTTCCCCTATTTAAATCACCCTTTCTGCTTTTGAATCATTTTGCGTCATTGTCATCAGTTCTCATTGCGCGCATCTGATCGAGCCATTGCCGGTCCTCGTCATCGTGCAGTGTGCACCATCGTGCATCGGCTCGTCATGTAACATTTGGCCCTGTGACCCAGTCAGTGCCATTGTTTTTAAAAAAATATATATATTTCATTGAAAATTTTTCGATCACAATTTTTTCCCCTTACACATCGAACATAAGAAATTTTTTTTTTAACAGTACATGTAACATAATAATCAGTCTAATAACAAGTAACTAACCAACATGGTAAACTAATCAATTAACATAAAATAAAACTTTCCCCCCCCCCCCCTCCCCCCTGGGTTGCTGCTGCTGGTCATCTATCTTCCCTCTAACGTTCCCCTAGGTAGTCGAGGAATGGCTTCCACCACCTGGTGAACCCTTGAGCCGATCCTCTCAGCGCAAACTTCATCTGCTCCAGTTTTATGAACCCCGCCATATCGTTTATCCAGGCCTCCAGTCCAGGGGGTTTCGCTTCCTGCCACATGAGTAAAATCCTACGCCGGGCTACTAGGGACGCAAAGGCCACAACATCGGCCTCTTTCGCCTCCTGCACTCCCGGCTCATCCGCAACTCCAAATAAAGCTAACCCCCAGCCTGGTTTGACCCGGACCTTCGCCACCTTCAAAATCACTCCCGTCACTCCCCTCCAATACCCCTCCAGTGCCGGGCACAACCAAAACATATGTGTGTGGTTTGCCGGGCTTCCACCGCACCTCCCACGCTTGTCCTCCACTCCGAAGAACCTGCTCAACCTTTCTCCCGTTATGTGTGCTCTATGTAGCACCTTAAATTGAATCAGGCTAAGCCTGGCGCACGAGGAAGAGGAATTTACCCTGCTTAGGGCATCAGCCCACATACCCTCCTCTATCTCCTCCCCGAGCTCTTCTTCCCACTTACCTTTTAGTTCGCCCACCAGCTCCTCCCCCTCTTCTCTCATCTCTCGGTATATCTCTGACAACTTGCCCTCCCCGATCCACACCCCCGAGAGCATTCTATCCTGGATCCCCTGTGTCGGGAGCAATGGAAATTCCCTCACCTGTTGTCTTCTGAATGCCCTCACCTGCATATACCTAAAAAAGTTTCCCCGGGGCAGCTTATACTTTTCCTCCAACGCTCCCAACCTCGCAAACTTCCCGTCTATAAATAAATCTCCCACCCTCCTAATTCCCAACTGGTGCCAGCTCTGGATTCCTCCATCCATCCTCCCTGGGGCAAACCTATGGTTGTTCCTGATTGGGGACCCCACCAGGGCTCCGAGCACACCTCTCTGTCGCCTCCATTGTCCCCAGATATTTAATGTTGCCGCCACCACTGGGTTCGTGGTAAATTCTTTTGGTGAGAGCGGTAGCGGCGCCGTCACCAGCGCCTCTAGACTCGTCCCTTTACAGGACTTTCTCTCCAGTCTTTTCCACGCCGCTCCCTCTCCCTCTATCATCCATTTACGGATCATCGCCACATTGGCGGCCCAATAGTAGTCGCCCAAATTCGGCAGCGCCAGTCCCCCTCTGTCTCTGCTACGTTGTAAGAACCCCCTCCTTACCCTCGGGACTTTCCCTGCCTACACAAAGCTCGTGATGCTCCTGTCTATTTTTTTAAAGAAGGCCTCAGTAATTAGAATAGGGAGACATTGGAATACAAATAGGAACCTCGGGAGGACCATCATCTTAATTGCCTGCACTCTGCCCGCCAATGACAGTGGCTGCATGTCCCACCTCTTGAAGTCTCTTCCATTTGTTCTCCCAATCGTGTCAGATTAAGTCTGTGCAAGGTTCCCCAGCTCCTGGCGATCTGAATCCCCAGGTATCGGAAGTTTCTTTCCACTTTCCTTGGAGGCAGGCCTTCTATCCCTCTACTCTGGTCCCCAGGGTGTATCACGAAAAGTTCTGATTCCAGGTTTTGCATACCATTTAACCAGGGGCAGAGTGTAGAGAATTTACAGCAGTGACACAATCCATTCAGCCCATCTGCTCCATACTGGGATTCATTCCACATTCCCACCGCTCTCTGGGTAAAGAGATTTCTCATGAATTTCCCATTCAAAGATTAGTGATTCTGACACATCAAAGGTATTTAATTCTAGTGCCCCTCTCTCTCTCTCTCTCTCCCCCCCCCCCCCCCCCACCTCCACCCCAGCCAAACGCAGGAAGATCTTCACTGCGTCTGACCTATCAAAACTCCTTCCTTGTGTCGAAGGCTGCTTTCAGATCACTCCTCCCACCTTGTCTCATCTGGAGAAATTAGCCCTTTGTCAGTTTAGACTTTCCCACTCTACCCAAGGTCGAAACCATCCCTGCTTTTACTGTCACAGTAGAGTGCGGCTCAGAAGGTGGACATTCAACCCATCGGACCCCATGCTGGCTCTTGGAAAGAACCGATCATTGTGCCCACTTCCTCCATCCACCGTCCGGCGCCACTCTCAGGTCACCCCCTCCATGTCCCAGTAAACCTGTCCAAATTCCCCACCATTTTTGCCCACTTTGCCAGCAGCCCTTACCAATCTGGGACATGGTAAACCTCGTCACACTGGGCCTCAGTTTCCCATAGCGTTCCTCCGGGGAGTCAAACAAACTGCAGGCACGAAAACTCCAGTTAGTAACTTCATTCTCCGAAACACCCACACCAGCTCTACCGCCCACTCCATAACCCGGCCCCCCCACCCCCGCCGCTGCAGCCTCCATTCCCAATCCAAGCCCCTCTTGTCCTTTTTCTTCCAATCTTTCTTTGAATATCGCCATCGCTGACTAAGCTCAGCATTTGTTACCCATCCCTAGTTGCCCTTGAGAAGGTGGTGGTGAGCTGCCTCCTTGAACCGCTGCAGTCCGAGGTGTAGGTACACCTACAGTACAGTTAGGGAGCGAGTACCAGGATTTGACCCAGCTACAGTGAAGGAATGGCCAATATATTTCCAAGTCAGGATGGTGAGTGACTTGGAGGGGAACCTCCAGGTGGTGGTGCTCCCAGATATCTGCTGCCCTTGACCTTCTAGATGGTAGCGGTGGTGGGTTTGGAAGGTGCTGCCAAAGAAGCCTTGGTGAGTTTCTGCAGTGCATCTTGTAGATGGTACACACGGCTGCCACTGCTCGTCGGTGGTGGAGGGAGTGAATGTTTGTGGAAGGGGATCCGATCAAGTGGGGTGCTTTATCCTGGATGTTGTCGAGTGCTGTAGGAGCTGTACTCATCCAGGCAAATGGAGATTATTCCATCACACTCCAGACTTGCGTCTATTAGATGGTGGACAGGCATTTTTTTTTGGGGGGGGGACGGGGACGACAGGTGTTGTCAATCACCGGAGGATTCCCAGTTTCTGACCTGCTCTTGCAGCCATAGCATTTATACGGTTGAGTCCAGTTCAGTTTCTGGTCAAGGTTAACCCCCAGAATGGAGATTGTGGGATTTTCAGCGATGGCAACAGCATTGAATGTCAAGGAGCAATGGTTAGATTCTCTTTTAGGAGATGGTCATTGCCTGGCACTCGTGTGGCATGAATGTAACTTGCCAATTGTCAGCCCAAGCCTGGATATTGTCCAGGTCTTGCTGCATTTGGACACAGACTATCCGGAGCCTCCCACAACATTCCAATGAAACTCCAAGTTTCTCTCTTTCCTCAGTCCCACTTTCCTTGCCTTTGTACTTGTCAAAACCTGTTACTTCTCCTAACATTTTCCAGTTCTGATGCAGATTAATTGGGCTGAAACATTAATTCTGTTTATTGCCCCCCAGGGATGTTTGGCCTACTCAGTAATTCCAGCTATTTACATGTATTGTTTTTCCCTCCTGTATCAGAAAAACCTCTTCACTATTCGAGGATGACCATTCGGAATCTCAGATCCTGTCATGGTTTTGGGGAAGGGACAGGGGAGTCAGATGAACTATCGACCTCCTTGTCCCTTCCCAAAACCATGACTGCTCACTTCCACATCCAGTACATCTTAGCCCACAGCTCGTCCACGTCTGTTATCTCCAGACCAAACTATTCCGAAGCTCCCCTCGTGAGATTAACATTCCGACCCTCATCTCATTCGAGTCCCTGCTACCTCCGATTCAGCTGGCATCAATTCCCATTCATTCATCACCCAGGGAATGGTGTCAGGTTCAGTACAGAGAGAGCACTGTACTGTCAGAGGGTCAGTACTGAGGGAGCGCTGCACTGTCAGGTTCAGTACTGAGGGAGCGCTGCACTGTCAGGGTCAGTACTGAGGGAGCGCTGCACTGTCAGAGTCAGTACTGAGGGAGTGCTGCATTGTCAGAGGGTCAGTACTGAGGGAGTGTTACACTGTCCGAGGGTCAGTACTGAGGGAGTGCTGCACAGCCAAAGAGACAGTGCTGAGTGACTGCTACACTGTCAGAGGGTCAGTACTGAACAAGTGCTGCCCAGCCAGAGAGACAGTGCTGAGGGAGCACTGCACTGTCAGCGGGTCAGTACTGAGGGAGTGTTGCACTGTCAGAGGGTCAGTACTAAGGGAATGCTGCACTGTAAGAGGGTCAGAACTGAAGCACTGCACTGTAAGAGGGTCAGTACTGAGGGAGTGCTGCACAGCCAGAGAGTAAGTGCTGAGGGAGTGCTGCATTGTCTGAACCTTCTTTGGTGGGCAGAGGTGTCACAGGCTCCATTGAAAATGAAGGTGGGCAGACTTCCAGGTGCGGCTATGCAGAGCTAGGTCGCATATTTGGTAGCTCCAGCTTGGAAAGGACTTTTGGGCTCTTTTACAGGGCCCCCACGGCATTTGTTTGACATTTCCCGGTGTGGGAAGAAGACTGCAGCATTCCCCTGACAGTGTCCCCCAGGAATATTATGTCTTTTGGCTACCAGACCGGGCAGAAACAGTAAAAGATTTGGCTTGAGCTGCAGGAATAGACAAAAGCCTCTTCCAGCATGCAGGTGGGGGAAGGGCAAGCTTAAAGCTGCAATCTGACTGGAGGGCCTCTATCAAAGGTGAATTCTAGCAGCAGAGGGAACAACTGTGAAAAGATCTACCAAGGCCATTGAAGAAGCAGGGACAAGGCTTCCGGTGGCGGCCACGGAGGAGTAGGTCACGCATTCGGCAGCTCCCATCTGGAACCGACTCTCAGACCTTTTTCAGGAGTTTCCATAGACTTTTTGGGGCAGACTGGTGAAGCGAACACTGCCAAAAGGATTCCCTCTCGACTTCCGGTTGCGGCTATGCGGAGCTAAGCCGCACGATTCGGCAGCTCCCGCTACCACGGACTTTCGGGCTTGTTAGAGGAGCCCCAACGGAATTTTTTTTTTTTTTTTTTTGACGCAACCCATGGGGAAGGGAAGAGAGAGGCCCCCCTCCAACTTCTATGAAACAGACCAGAAGTGTAACGGCCAAAGGAGCGGCACTGGAGCAACGGGAGAAGCGAGGGAAAGAAAACAAAATAGCGGCGGCCAGGGACAAAGGGGAGCTGCATGAGTTCATCAAGCGCTGCTTCGAGGAGCAGCGCGAGGAGATGCGCAAGGAGATGTTGGCGCCTATGCTTTCGGCAATTGAAGGACTCTGGATCACCCAGAAGTCCCACGAAGCTTAGATTCAGGAGGTACAGAAAAGAGCCAGTCAGAACGAGGACGAGCTCGTGGGCCTGGCGGTGAGAGTGGAGCAGAACGAGGCGCTACACAAGAGGTGGGCGGGAAGACTTGAAGACCTGGAGAACAGGTCGAGGAGAAAGAATCTGCGAATCATGGGTCTCCCTGAGGGAGTGGAGGGGGCGGATGCCGGGGCATACGCGAGCACGATACTCGAGGCGATAATGGGCACAAAGGCCCCTTCGAGGCCGCAGGAGTTGGACGGGGCACATCGGGTGCTGGCGAAGAAGCCCCAGGCAAATGACCCGCCAAGGGCGATGGTGGTGAGGTTCCACCGGTTCACGGACAGAGAGTGGGCCTGAGATGGGCCAAGAAGGAACGGAGCAGTAAGTGGGACAATGCAGAGATCCGAATATACCCGGACTGGAGCACGGAGGTTGCAAAGTGGAGAGCGGGTTTCAACCGGACCAAAGCGGCGTTGTACCGGAAAGAAGTGAAATTCGGAATGCTGCAGCCAGCGCGACTGTGGGTCACATACAAGGGCCAACACTATTACTTTGAAATGCCTGAAGAGGCGTGGACCTTTGTACAAGCCGAAAAGTTGGACTCTAACTGAGGGTTTGTGAGGGTGGGGGGGATGTTTTGGGGTTTGATGTATGATGGTTGTTGTGTATAGGGGGTCAATCACGCGCAGGAAATGTTACATGGGCTGGGGGAGAGAGACAAGGCCGCAACAGGAGCTGCACCAGAGGGGGCGGAGCGGGCTTTGGAAAGCGCGGGGTGTTTTCCCGCGCGCGGGAAGAAAGGCGGGAAGGGGAACGAAGGAATGCATATGGATTGGGAGACTCCCACACGGGGAGGTCAATGGGACGGCGGGGGTCACATACAACAGTAGGTCATCCGCGTAGAGCGACACTGTGTTCTTCTCCCCCTCTAATCACCCCCCTCCATTTTCTGGAGTCTCTCAGCGCCATGGCCAGTGGTTCAATTGCCAACGCGAACAGTAATGGAGATAGCGGGCATCCCTGTCTTGTTCCCCTGTATAGTCGGAAATACTCCGATCTTTGCCGACCCGTGACCACACTTACCGTTGGGGCCCCATAAAGGAGTTTGACCCAGCTAATAAACCCGTTCCCGAACCTCCTTAGCACCTCCCATAGGTACTCCCACTCCACCCTGTCAAATGCCTTCTCTGCATCCATTGCCGCCACTATCTCTGCCCCCCCCCTCTACTGGGGGCATCATTATCACCCCTAATAGCCGTCGCACGTTGACATTTAGTTGTCTCTCCTTTACGAACCCTGTCTGGTCTTCGTGCACCACCCCCGGGACACAATCCTCTATCCTCGATGCCAGCACCTTTGCTAGCAATTTGGCGTCCACATTTAATAGTGAAATAGGCCTATAGGACCCGCACTGCAGCGGATCTTTATCCCCCTTCAAAATTAGCGATATCGTCGCCTCCGACATTGTCGGGGGTAGAGTCCCTCCTTCCCTGGCCTCGTTAAAAGTCCTCACCAACAGCGGGGCCAGCAGGTCCACATATTTTCTATAAAATTCCACCGGGAACCCATCTGGTCCCAGAGCCTTCCCTGCCTGCATGTTCCCCAGCCCCTTGGTAACCTCGTCCACCCCAATTGGTGCCCCCAGGCCTTCCGCCTCCTGCTCCTTCACCCTCGGGAACCTTAATTGGTCCAGGAACTGCCGAATCTCCTCTTTTCCCTCCGGGGGTTGGGACCTATAAAGTCTTTCGTAAAAGGTCTTAAACACCCCGTTTATCTTCCCTGCTCGCCGCACCGTAGCTCCCTTTTCATCTCTAATTCCCCCTATCTCCCTCGCCGCTGTCCTCTTTCGCAGCTGATGGGCCAACAGGCGACTAGCCTTTTCCCCATATTCATACCTCACCCCCTGTGCCTTCCTCCACAGCACCTCCGCCCTCCTGGTGGTCAGAAGGTCGAACTCCGTCTGAAGTCGTCGTCTCTCCCTGTACAGTCCCTCCTCCGGGGTCTCCGCAAATTCCCTGTCCACCCTTAAGATCTCCCCCAGTAGTCTTTCCCTTTCCTTTCCTTGGCCTCTGTTTTCCCTTTGTGGGCCCTGATGGAGATCAGCTCTCCTCTGACCACCGCCTTTAGTGCTTCCCATACCACTCCCACTCGGACCTCCCCGTCGTCATTGGCCTCCAGGTACCTCTCGATACATCCCCGCACTCTTCCACAGACTCCCTCATCCGCCAACAATCCCACATCTAATCGCCAGAGTGCTCGCTGCTCCCTCTCCTCTCCTAATTCCAGGTCCACCTAATGGGGGCATGATCCAAAATAGCTATGGCTGAGTACTCAGCTTCTTCCACCTTCGAGATCAACGACCTTCCCAAAACAAAAAAAATCTATCCGGGAGTACACTTTATGAACATGGGAGAAGAAGGAGAACTCCCTAGCCCTCGGTCTAAGAAATCGCCATGGATCCACTCCCCCCATTTGGTCCATAAACCCCTTAAGCACCTTGGCCGCTGCCGGCCTTCTTCCGGTCTTAGATCTGGATCTATCTAACCCTGGGTCCAGCACGGTGTTGAAGTCTCCTCCCAATATCAAGTTTCCTACCTCCAGGTCCGGTATACGTCCCAGCATCCGCCTCATAAATCCCGCATCGTCCCAATTCGGGGCATATACGTTAACCAACACAACCTCCATTCCCTCCAGCTTGCCACTCACCATTACATATCTGCCTCCACTATCTGCTACAATGCTCCTTGCTTCGAATGCTACCCGTTTCCCCACCAGTATGGCCACCCCTCTATTCTTTGCATCTAGCCCTGAATGGAACACCTGTCCCACCCATCCTTTCCTTAACCTAACTTGGTCCGCCACCTTCAGGTGCGTCTCCTGGAGCATAGCCACGTCTGCCCTCAGTCCTTTCAAGTGCACGAGCACTCGGGCCCTTTTAATCGGTCCATTTAGGCCTCTCACGTTCCACGTGATCAGCCTCACTAGGGGGCTACCTGCCCCCTTCCCGTGTCGACTAGCCATCACCTTCTCTAGGCCAGTCCCACGTCCCAATTCCGCGCTCCCACTCGTTCCCCAGGTGTCGCATTCCAGCCCCGACCACCCTTTCTTTAGCCAGTTCCTCTTTGATTTCTGCAGCAGCAACCCAGTTATCCTCCCCCCCCCCCCCCCCCCCCCCTGCTAGATCCCCCTCTAGCGTGATTGCTCCCCCCATATTACTTCCGCAAGTCAGCTGACTTCAACTGACCCCGGCTTCTCCTGCTCACTCCTTGACCCCCCCCGTGTGGGGAACTCCCATCTACCTTGCGCCTATCTTCCCGCCATTATCTTTCTGGCGCAGGAACATCTCTGTAGCTGACCCGCCTCTTGTGGCGCAGCTCCCTTTCCCACCCCACTCCCATTCCTCATCATCCGCCTATGTCCCTTCTTTCCCCCCCCACCGGCGCCCACATTTCTTTGTGTCTCCCCCCTTCCCAATTTACTTCTCTATATACATTGACAGTAACATTCCCCTGTAATATCAGTCCCTCAGTTCCGATCCAATTTCTCATCTTTAATAAAGGACCATGCTTCTTCCGCCGTTTCGAAGTAGTAATGTCTCTCCTGGTACGTGACCCATAGTCGTACCGGCTGCAGCATCCCGAACATCACCTTCTTCTTGTGTAACACCTCCTTGGCTCGATTAAAACTCGCCCTCCTTCTCGCCACCTCCGCACTCCAATCCTGGTACACCCGTACCACTGCATTCTCCCATCTACTACTCCGTACTTTTTTGGCCCATCTCAGAACCACTTCTCTATCATTAAAGCGGTGAAATCGCACGATTGTCGCCCTAGGTGGTTCTCCCGCTTTTGGTCTCCTCGCCGGGACCCGATGAGCCCCCTCCACTTCTAAGGGGCCCGAAGGGGCCTCAGCTCCCATCAGCGAGCTTAGCATCGTGCTCACGTAAGCCCCGCAGTCCGCTCCTTCCACTCCCTCAGGGAGACCCAGAATCCGAAGGTTCTTCCTTCGTGCTCTTTTTTCTAGGGCCTCAATCCTTTCAATGCACTTTTTGGGAGCGCCTCGTGCGTCTGTGTTTTGACCGCCAGGCCCAGGATCTCGTCCTCATTATCCGTCACCTTCTGCTCCACCACGCGGAGCTCTGTCTCCTGGGTCCTTTGTGCCTCCTTAAACCCCTCAATTGCCTGTAGCATCGGGGTCAGCACCTCCTTCTTTAGTAGCTCCACACACCGTCTTAAAAATTCGTCTTGACCAGGCCCCCATGTCGCCTGGGCTTTCTCCGCCGCCATCTTGTTTCTTTTTCCTTTCTGTCCCTATCGTCGAGGATTCCTCACGCTGCAGCCGCCGCCGCCGATATTTTCCTCTTTCGTTGGGGGGGACTCCATATTAACTCACCCCACACCGGGTTTTGTCGCGCGAACATTTCCCGTTGGGGCTCTTAAAAGAGCCCGAAGGTCCGTTGGAGCTGGAGCCGCCGAAACGTGCGGCTTAGCTGGTCATCGCCGCAACCGGAAGTCTAGTCAGTGCCATTGTTAATAAGGCTGTTGATACTGTATTTGAGGCAACATTTGTTTTAAAAAAAAACCTAGAGGCACCCAAAGCCAGTTGTTTGTTTTTGGATTGTTTTTTATTTACATTTTGGAGTTTCAGGTGTGGCAGCTGTGGGTGCGACTTTTAAATTATTTTAAAACATGAGTCAGAAATCATATATAATCCCTGCAGTACAGAAGGAGGCCATTCGGCCCATTGAGACTGCACCGACCCCCTGAAAGAGCACCTGACCTAGCTCTATGCCATCACCCTATCACCGTAACCCAGTAACCCCACCTAACCTTTTGGACATGAAGGGGCAATTTAGTATGGCCTCTAAATTGCACATCTTTGGACTGTGGGAGGAAACTGGAGCACCCGGAGGAAACACATGCAGACACAGAGACAATGTGCAAATTCCACACAGTCACCCGAGGTTGGAATTGAACCCAGGACCCTGGAGGTGTGAGGCAGCAGTGCTAACCACTGTGCCACCCACTAGTGTTGTTCGTATGCCTGATGATGCCGTGAAATTGGCTATTTTAAATGTCTTGAGTCCAGTGCATGTTACCTAATTTTAATTTTTACAGGATTTGTTTTTTATATTTAGTGTTTTGTTTTGCACGTTATTCAGCCAGGAATGCAGTGTGCTCACATACTCAATCAGTGTGTTTTTTTCTGGGAGAGAAATGTCTGAAGGAACCTATCTCTGGTTTTAACAATGATTCCTAAAGTTGTGGTTTCCAGGAACGCAATCACTACCTAACATTAGGATGATGAGGGGAAGACAGATAAACACATGAGGGAGAAAGGAATAGAAGGAAATGGGAATGGGGTGAGGTGCTGAGAGGATGGGAGGAATCTAGTGTGCAGCATAAACACCAGGATGGAGATGGGCTGAATGGCCTGTTCCTGTGATATAGATTTTTGAAATATTTTGACATGGATATAAAGTTGAACCTTGTGTAAATATTTGTACCATACCTGTGACGGTTTGGTTGTTGCAGTTCTCAGATTGGCAGCATCTATCAGCTCTTTCCACTGAGAATGGACCGGCATTAAAGGACAGACTTCCAAAACAATTCCCGCAACCTTTAACGACAAACTCTTGGGATGTTCCGCCTGTGAAAATTGAACCATGCATTTTATTCAGTTACAGGCTGTGAGGACCGTGTAGCCTGGTTTCTGTCCCAACCCTCCTGAAGACAGTTAGTTCACACAACATAGCCTTCATTAATCTTCTCCATGTTGGTGGTCTTCATGACCAACACAACTGACAGAGAAAAGGCCATTTGGTCTATCGTGGTGTTACTGCTCCGCACGAACCTCCACCCACCTTACTTCACCTAACCCCAGTCTGGGCTCAGGGGTAATTTTATTTGTTCCGTTTTCTAAGCTGGGACACACCACTGAAAGTGCTGTGTGATCAGTCATAAGAACTGATGCACGATCAATTGCACAAAGACTTGAGTTGGATACAACTGAGGCTTTATTGCTCTAAGATGTGTGGCAGCAGCTGGTGAAATGTCTGCAGCATGGAGGACCCACATATTTATACTCCGCCTACTGGGCTAAGCCAGCAGGCAGGGACTACTGGCGGACCTAGCGTACAGGTCCTACCATACATCATCTAATAGAGGTGCAACAGTGGTTTACCACATTCACCCCCTGTTAAAATTGAGTCCAGCGTGGGTGGTGGAGAACTATATGCAACAAATGGGTTTTATATTTACAATATTTGAGAGAACAAAAAATGTATTTTTATGTCCAATGGACCAGTTAGAGGTTTAACCGGTCCGGGGCCTTGATGTTCCAGTGGGAGCGACGTAGTGGTGGTGGCGATGTTAATGCTGGTCTGATGTTCGGTGACTCCGGGAGCGTGCTGAAATCCTCTTCATCCTCGGGCGTGGGCAGGGGGAGGATGGATGGTCCTGGGGGGGTTGCTGCTGGGAGCGCCGGGGGAAGAGAGGGTGGTGCCGGGCCGGAGGGGTGTGTGTGTGGAACCTGCTGGTGCCAGGTCCCTGAGGGAGACATTATCTGGTGGCCGTTGGGGTACGCCACGTAGGCATACTGGGGGTTTGCATGGAGCAATTGCACCCTCTCCACCAACGGGTCCGGCTTGTGGAGTCGGACATGCCTACGGAGCAGGACGGGTTCTGGAGCTGCGAGCCAAGTCAGGAGCGACACCCCGGATGTGGACTTCTTGGCCGGTAGAAGTGCGGTTTGCACTCCGCACAGACCTGGCAGTCCCTGGTTATTGATCCGTACTTCCTCGATCGAGTAGGGCAGATTGCGGGCCTTTATAAAATGGTACAAACGTGTGACTCCTGGGTGACAAAGGCTGTCATGCAGGGCCCGGAGTCGGTCTACTTGTGCGCTGGCACGTGTACCTTGGGATAGGGCGTCTGGGGGCTCGTTGAGCTTGCCGGGGCGATACAAAATCTCGTAATTGTGGGTGGAGAGCTCGATCCTCCACCTCAAGATCTTATCATTCTTGATCTTGCCCCGCTCTGTGTTATTGAACATGAAGGCTACCAACTGTTGGTCAGTGAGGAGAGTGAATCTCCTGCCAGCCAGGTAATGCCTCCAATGCCGCACAGCTTCAACAATAGCTTGGGCCTCTTTTTCGACGGATGAGTGACGAATTTCTGAGGCATGAAGGGTGCGGGAAAAGAATGCCACGGATCTGCCTGCCTGATTTAGGGTGGCGGCTAGGGCGCCGTCTAATGCGTCGCTCTCTACTTGAAAGGGCAGTGTCTCATCTACTGCGTGCATCCCGGCCTTGGCGATATCGGCTCTGATACGGGCGAAGGCCTGTTGTGCCTCGGGGCGCTTGCAGTCAGGATCGGGCCCCAGAACTCCGTTCTGGACCACATAGCAGAGGATGGCTAAGCGGGTCGTGCTAAACACGCACTTCTTCTTATTGTAGGTGAGGTTTAGGAGAGTGGCGGTGTGGAGAAATTTGGCAAGGTTGGCATCGTGGTCCTGCTGATCATGGCCGCAGATGATGACGTTGTCTAGGTACGGAAAGGTGGCCCCAAACCATACCGGTCGACCATTCAGTCCATCTCCCTTCGGAAGACCAAGTCTTCCTTCGGAAGACGCCGAAAGGAACCCTGAGGAAGTGATAGAGGTGACCGTCTGCCTCGAAGGCAGTGTATGGGCGGTCCGATTTAAAAATGGGGAGCTGCTGGTAGCCGGATTTGAGGACTATCGTTGAGAAGATCCGGTCCTGTGCAATCTGAATGACCATTTCAGATATGCGTGGGAGGAGGTATGCGCGAGCTGCGTGTACCGATTGATGGTCTGGCTGTAGTCCACGACCATTCTGTGTTTCTCCCCAATTTTAACTACTATCACTTGGGCTCTCCAGGGGCTGTTGCTGGCCTCGATGATGCCTTCCCGAAGCAGCCGCTGGACCTCGGACCTGATGAAGGTCCTGTCCTGGGTGCTGTACCGTCTGCTCCTGGTGGTGTCGGGTTTGCAATCCGAGGTTAGATTTGCGAAGAGGGAAGGCGGATCGACCTTTAGGGTTGCGAGGCCGCACACAGTAAGGGGTGGTAGGTGCCCGCCGAATTTCAGGGTTAGGCTCTGGAGGTTGCACTGGAAGTCCAGGCCGAGTAGTATTGCAGCGCAGAGGTTAGGGAGGACGTAGAGGCGGAAGCCGCTGTATTCTACGCTCTGGACCGTAAGTGTGACCGTACACGGAATGGGATCCGGAGGCCAGGGAGATTCTTTGGTTGGCGGAGTGTACCGCGAGGGAGCAGCGCCTTACCGTATCTGGGTGGATGAAGCTTTTGGTGCTCCCGGAGTCCAGCAGGCAAGATGTCACGTGTTTGTTGATTTTAATGCTGGTCGATGTGGTGGCCAGGTTGTGCGGACGAGACTGGCTGATGGTCACTGAGGTGAGTCGTGGTTGGTCGTCGCTGGTGTCGGATGATGGGGAGCCCGACGGGCCCACGTCCTGGAACGCTGTCGGTGCCCATGTGCCATGCGGGAGACAAGATGGCGGCGCTTGAAGATCTTGAGGAGGACAAAATGGCGGCGTCCATGGGCCGCACGTGGCGGGGGTTGAACAAGATGGCGGCGCCCATGGAACGCACGTGTTGCGCGGAGGGGAAGATGGTGGCGCCCACTGGCCACGCTTGGTCTGAGGGGGAGAAGATGGCAGCGCCCACTGGCCGCGCGTGGTCTGAGGGGGGGAAGATGGCGGCGCCCACTGGCCACGCGTGGTCCAGGGAGGTGAGGATGGTGGCGCCCATTGTCCGTAAACGAGGGGGGTGGGGGCGATCGCGGCGACTGCACGGGCCTGGCACACCGTGGCGAAGTGCCCCTTACCGCAAGCCTTACAAAGGGCAGGGCGGGCCGGGCAGCATTGGCAGGGGTGTATCTGCTGGCCGCAAAAGTAACATTGGGGTTCACTGGCTGGCGCGTGGCGTAGGCGTATTGGCTGGGTAAGGCCCCCGCTGGGGCGGCCGTCTGTGGGGTCCACGATGCGTAGGAGGTGTGGGCTACGCGGCTGGGGGTGTAGGCCTGATTGTTGCGCGAGGCAACCGTCATAGAGAGCGCTAGCTTCTTTGTCTCTGCTAGATCGAGAGTGGCCCTTCTAACAGTCGCTGGCGTATGAGGTCCGACCCAATCTCCGTAACGAACGCGTCCCGCATAAGGAGGTTTGAATGTTCAGTGGCCGTAACGGCCTGACAGTCACAGTCCCAGACGAGTGGGATTAATGCCCGCCAGAAGTCTTCTATGGACTCACCAGGGAGTTGAGAGCGCGTGGCGAGTACGTGCCTGGCAAAGAGAGAGTTCGTCTTCTGAGCGTAATTGTCTTTGAGAAGCGTCATGGCTTCGGCATAGTTTGGCGCGTCCTGGATTAGCGGAAAGACGTTGGAGCTCAACCTTGAGTACGGGATCTGTATTTTCTGTGCCTCCGAGACAGGGCTGGGTGCTGAATTGATGTACGCCTCGAAACAAGCTAGCCAGTGCTGAAAGTCCTTTTTAGTGTCGCTTGATTGCAGATCCAGCTGCAGGCGATCCGGCTTGATACGGAGGTCCATCTTTTAGAAAATCTTAGAGCAATAAATTGAGGCAAGATCAATTGCACAAAGACTTGAGTTGGATACAACTGAGGCTTTATTGCTCTAAGATGTGTGGCCTCACACAGCAGCTGGCGAAATGGCTGCAGCATGGAGGACACACATATTTATACTCTGCCTACTGGGCGGAGCCAGCAGGAAGGGACTACCGACGGACCTGTAGTACAGGTCCTACCATACATCACCTAATAGAGGTGCAACAGTGGTTTACCACAAGAACAAAATGTAAAGTCATCACAGTCCCAGAGGACATAGGCTGCTCTCCTCTTTGAGGGAGAGCTGACTGGTGGTGATGTAACCTGAGAGCCACACCCCTCGGGCGAGGGGTAAGGTTGAGAAGACCATGCCTTTATGAACAACCTCAACCTGGACAGGAATTAAACCCAGCTTTTGGCATCACTCTATCATGAACCAGCCATCCAGCCAACTGAGCAAAACGACCCCAATATTAAAAAAATCATTCGCTGTCTGAACAGCTCCCAATGATACTGCAGTTACTGTTTTATTCCACTGGTGGTGCTGTCGCTCTCCTGTACCCTGGAGCATGATTAGAACCAGCCAATCTCTGAGCATGAAGAAGGCAATTCAGCCTCGCATAACCATCCCAGCTCCATCATACAACCATCCCAGCTCCATCATACAACCATCCCAGCTCCATCATACAATTCTATTAAGTGGTAATTTTAAATTCAGATCACTGTTTCAAAATTTGGCCTTTTCTCTGTCAGTCTCTGTAACCTACTACAGCCAGTGTAATCCTCCCTATCTATGTAAACTCCTTCAGCCCCTACAATCCTTCCTATTTCTGTAACCACCTCCATTCCGTAAAAGCCTCCCTGTATCTGAAATCTCCTTCACCCCTGCAACTCTCCCTATCTCTGAAACCTCCCCCAACACCCTTTCTCTGAAACCTCCTCCACTCCTACAATTCTCCTTATTTCTGTAACCTCCTCTAGACCTTACAATCCTACCTATCTCTGTAATATCCTCCAGAGCTTACAACCCCGCCTTATGTCTGTGAGCCCCTGCAGTCCCTACAACCGTCCATATCTCTGCAAACCCTTCCAGCAACTACAAAACTCTTTATCTCTGGAACATGATCCAGCCCTATAATGCTCTCTATCTCTACAACATCCCAAATCTTTTATAACCCTTCATTACTCTGTAACCTCTTCCAGTCCATACAATCCTCCCTATCTCTGTAATCTGCTCCATCCCCTACAACCTTCTCGATCTCTGTAACCTCCTCAAGCCCCTGGAATGCTTGCTATCTCTGTGAACTCCTCAAGCATCTACAACCTTATTTATCTCTGAAACTTCTTCCATCATTACAATCGTCGCTATCTCTGTAAACTCCTCCAAACCCTGCAACCCTCCCTATCACTGTAACCTCCTCCAGCCCCCACAATCCTTCCTATCTCTGTAACCTCCTCCATCCCCTAAAACCTTCCCCACCTCCGTAACTTCCTCCAGCCCCGACAACCCTCTCTATCTCCGTAAACTCCTCCAGCCCCTACAACCCTCCCAATCTCTATAACCTGCTCCAGCCCCTACAACCCTCCCTCTATCTTAACCTCCTCCAGACCCTACAATCTTCCCTATCTCCGTAACCTCCTCCAGCCCCTACAATCTTCCCTATCTCCGTAACCTCCTCCAGCCCCTACAAGTCTCCCAGATCTCTGCACTCCTCTAATTCCAGCCTCTTGATGTCCATCGCTCCATCACTGGTGCCCGTGCCTTCAGTTGCCTGAACTGGAAGCTCTGGAATTCTCAATCTCTCTCTCCTCCTGTAAGAAACTCATTGAAATCTACCTCCTCAACTAGGTTTTTGGTCACCTGTCCAAATATCCCCGTAAATGACTCGGGGTGGGATTGTCTGGCCCCACCCACCACCTTGATCATCCACCTGTCAAACACCGTTTAATAATGTACCTGTTAAACACATGTTTTATAGCAATGGAACTATCACAATACAAGTCATGTTGTTGGTACTTTATTAGAGGCTTTATAGATATCGATGTATTGTCATTGGTAATACTGAATCTAAAGAATAAACAATTCATATTTGGAGCCCAGCTTGCCCTGGATTACTTACTGATGACTTGTTTGATGGCGGCCACTGTGCAGCTTGAAGAGATGCACTGTATTGGCTTGGAGCTGCAAACTCCAGACACCCCAATACAGGAGTAACAGCGTCGTCCTGAAGTGGCATAAAAATAGAATATCATTCTCAGTGACTTCACACAGTAGATTTCAGTGCCCTCTGTATCTAGTGCACAATGATTGGTACCTGGGAGGATTGTTTCCTTGTTGCATAGGTTCCCATGACAACACTGGATTTCAGAATTGGTTTGTACTCCAAAAAATGGTGATCTGAGTGATTTACAGATGCTCTCAGACACACAACCTTTGACGACAGCATGCTGCCCAGCTGTTGGTAACAGAGAAAATCAGGTCATCTCTAGCCGGTCTGATGTGTAAAAATCTGTTATCTAGGATCGTCTGTCCCTTCAATCAAATCTGAGACCTCCTGGGGGATTCTGGAAACTACAGTATTCAAACTCAAATCGAAATGTTTACTTATTTACAGAACAAAATCAGCTCCAAAGACTGGCATTGGAATCCAGGTGAGGTTTACACTTTCATAGTGAGATTCCCACTCCCTACTCCTCCCAAACTTACCCTGAACCTACAGCACAGACACAGGCCATTCGGCCCATCAACTCAATGTCAGTATTTATGCTGCACACAGTCCTCTCTCCATCTTACTTCATCGGAACCTATCAGCACAGTTTCCTGTTCCTTTCCCTTCTGTTCTTATCGACTTCTGACCTGAAATGGATTTGGACAATTTTCACCTCCAGCCCAACTGGATGCAAATTTACAGGGCAGCCCTGCTCCTAATTTAGCTAAGATCTCATTCTCTCTCTCTCCCTCCCTCATATCCACCCCCCCCCCCCCCCCCCCCCCCCCCATATCACACTCTCCCTATCTCTGCAAACTCCTGCCCAGAACAATATTCCTATATCTGTACTTCCTCTCATCTCATCCCTCGAACCCTCCCTATCTCGGTAACTCCGTCTTGCCCTGCAACCCTCCAAGATCTCTGCACTCCTCCAATTCTCTTGCGCATCACTCAATTTCCATCGCTCCACCACATTCATTCATGTCTTAGCTGCCTTGGGTGCTACGCTCTGGAATTCGCTCCTTAAACCTCTGCACCTCTCTCCTCCTTGAAGATACACCTTTAAAATGATCTCTGAATTCAATTAGTTAGGAATGAAGGGGTAAAATTAATTTGATGATCCTCTGCCTCATATTCCAAGAATGGTTTATCGATTTACGGTTCACTCCAACCTGAAATAACATTTCATAACTGACCCTGAAATCACACCCCAATTTGATTGACATTTATATCTCCATGGGATTACTTTCAAAAAACAGGAAACTTCCCTAATCTCTTGGAGCCATTACTCTTATCGTGATTTATTAACAGGCAAACTTACGAATGGCAACTTACAAACGGGTAGTTGAATGTAAGTGTAGGCGCAGCGATTCTGAATCCCTACACATTTTACAATGCTGGTACTACTGGTACAGGTAGCAACAGATCCATTATGGCAGGCATAACACTCCACACCATTCAATGCTGTATTCTCTTCCACTGAAATAGGAACACAACATTTTAATGATTCAAAAGCATTGCCTTGAGGAGGAAGACACAAGTTTATTCATGTGGTTAATAAAAATCAATGCATCATCAGTTACTTCGACAATTATGGCACAAAAAGAGGCCATTCGGCCCATCTTTCATGTGCCACCACCTTCCCTTGAGCCTTGTAATTAGTTCCTTTCCGAGGATGTGATCCATCCATGGGTTTAATATATTCATGACTTTACCTTGGTGACTGACATCATTGCACAGGTCAGAGGTGCAGCATTTGGATCCTTGGAAATATGTAAATACACCCGTTGTCATGATATTCAAACACACACATCATGATGGACACACTAACAGGCAAATCAGAGTACACAACACCACAACCAATCACAGACAAGAACACCAACCACATAAAAAGCACGAGCACGACACCTGGAGGTCAGTAGGTCTGGGGAGAAGGAAGCATGAAAGAGCTGTTGAAACACCACAAGCAGGGAGCCCCCCACGTGCAGAGTGCAAAGACCAAGTTGTAAATAGTGAGTTTAAATAAACAAGTGTTGTACCATATGCAACTGTGTTGGCTCTTCTGTGTGTTAGAACACCCAACACCACATGGTACAGGAGTGGATCGATACCTGCCTACCAACCTGCCATTCTGGACATGGACCACACCGGCAAACCGCAGCCGATGCAAGTCACGGGGAACCTAGGCACCAACTGGAAGCTCTACAGGCAGCGATTTGACCTGTACATCCGTGCCACCGAAAAACAGAATGTCTCGGATGATTCGAAGATTGCAATGCTCCTCTTCTACGCAGGCCCCCACCCAAATGATGTCTTTAATTCACTGGTGTTCGAGGAAGGCGAAAACCAGGCCAAATATGACACGGTCATCCTCAAAATGGACCAGCACTTTCAAACTGAAGTAAACGAAACTTTCGAAAGATACATCTTTCAGCAACGCCTGCAAGGTAAGGAGGAGCTTTTTCAACCCTTTTTGACGCACCTCCGGATTCTAGCGCAGTCCTGCGGTTACGGCACCACCACAGAGTCCATGATCAGGGACCAGATTGTTTTTGGCGTTGCCTCCAGTGGCCTACGCCAGCAGCTTCTTAAAATAAAGAGCCTCACCTTAGCGTCTGCTGTGGAAGCCTGTGTCCTCCATGAAAATGCGACCTGCCGTTTTGCCCGATTTCAGGCGTCCGAGTTGGCACGGAGGGGGTCCCCAGCCGTCGAATCGGCAAGCCAGGCCGCCCACGACGTTGAACGCATCCAGGCCGTCGATTTCTTCCCGCCCCACGGCCCGGACGACAGCGGCCGCTTCCCGCGCTTTTCGCGGTCTCCCGCGCAGGTGCGCGCCAAGAATAACGGCCACAACGAGGGACGCACTGCGCAGGCGCGCCCACCGCAAGATCGCACTGCGCATGCGCAGTGGCGCAACGAACGCCGTGACGTCATGACGTGCAGCAAGTGTGGAGGTCTACACTTAAAAGGGCAATGTCCTGCAAAATACCAACAGTGCAACAGATGTGCCATGATAGGCCACTACGCAGCCCGCTGTCGTGCGGCTCAACCCATGGATCCGGCGCATCCTCGACAACCTCGCACACGAGTCAGGACCGTCCAGCCCACGCATCAAGACTTCCAGTTAAGTGATGCAGATGACCAGGATGACTTCAGAGTTGCCGTCATTGATGTCAACAAGGTCAATGCCATCAATCCAGACGATGAGTGGTGTGCCACCCTGACGGTCAACCGATCGCGCGTCGCCTTCCGTCTGGACACCGGCGCATCCGCCAACCTGATTGCTTACTCTGCAGTCCAGGCCATGAAGGTCAAACCACTCATCACACCATCCCGGCTTAAGATGGTTGACTATAACGGGAACGTTATCCCGTCCGTAGGATCTTGCCAGCTACAGGTGACTCACAAGGGGTACACGGCCACACTCCCCTTCGAAGTTGTGGGCTCATCAAAGGACTCGTTACTGGGCGCACAAGCGTGTAAGGTCCTTCACCTGGTACAGCGCATCATGTCTCTCTCTCCAGATGAGATATCCGACTTCCCGGATGCTGAGTTCCACGCGAATCTCCATTCCCTCCTCGCTCACAACCAGGAGGTTTTTGAAGGCATGGGGACATTGCCACACACGTACAAGATTCGACTCAGACCGGACGCCATCCCTGTCGTTCACGCACCTCGCAGGGTTCCTGCGCCTCTCAAAGACCGCCTCAAGGCACAACTGCAGATTCTTCAGGACCAAGGGGTCCTATCCAAGGTCACGGAGCCCACGCCATGGGTCAGCTCCATGGTCTGTGTAAAGAAGCCCTCTGGCGAGCTCCGTATATGTATAGATCCAAAAGATCTGAACAACAACATCATGCGGGAACACTATCCCATCCCAAAACGAGAAGACCTCACCAGCGAGATGGCGCGAGCCAACATATTCACTAAATTGGATGCGTCCAAAGGATTCTGGCAGATCCAACTGGACCCGGCCAGCCGAAGACTATGCACATTCAACACCCCTTTTGGCAGATTCTGCTACAACCGGATGCCATTCGGCATCATTTCGGCATCTGAAGTATTCCACCGCATTATGGAGCAGATGATGGAAGGCATCGAAGGGGTACGTGTATATGTGGACGATATCATCATTTGGTCCACCACTCCGCAGGAACACATGCATCGTCTTCGACGTGTCTTCACCCGCATACGGCAAAATGGCCTGCGTCTCAACCGTGCGAAGTGTGCTTTCGGCCAGACGGAGCTGAAATTCCTCGGGGACCACATCTCAAGGTCCGGGGTCCGTCCCGATGCAGACAAGGTTAGCGCCATCACAGCCATGCCACGACCGGCTGACAAGAAGGCTGTCTTAAGATTCCTGGGCATGGTCAACTTCCTTGGGAAGTTCATTCCCAACCTGGCTTCTCATACAACAAACATGCGCCATCTCGTAAAAAAATCGACGGAATTCAACTGGCACCAGTCGCATCAGCAGGAATGGGAGGAGCTCAAGCACAAACTGGTCACGGCACCAGTGCTGGCCTTCTTTGACGCGACTCGCCCTACAAAGATCTCAACAGACGCCAGCCAATCTGGTATTGGAGCGGTACTCCTGCAAAAAGACAGCACGTCATCATGGGCCCCGGTTGCGTATGCCTCACGAGCCATGACCCCTACCGAACAGCGCTACGCGCAAATCGAAAAAGAATGCCTGGGCTTGTTAACTGGACTGGACAAGTTCCACGACTATGTGTATGGCCTGCCACGATTCACGGTCGAAACTGACCACCGCCCCCTGGTCAACATCATTAACAAAGACCTGAACGACATGACTCCTCGCCTCCAGCGCATCTTACTCAAACTCAGGAGGTACGATTTTGAACTGATCTACACTCCGGGGAAGGAACTCATAGTGGCGGACACTCTTTCCCGAGCAGTGAGCACACCACCAGATGCGGAGGGGTTCGTGCGTCAAATTGAGGCACACGTGACTCTGACAGCAGCAAATATGCCAGCTGATGATCCTTGTCTGGCCCACATACGCGCAGAGACGGCGACTGACCCTCTGCTGCAGCGAGTGATGCGCCACATGACGGAAGGGTGGCTAAAAGGGCAGTGCCCCCAGTTTTACAATGTGCGAGATGATCTCACCAATATAGACGGGGTCCTTATGAAATCGCATAGGATCGTCATTCCACACAGTGTGCGCCAGATGATTCTTCGTCAACTACACGAAGGCCACCTGGGTGTCGAAAAATGCAGACGAAGGGCCCGGGCGGCGGTATATTGGCCGGGTATTAATGAAGACATAGCCAACATGGTGCTCAACTGCACAACCTGTCAGAGGTTTCAGCCGGCGCAACCTCCGGAAACACTTCTACCACACGAGATGGTGACGTCCCCCTGGGCGAAGGTGGGTGTTGACCTATTTCACGCGCTCGGCAGAGATTACATTGTTATTATAGACTACTTCTCAAACTACCCGGAAGTCATGCCTCTCCATGATCTGACGTCGTCCGCAGTCATTGGGGCCTGCAAGGAAACGTTTGCTCGCCATGGCATTCCAAGGACTGTCATGTCAGACAATGGACCTTGTTTTGCCAGCCGTGAATGGTCGTCCTTTGCCGCAGCATATGGTTTCACTCATGTGACATCCAGCCCTCTGCATCCACAATCGAACGGGAAGGCTGAAAAGGGTGTCCACATCGCAAAGCGGCTCCTGTGCAAGGCGGCTGATGCCGGATCGGACTTTAACCTTGCCTTGCTGGCATATCGATCGGCCCCGTTATCCACGGGCCTCTCGCCAGCGCAGCTACTAATGGGTCGCTCCCTCAGGACGACGGTACCTTCCGTCCTGGCACCGACAACAGACCATGAGGCGGTTCTTCGGGACATGCAACTGCAGCGTGATCGCCAGAAAGGTCGGTACGACACACGAGCGACGGACCTGCCCCCCCTGTCCTCCGGAGACAAAGTACGCGTCCATCAACCGTATGGTGGCTGGTCAGCACCGGCCGAAGTCCTCCGACAAGTGGCTCCCCGCTCGTTCCTGGTTCGCATGCCGGATGGTTCCGTGCGTCGCCGCAATCGGCGCGCCCTTCGCCGACTTCCACGTTCACAGCCACACAACACGCCAGATCCTCAACAGGCTTCCGAGGATGACTTTGTGGAGCTGCCGCACATCACGCCCTTTCCATCGCCACCCATGGCCATGCCTGCACAGCAGCCGGTGGTTCTTGATCCACCCTTAAGGCGGTCAACCCGAATTCGTCGCAAACCCATTAGAATGGACTTATAATACAGTTCATATGTTTAATAAGTTGGACAATTTTACATGATAACCTGTTGTTGTTTATCGTTCCAGATGTCGTCTGACTGGACAACTGTTCAAAATTTTTTTTCTTCTTCTCTCGTTCGAATTTCTGTTATGTTATGGTACAACTGGATTCATGTGACGCACTCGACATCGCCCCATGTACATAGTTCCGTCATAGACACATGCTGCACACGACACACACACACTCTTAGATGCACTCACGTCACGATCATATTTATTACCACGTAGGCACATATCTTTGTAAAAAGGGGGGATGTCATGATATTCAAACACACACATCATGATGGACACACTAACAGGCAAATCAGAGTACACAACACCACAACCAATCACAGACAAGAACACCAACCACATAAAAAGCACGAGCACGACACCTGGAGGTCAGTAGGTCTGGGGAGAAGGAAGCATGAAAGAGCTGTTGAAACACCACAAGCAGGGAGCCCCCCACGTGCAGAGTGCAAAGACCAAGTTGTAAATAGTGAGTTTAAATAAACAAGTGTTGTACCATATGCAACTGTGTTGGCTCTTCTGTGTGTTAGAACACCCAACACCACACCCGTGTTGAACGATACAGGCTCAGTGCAAATCCCGCAGGATTTGATAATCTGTCTTGCACCTGAAAACATAGAGTTTGGTCACGTTCAGCTCGGTATACAAACCACTCCACCCATCTCTCTGTCTACCTATCTCTTTATATGTCATTCATCTATACCTCTTTCTTTCTATCTATTTTCTGTATATATATATTTATACTTATGTTTATCTGCCAATCTGACTTTAATTAATCTGTTTGTCAGTCTTTCTATCAATTCTCCTACCCGTCTGTCTGTCTATCCGCCCGTCCATCTCCCTTTCTATCGTCCGATTTATCTATTTTCCCATTCATCTCCGTCTTTCTATCTATCCACTGCAGTCTTCCAAGGAATTATAGTTATTTGGAGGCATTCTCACCCTGGTTTGCATTGGTTACAGTGATTGCAGTGGTTGTGCATTTATAGTTCCCGGCTGGGTTGCAGACCACCTGCTGTGAACAGTTTCCTAGTGGACTCGCACATTGGTAACATTTCAGAGTCGAGACTGGAACAAAACAAAAGAAAGTTAATCAGTCACATTGAAAGGAGCTGATATACAGATCATAGAATCGGGCACTTTGGGAGTGACCGGGATGTCCCAGGCTGTTTGAGTGATCAGTCAGAGGTGCAGTCACTGTGATAGGACAGGAAACACATCATTGATGCACAGCAAGAACAAAGAACAATGCGATGGATGACCAAAGGAATGATATTCCATTCCCTGAGTGCTCCGTCTGAAAGCAGGTCCCTGGCTAACTTTGAGAGAATAAATATTGGTCCACGACGACACCTGATCTTTAAATAGTGGCTTTGGGATCACTTGAGAATGGTTTAATGTCTCCAGGAGAGGGCAGCACTTCCTTAGTACAGTCATGGGGTTTATCAGTCTGGATTCTATGTGCTCAGTTCTTCGGGCGAAGGGCTTTGAAGCTTGTGACTCAGAGATTAGATTTATACCCACTGAGTTACAGGTGACACTGAGTACAGCATCTGTTCATAGGTGGAGGTTGGCAGGGAGATCATTGATTGGAAACTGAACTGGACCAGCCATATAAATACTGTGGATACAAGAGCAGGTCAAAGGCTGAGAATTCGGTAGAGGATAACTCACCTCCTGACTCCCCAAAGCCTGGCTACCATGTACAAAGCACAAGTCAGGAGTGTGATGGATTATTCTTCACTTGCCTGAATGAGTGCAGCTCCAACAGCACTGAAGAAGCTCAACACCATCAAGGACAAAACGGTCTCACTTGATTAACACCTCTTCCACAAACGTTCACTCCCTCCACCACCGACGCACATTAGCAGCCGTGTGTGCCATCAATAAGATTCACTGCTGTAACTTTTCTGAGTGATGTGTATATGTTTTGATTGTCATTTTTCTTCTGCTTTTAAGTTTGGGTGAAGATGGTGAAGTAAAAGTTATTCGGTTTCAATGGGTTTTCGGTGTTTTGTTGGGGGTGGCTAGTGGGGGCTTTTTACTTTTTATTACTTTGATTTGCACTATTGGGGGGGTTCTTTGTGGGTTTTTTGTTTTGGGTTGTCTCCTATGGTAATTGGGAGATTGTTCGGTCTAGGTTTGTTGAGGGAAATGGGAGACTTCTTGGAGCCGGAGGCGAGGGTCACCAGGCTAGCTGGGTGAGCTAATCTATGGAAGCACAATGGGGGGGGGTGTATATTTTCAATATATGGCAGAGGTTAGGTTACAAGGTGGTGTTGCTAGGGGGGGGGGCGGGGGGAGAGTTACTCTGCTGATGTGGGAGGGACTTAGGTTTTGGGACAGAGAGGAGGTCGGGGGTGGGGGCTGCCAGGAGGCGGGCCGATGGAGGCGTGGCACATGGGATGGGGGCGGGCCCAGGAAAGGGGATGGCAGATCAGCGGAGGGGGTGGTGCAGTGTCCCCCAACCAGGCTGATCACCTGGAATGTTAGAGGGTTGAATGGGCCGGTCAAGAGGGCACGTGTGTTCGTGCATCTGAGGGTTCTGAAGGCGGACGTGGTGATGTTGCAGGAGACGCACTTGAATGTAGCGGATCAAGTTAGGCGAAGGAAGGGTTGGGTCAGTCCGGTCTTTCACTCGGGGCTGGACACCAAGACTAGAGGGGTGGCGATTTTAATCAATAAGCGGGTGCAATTCCAGGTAGGCAGTATAGCCTTGGACGGGGGGGCCGGTATGTCATGGTGAGCGGTAAGCTGGAGGGGAGGAAGGTAGTCTTGGTTAACATGTACACGCCAAACTGGGACGCTGTAGAATTCATAAAGAGGGTACTGGGGAAGATACCTGATCTGGACTTGCACAAGTTGGTGATGGGAGGGGATTTTAATACGGTCACGCGACCCCGGCCTGGACCGGTCGTGTTCAAAAACGGGGAGGGTGCCAGCAATGCCAAAGGAACTGATAGGGTTCATGGAGCAGATGTGGGGGGGGGGGGGGGGATCAACTCATGGAGGTTTAGGCAGCCGACGGGAGGGAGTTTTCTTTTTATTTGCATGTGCAGAAGGTTTACTCCCGGATTGATTTTTTCATTCTGAGCAGGGATTTGCTGGCGGGGGTCGTGGACACTGGGTACTCGGCCATCGGTATTTCGGATCATGCCCCACACTGGGTAGAACTGCACGTTAGTGAGGGGTGCTTCTAGATTGGACGTGGGCTTGTTGGCGGACGAGGCGGTGTGCGAGAGAGTCAGGAAGTGCATGCAGAACTACCTGCAGGTCAACGACACGGGGGAAGTCTCAGCAGTGGTGGTCTGGGAGGTACTGAAAGCAGTGGTGAGAGGGGAGCTGATTTTGATCCGGGCTCATAGGAACAGGACGAATAGGGCAGAGACGGACCGGCTGGTTAAGGAGATCCTACAGATAGCTAGGAGGTATGCAGCGACCCCGGGGGTGGAGCTGTTAAGGGAACGTCGGGACTGCAGGCTGAATTTGGTGTGTTGTCCACAGGCAAGGCAGTGGAGCAGCTTAGAAAGGCGAGGGGGGGCGTTTTATGAACACGGGGAGAAGGCCAACAGAATGCTGGCACAGCAACTTAGGAAGAGGGAGGCAGCCAGGGAAATAGAAAAGGTGGTTGATGGGGATGGGAATCTGGTAGGGGACTCGGCCGGGCTAAATAGGGCGTTTAGGGACTTTTACAGCAGACAGCTCGGAACCCCCTGTGGGGCCCGAGGTGATGAGACGCTTTTTGGACGGACAGACCTTCCCAAGGGTGGGCATGGAGCTGGTGGATGGGCTGGGGGCCCCGATCAGGGCCAAAGAAATAGCTGAGGCTTGAAGGCAATGCAGTCGGGTAAGGCCTTGGGGCCAGACGGGTATCCGGTGGAATTCTACAAGAAATTCTCGGGGATATTAAGGCCGTTGCTGGTCAAGGTTTTCAATGAGGCGAGGGGTAGAGGGGTGCTGCCCTTGATGTTACAGGCCACTATTTCGTTAATATTGAAGCGGGGCAAGAACCCAGAGCTATGTGGGTCTTATAGGCCGATCTCACTGCTTAATATGGACGCCAAGCTGCTGGCCAAGGTTTTGGCCTCCAGGATTGAAGATTGTGTGCCGGATGTGATTATGGAGGATCAAACCGGGTTTGTCAAGGGCAGGCAGTTGGTGGCCAATATAAGAAGGTTGCTCAATGTGATTATGATGCCCCCGGAGAGTAGGGAGGTCGTGGTAGTGGTGACCATGGATGCAGAGAATGCGTTCGACCGGGTGGGATGGGACTAGCTATGGGAAGTGTTGGGACGATTTGGGTTCGATAGGGGCTTTATCGACTGGGTTAGGCTGTCGTACCAGGCTCCGGAGGCTAGTGTAAGGACGAATAGAATGACCTTAGACTATTTTAGACTGCACTGGGGGACAGGACAGGGATGCCCCCTCTCCCCACTTCTGTTTGCGTTAGCTATAGAGCCGCTGGCGAGTGCTCTGAGAGCTTCAAGGGGCTGGAAAGGGCTGGTTTGGGGGGGGGGGGGGGGGGGGGGTGGAACATAGGGTCTCGCTGTACGCCGACAACCTGCACTGATATGTAACAGATCCAGGGGCAGGGATGCGTGAGATCATGGCGATGTTGGGGGAATTTGGCTGGTTTTCGGGATATAAACTGAATATGACAAAGGGCGAGATGTTTGTAGTCCAGGCAAGAGGTCAGGAGGGTTGGCTGGGGGAGCTACCGTTTATGTTAGTGGGGGACAGTTTTAGGTACCTAGGGATACAAGTGGCGTGCGACTGGGGCCAGTTACACAAGTTGAACTTGTCCCGGTTGGTCGAGCAGATGAGGGGCGGGTTTCGGAGATGGGAGGCGCTACCGCTGTCGCTGGCTGGGAGGGTGCAGATGGTTAAGATGACGATTCTACCGAGACTTTTATTTGTATTCCAATGCTTCCCAATTTTCATCCCGCAGTCCTTTTTTAAGGGGATTAACAAAATTATTTTGGGCTTTGTCTGGGCGGGTAAGTCTCCGTGAGTGAAGAAGGTGATGCTTGAGAGGAATCGGGAGGAGGAATCAGGAGGAGGGAGGGCTTGCCCTGCCAAGTTTCAGTAATTACGACTGGGCGGCCAACATTGCTATGATTAGGAAATGGGTGGTGGGGGAGGGGTCAAGTTTGGAAGCGGATAGAGGCAGCTTCATGTAGGGTCACCAGCTTGGGGGCGTTGATAACAGCACCTCTTCCGTTCCCGATGGCGAGATATTCCACCAGTCCCGTGGTGGTGGCGGCCTTGAGGATCTGGGGTCAGGGAGGATCTGGGGTCAGGGAGGAGATATGTTGGAGCAGGGGGAGCATCGGTTTGGTCCCCAATATGTGACAACCACCGGTTTGCCCCAGGGAGCCTGGATGGGGGGTTTCGAGTATGGCATAGGGCGGGAATTGAGAGGATGGGGGACATGTTCCTGGAAGGGAGCTTCCCTAGCTTGAGGGCGCTGGAGGAGAAGTTTGGGTTGGCAAGAGGGAACGACTTCAGATATTTACAGGTGTGGGGTGTCCTGCGCAGGCAGGTTTCATCTTTCCCACTCTTGCCACTAAGGGGGATCCAGGATAGGGTAGTGTCTAGGGGGTGGGTGGGGGAGGGGAGTGTCTCGGACGTCTACAAAGAACTAATGGAGGCGGAAGAGACGCAGACCGAGGAGCTGAAGAGTCAGTGGGAGGAGGAGCTTGGGGGAGAGATGGAGAACGGCTTATGGATGGACGCATTGAGCAGAATCAACGTGATCACTACATGCGCAAGGCTCAGCTTGATCCAATTCAAGGTGGTACACTGGGCCACATGACAGTAGCCCAGATGAGTAGATTCTTTGGGGTGGAGGACAGGTTGTAACATGTGCGGGCGGACCAGCGAACCATGCCCACATGTTCTGGGTGTGTCCAAAACTTAGGGGATATTGGCAGGGGTTTGCGGACGTCATGTCCAGAGTATTGAAAACAAGGGCGGCAATGAGTCCAGAGGTGGCGATTTTTGGGGTGTTGGAAGATCCGGGAGTCCAGGAGGAGAAAGAGGCAGATGTTCTGGCCTTTGCCTCTCTGGTAGCCCGGAGACGGATACTGCTAGCTTGGAGGGACTCAAAGCCCCCGAATTCGGAGGCCTGGTTAACCGACATGGCGAGCTTTCTCGGCCTGGAGAAGATTAAGTTTGGCTTGAGAGGGTCAGTGTCAGGGTTCGCCCGGAGGTGGCAACCATTCATGACTTCTTTTCGGAGAATTAATCGTCAGCGGGGGCGGGGGGGGGGGGGTTCTAGGGTAGCGAAGAATAGAGGGTTAAATAGGAGGGTCTTGGAGCGACGGGTGTCGGTGTTTGCACTATGTTTATTGTTCATGTACACAGTTTTTATACCGTTGTTGTTTGTAATGCCAAAAATACATCATTAAAATTGTTTGTTTAAAGAAAAAGATTCACTGCAGCGACTCACCAAAGCACCTTTACCACTTCGAAGGATAAGGGCAGCAGATGTATGGGGACACCCCTGCCTGAAAGTTAGCCTCCAAGCCACCTGACTTGGAAATATACCAACCGTTCCTTCATCGTCGCTGGATCAAACTCCTGGAATTCCCTTCCTGTCAGGACTAGCAACATCCATTTCCAAAGAACAAGTTTCAAATGCACTCACATATCACTGGTATAATGAGCATTACTTTAACACATTCTCTATGTGGGGACTGAATAGAGGTACCACTAGTTTATATTCTCATTGAAATAAATAACCTGAAAGTGATTAATATGTGACCCATTTAATAAAAAGTCTCACCTTCAGTCACTAGAGCACAAATGATGACGATGCCAGAGAACAACTTCACCATGATTTGATCTTGGGTGTTCCTCCTGCAGAGAAGTGACACAAATATCTCCTCAGCGCTCTGTGGATGGTGTCTCATCAGACAGCAAATATATATGTGAGGGGGTGTAACCAATTTCCAGTTTCCTGTGTCTTTGGTTTCACTTGCACTCCAATAATAATGATGAGTTGTTGTATTGCCTCCCTCCCTCCCTCAAGAATTTAGGTTGGCTATTATGCATGTCCATCTCACTCTTGCTAGTCTTGTCTTGAGATGGTGTGACAGGAACATTTGGGATGAAAAGGTGGAGAGCTCGATCCTCCACCTTAAGATCTTGTCATTTTTAATTTTGCCCCGCTGTGCATTATCGAACATGAAAGCTACCGACCGTTGGTCGGTGAGGAGAGTGAATCTCCTGCCGACCAGGTAATGCCTCCAATGTCGCACAGCTTCCACTATGGCTTGGGCTTCCTTTTCCACTGAGGAGTGGCGGATTTCTGAGGCGTGGAGGGTTCGGGAGAAAAAGGCCATGGGTCTGCCCGCTTGGTTAAGGGTGGTCGCCAGAGCTACGTCGGATGCGTCACTCTCGACCTGGAAGGGGAGGGACTCGTCGATGGCGCGCATCGTGGCCTTTGCGATATCCACTTTGATGCGGCTGAAGGCCTGGCGAGCCTCTGTCGACGGGGAAGGTAGTGGTCTGTATTAGCAGGCGGGCCCTGTCTGCATACTGGGGGACCCACTGGGCGTAATATGAAAAGAACCCCAGGCAACGTTTCAGGGCTTTGGAGCAGTGGGGGAGGGGAAACTCCATAAGGGGGCGCATGCGTTCGGGGTCGGGGCCTATTATCCTGCGCACTACGTATCCCAGGATGGCCAACCGGTTTGTGCTAAAAACGCACTTTTCCTCGTTGTATGTGAGGTTCAGGGCGTTAGCGGTCTGGACAAATTTTTGGAGGTTGGCGCCATGGTCCTGCTGATCGTGGCCGCAGATGGTTACGTTGTCGAGATACGGGAACGTGGCCTGCAACCCGTGCTGGTCAACCATTCGGTCCATCTCCCGCTGGAAGACCGAGACCCCGTTCGTGACACCAAATGGGACCCTTAGGAAGTGGTATAGACGCCCGTCTGCCTCGAAGGCTGTGTACTTGCGGTTACCTGGGCGGATGGGGAGCTGGTGGTAGGCGGACTTGAGGTCCATGGTGGAGAAAACCTTATACTGGGCAATCCGATTTACCATGTCGGATATGCGGGGGAGAGGGTACGCATCTAGCTGTGTGTACCTGTTGCTGAACTGCTGGGGATAAGTCTCGCTTAATAAATTGTAGCGCACAATGACTTACGAGAGAGACGAGTAGTGGTGAAGTCGATGAGGCTTTATTAAATGAGACTTGTCCCCAGCAGTTCAGCAACAGAATGAAGCGGCGGGGAGAAGCTCGGGTTCTTATACTCCGCCTTCAGGGCGGAGCCAGGAGTCAACAGCCAACCAGGACCTGGGATCTGTCAGCCAATATCATCACGGCTTCACAGTTCCACATGACCCCTAATACATACCACCACAAGCATGTTTTCCAGCGCTTGCTGGATCGCTGGGTCCGAGGTCCGCAGGTCCGCCATCTTTTCTCCCAGGTCAGCTTCCCCTGCACCTTGCCTTTGTCCCTTCCTTCCTTTCTGTTTAAGAAGGGTAGCAAGGATAATCCCGGGAACTACAGGCCGGTGAGCCTTACTTCAGTGGTGGGAAATTACTGGAGAGAATTCTTCGAGACAGGATCTACGCCCATTTGAAAGCAAATGGACGTATTAGTGAGAGGCAGCACGGTTTTGTGAAGGGGAGGTCATGTCTCACTAACTTGATAGAGTTTTTCGAGGAGGTCACTAAGATGATTGATGCAGGTAGGGCAGTAGATGTTGTCTATATGGACTTCAGTAAGGCCTTTGACAAGGTCCCTCATGGTAGACTAGTACAAAAGGTGAAGTCACACGGGATCAGGGGTGAACTGGCAAGGTGGATACAGAACTGGCTAGGCCATAGAAGGCAGAGGGTAGCAATGGAGGGATGCTTTTCTAATTGGAGGGCTGTGACCAGTGGTGTTCCACAGGGATCAGTGCTGGGACCTTTGCTCTTTGTAGTATATATAAATGATTTGGAGGAAAATGTAACTGGTCTGATTAGTAAGTTTGCAGACGACACAAAGGTTGGTGGAATTGCGGATAGCGATGAGGACTGTCTGAGGATACAGCAGGATTTAGATTGTCTGGAGACTTGGGCGGAAAGATGGCAGATGGAGTTTAATCCGGACAAATGTGAGGTAATGCATTTTGGAAGGGCTAATGCAGGTAGGGAATATACAGTGACTGGTAGAACCCTCAAGAGTATTGAAAGTCAAAGAGATCTAGGAGTACAGGTCCACAGGTCATTGAAAGGGGCAACACAGGTGGAGAAGGTAGTCAAGAAGGCATACGGCATGCTTGCCTTCATTGGCCGGGGCATTGAGTATAAGAATTGGCAAGTCATGTTGCAGCTGTATAGAACCTTAGTTAGGCCACACTTGGAGTATAGTGTTCAATTCTGGTCGCCACACTACCAGAAGGATGTGGAGGCTTTAGAGAGGGTGCAGAAGAGATTTACCAGAATGTTGCCTGGTATGGAGGGCATAAGCTATGAGGAGCGATTGAATAAACTCGGTTTGTTCTCACTGGAACGAAGGAGGTTGAGGGGCGACCTGATAGAGGTCTACAAAATTATGAGGGGCATAGACAGAGTGGATAGTCAGAGGCTTTTCCCCAGGGTAGAGGGGTCAATTACTAGGGGGCATAGGTTTAAGGTGAGAGGGGCAAGGTTTAGAGTAGATGTATGAGGCAATTTTTTTACGCAGAGGGTAGTGGGTGCCTGGAACTCACTACCGGAGGAGGTAGTGGAAGCAGGGACGATAGGGACATTTAAGGGGCATCTTGACAAATATATGAATAGGATGGGAATAGAAGGATACGGACCCAGGAAGTGTAGAAGATTGTAGTTTAGTCGGGCAGTATGGTCGGCACGGGCTTGGAGGGCCGAAGGGCCTGTTCCTGTGCTGTACATTTCTTTGTTCTTTGTTCTTTGTTCCTCTTCCGTTTGTGCTGCTTTCTGCTCTCCCGCAGTTCCATGCAGCTCTGCTCACTCCTTAGCCCACCGTGGCCGTCCGTTCAGCGCTCCACAGCCCCGCAAAACCGGGGAACCAGGTCCTCAAATCCCGCCGGAGTGAGAGCCCCCGAATGGGCTCACTCATTTATTGCCACCACCGGAAGTCCCCCTGACCCCACTCTTGTTCGCGCTAGCGATTGAACCCCTGGTGATAGCCCTGCGGGACGCTAAAAGCTGGAAGGGAATCCGGAGAGGAGTCAGAGAGCACAAAGTTTCACTCTATGCAGATGACCTGTTCCTCAATGTCTGAAAGCCAGAGGAGGGATTGAAGGCAATACTGCAAATACTGAAAGACTTTGTAACCTTCTTTGGCGACAAACTTAACCTTGGCAAAAGTGAGGCATTCCTAGTGAACCCAAAAGCGGGAGGGACAGAGCTGGAGGGACTCCTGTTCAAAATGGCCCAGAACAGATTCCGCTACCTGGGGATCCAGATAGCCAGAAACTGGACACAGATCCACAAGTGGAACCTGACCAGCCTGGTGGAGGAAGTAAGAAAAGACCTTCAACCATGGGGCTCACTCCCACTCTCCCTGGCGGGGAGAGTGCAGACGATCAAGATGAACATTCTGCCAAGGTTCCTCTTCCTGTATAGATCAATTCCGATCTTCATCCCCAAGGCCTTTTTCCAAAACAAAGACAAGCTAATCATACCATTTGTGTGGCTGGGCAAGAACCCGAGAATTCCCAAACTGACACTGCAAAGAAAAAAAATCAAAGGGGGCCTGGCTTTACCGAACCTACAATACTACTACTGGGCAGCAACAGCAGAAAGAGTGAGGGGATGGGTACAAGAATCCGACACAGATTGGGTACAAATGGAAGAGGCCTCTTGTAAAGGAAAGGCCCTCCGGGCCCTGGCCACAGCAGCACTCCCATCCCCCTCAACAAGATACCCAACGAGCCCAGTGGTAGCGGCCACGCTGAGAACGTGGACCCAGTTGAGACAACACTTCGGGATAACCAAAATGTCCCCCATGGCCCCCATCTGCAGCAATCACAGATTCCCCCTCAGCCATGCTAGATAGCACCTTCAAAAGATGGAGGCGGGACGGGGGCACACTGATGGTCGGGGACTTCTAGGTAGGGCACAGACTGGCGACACTGGATGAACTGACGAGGAAGTGGAAACGAACAAAAGGACAGGAATTGAGACACCTCCAAATAAAACACTTCCTCCACAAAGAAACAGTAGGGTACTGAAGTAAAAAACTCACCACTATTCTTAGAATTCTCCCTATACCAAAAAGGGTCAATAAGGCATTCCAACTGGTGAACAGGGATTCTCACTCCCTGACTCCTATGCAGACTTAAGTCTGCCTTAACCTTAAGACCTTATGACTTTATGGGTTCATAAAGGGCAGGTCGTGCCTAACTAATTTAGTGGAATTTTTTGAGGACATTAACAGTGCGGTAGATAACGGGGAGCCAATGGATGTGGTATATCTGGATTTCCAGAAAGTCTTTGACAAGGTGCCACACAAAAGGTTGTTGCATAAGATAAAGATGCATGGCATTAAGGGGAAAGTAGTAGCATGGATAGAGGATTGGTTAATTAATAGAAAGCAAAGAGTGGGGATTAATGGGTGTTTCTCTGGTTGGCAATCAGTAACTAGTGGTGTCCCTCAGGGAACAGTGTTGGGCCCACAACTGTTCACAATTTACAGAGATGATTTGGAGTTGGGGACCAAGGGCAATGTGTCCAAGTTTGCAGACGACACTAAGATAAGTGGTAAAGCAAAAAGTGCAGAGGATACTGGAAGTCTGCAGAGGGATTTGGATAGGCTAAGTGAATGGGCTAGGGTCTGGCAGATGGAATACAATGTTGACAAATGTGAGGTTATCCATTTTGGTAGGAATAACAGCAAAAGGGATTATTATTTAAATGATAAAATATTAAAACATGCTGCTGTGTAGCGAGACCTGGGTGTGCTAGTGCATGAGTCACAAAAAGTTGTTTTTCAGGTGCAACAGGTGATTAAGAAGTCAAATGGAATTTTGTCCTTCATTGCTAGAGGGATGGAGTTTAAGACTAGGGAGGTTCTGCTGCAATTGTATAAGGTGTTAGTGAGGCCACACCTGGAGTATTGTGTTCAGTTTTGGTCTCCTTACTTGAGAAAGGACGTACTGGCACTGGAGGGTGTGCAGAGGAGATTCACTAGGTTAATCCCAGAGCTGAAGGGGTTGGATTACGAGGAGAGGTTGAGTAGACTGGGACTGTACTCGTTGGAATTTAGAAGGATGAGGGGGGATCTTATAGAAACATATAAGATTATGAAGGGAATAGATAGGATAGATGCGAGCAGGTTGTTTCCACTGGCGGGTGAAAGCAGAACTAGGGGGCATAGCCTCAAAATAAGGGGAAGTAGATTTAGAACTGAGTTTAGGAGGAACTTCTTCACCCAAAGGGTTGTGAATCTATGGAATTCCTTGCCCAGTGAAGCAGTAGAGGCTCCTTCATTAAATGTTTTTAAGATAAAAGTAGATAGTTTTTTGAAGAATAAAGGGATTAAGGGTTATGGTGTTCGGGCCGGGAAGTGGAGCTGAGTCCACAAAAGATCAGCCATGATCTCATTGAATGGTGGAGCAGGCTCGAGGGGCCAGATGGCCTACTCCTGCTCCTAGTTCTTATGTTCTAAGTAGGTACTATTCGGTTCAATCTAGTATTTCAAGTTATCCCCCGGTATAACCTATATCTTCATAGAAGATTCTATCTACCTACCACTTAGTAGCATCGATCCTGCGTCCCGCGTTGCTAAGTAAAGTAGACTTTGTAATAAGCACCGTTTCAGGTTAAAACTTTCTGTTCTATTATTATTTTTTCCTTTAAAAGATAAAATCACTGTTTTTACAGAAAGGTAAAAAGATCATGGGCGGGATTCTCCGACCCCCACGCCGGGTCGGATAATCGCCGGGGGCTGGCGTGAATCCAGCCCGCGCCGCCCACTGAATTCTCCGAAGGGTGAAAAGTCGGCGTGGCGTCAATCGCGCCGCCCGCCTCGGAGAATGGCAGGGGCGGGCGGGAGACAATGGATTCCGGAGCTACCCATATTCTCCCGGCCGGATGGGCTGAAGTCCCGCCGACGTGACGTAAATCAAAACACCTTTTTAACGGCGTCAACCAGTGCTGATGGTTGACGCCGTCCAGCGTGCAGGTAGGTCACGGCCTGGGGGGCGGCCGCAGGAGAGGTGATGGCGTGGCCGCAGTCTGTGTGTGAGGGAGAGGTGTGTGTGCGCGGCGGGGGTGTGTGTGGTGCGGAGGGCTTCGGGGGAGTGCCGGGTACGGGGGGATGAGTGCCAGCACGGGGGACGGGGACGGGGACGGGGGGGGGGGGGGATGAGTGCCGGGTAGTTGGGGGGGGGTGAATGGCGGGGGGCGGGGGTGCCGGGTACGGGGGGGGATGAGTGCCGGGGAGGAGGAATGAGTGCTGGGACGGGGGGGATGAGTGCCGGGTACGGAGTCTGAGTGCCGGGTACGGGGGGGGATGAGTGCCAGGTACGAGGGGGATGAGTGCCAGGTACGGGGGGATGAGTGCCAGGGAAGGGAGGGAGGGGGGGATGCCGGGGAGGGGGGGGGTATGAGTGCCGGGTGCGGGAGGGGTGAGTGCCGGATACGGGGGGATAAGTGCCGGGGAGGGGGGGGGATGAGTGCCAGGTACGGGGGGATGAGTGTCAGGTCAGGGAGGTGAGTGCCGGCGTGGGGGACGGGGGGAATGTGTGCCGGGGACGGGGGGGTGCCAGGGCATGGGAGTTTGTCCACCTGGCCAGGTACCATCCTCCAACAGTCGCGCCCATGCAGCCCATGCCACCTGGCTGGGGGGAGGGGGTGTACGGACAATGATGACATGTCGTCGTCCGCCCCCGCCCACACAGGCCGTCATGTTTTCTGATCAGCCAGCGATGTTGGCCGCCGTGGCGGCAGCCGCTATTCTCCATGTTGAGCTGGAGGAGGAGGGTGCCAAAGAGGCGGCGCAGGCTGCCGCAGAGGAGCATACCGCAGAGGGGCAGGCGGCAGCCGCCCAGGCTGGAGGGACACCCGCCCGACAGGACGAGGAGGAGGTGCAGTGGAGCATGTAGCGGAGGAGGAACATGAGGAGGGGGAGGAGGACGTTGCGGCGCCACGGCAACGGAGGCACCCGAGGAGGCCCCGTGTGTACTGGCACCGGCTGTCGTACCAGGACGTCACGGACCGGGAACGCAGGAGGAGACTCTGGATGAGCCGGGAAACCGTGGCACACATCTGGCACACCTGGCACCGCGTGGCACTGGGGGGACACACCCTCTCCCCGTGTCCGTCAAGGTTACGGTGGCCCTGAACTTTTATGCCACGGGGTAATTCCAGACGCCAGGTGGGGACCTGTCCGGCATCTCACAGTCATCGGTGCACCGGTGCATCCGGGCAGTGACAGACACCCTATATGCCATTGCGCACCGCTACGTCCGCTTCTCTGTGGCCTGGGCCAGCCAAGATGCCCGGGCCGCGGGCTTCTCTGCCGTGGCCGGGTTTCCCATGGTCCAGGGCGCGATCGATGGGATGCAGGTCGCCATGCGGCCACCTGCGGTTAACAGGGCCGTGTTCACCAATAGGAAGGGGACCTATTCCATGAACATCCAGGTGGTCTGCGATCACCGCATGATTATCCTGCACGTCTGCGCCCGTTACCCGGGAAGTGTACATGACGCATACGTATTGTCGCGGTCTTGCATCCCCGGCATGTATGAGGGACGCCACCCCCGGCTGAGGGGCTGGTTGCTGGGCGACAGGGGTTACCCGTTGCGGTCGTGGCTGATGACACCTATACGGAGGCTATAGAATGACGCGGAGCACAGCTACAATGATGCCCATGCAGCGACAAGGGGAGTGATAGAGAGGTGCTTTGGCGTGCTGAAGATGCGTTTCAGGTGCCTGGACCTCTCTGGGGGCGCCCTCCAGTATCCGTCAGATAGGGTCGGCCGCATCATTGTGGTGTGCTGCGTCCTGCACAACATAGCCCAGCAGAGGGGCGATGTGCCGCAGGCAGAGGAGGGTGGAGTGGAGGAGCAGCAGGAAGAGGCGCAGTCCTCCCCAGATGAGGGGGATGGGGGCAATGGTCAGGGCAGACGGGCTAGACATGGGCGGGTGGCTGCCACCGTTACCGGCTGGGCCAGCGGGCACGGGACAGGCTGATAGCTGCCCGCTTCAATGACTAGGGGGCGTGGGAATCGGCGAGTATGGCCATATACCGCACACCATTGCAACACCCTCACTCCCCCCACCCAGCCACACACCCAGCACCCTCACCACCCCCCACCCCCAATCACACCCACCCCACCCGCATGCACACCACCCCTCCATTGCAGATCCACCTACGGCACGACGGCCGGGCTCTCACGGGCACCGGTGGAAGTGAGTCTATTGCAGGCGATGGAGTATGATGACAACCCGCTCTGCAATGAGCTCCCGGCTCCACATCGTTGGACGATGTCTGACCCATGGCCACAGTACCACCATCCACTCGGACCATCCCTGCATGCGGCTGTGACACTGCAGCGCACGGTCCGTCCTCTGCCTGGGGGGATGGTGAGGGCGGCCCAGGGGGAAGGAGGCTGACTCACCTGAGGCCGACCACCCCCCACACACACACTGGCGCTCAATGTACATGACACCCCCGCACGCTTTGGACAGAGCACAAAGGCAGCTTCTGTAGGTGTTAAAGTGATTTTAATAACAAACAGTGCATACACGTGCCCTAGCCCCTAAAACTCGTCTGTGCCCTGCACCCGTGCCAACTTACCCAGTGTCTAATTGTTTGGCCTGACGGGCCCTTTGACTACGCCTAGGTGGTTCGCCAGACGGTACAGCAGAACTGGAGGTGGACTCCTGCGATTCCTGCCCTCTGACTCGGGATCCCTTTGGCGGCCGTTTCCTGGGGCGTCCTGGCCTAGATGGGCCCGGCTGCGGCCCGGGAGACTGGAATGGCGAGCTGCCAGCCTGTCCTGCCCGTTGCCCACCCGATGCACCTGGGACGGAAGGGGGGGAATCCGAGGTGCTGCAGTGTTCCTGGACCTCCCCTACAGGGGGACCAGGGACGAGCGCCAGCAACTTCTCCTCCCTCGGGGTGCCCATTGGCCCCCAGCCCTCTACATGGGTCGGGGGTGCGAACGGACCGGCCATCCAACGCCCCTCCGACACCTGGCGTTGCCAATCCTGGAGGCCCGTGCTGGTATCGACAAGGGTCTGCAGGTTTCCAGCCATGGAGCTCAGGGAGTTGGCCATCCCTGTCTGTGACTGTGCGACGCCGACTTGCACATGGGCAATGGCGCCGATGCCGTCAGCGATGGCCTGCTGAGACTGGGCCATGGCCTGCAGGGATTGGGCCATTGGCTGCTGAGACAGGGCCACGGCGTTGAGCGCCTCTGCCATCTGCCGCTGGCTCATGGCCTCCAGTGAGAGGGCAGCCATGTCCTAGGCCACAGATGCCGCCCGCAAGGAAAGTCCCATGTCTGACACCGGCGCACCCATTGCCTCCACCGCGGACGCCATCTGTGCGGTGTCGGCCTGGGTGGCATGCATGACCGGCACCACTCCCAGCTCCTGGACGCGGGTGCACTCCACCACCTGCGACTGCAGCCGCTGCAAGCTGGCCGTCACCCTCTTCGCTCGTCCCAGGTTCGGTGGTTGCATCGAGGCTATGGGTGGGTGTAGTAATCCAGAAACCCGGGATCCATCTGGGCGGTGTCGTGTTGGGTGTTCTGGTTCACAAACAAGCCAACAATGCTGGAAGTGATGTCACGCTATTTTATTAACTGTCAACTATGCTAACATACTGTAAACGTGGGTATAAGCAATACCAACTTAACTGTGGACCCTCTCCTATCACTAGCTATGGTGAGGCACTCAGCACATGGTGAATGTCTGTGTTGCAGGCTGTGAGCTCTGTACTCTGAGCTGGCTGCTGCTGGAATGAGCGGGAACTCTCCTGTCCCCTGTCTTTATAGTGCTTGTGCTCTAACTGGTGATTGGCCGCGGTGTTATGTATGCTGGTTGGTCCTACTGCATGTCCATCAGTGTGTGTATGTGATTGCACCATAATGTACTGATGGATATTATGACAGGCGGCAGATGTTCGCTTGCACCAGGATGCCCTCCGACCTCCCGACCCCTCTGCTGCTCCTACCTCCACCTGCTGTACCGGGACGGCTGTGTTGTGCGCACCAGTGAGTGTACCAGACGCCTCATCACTGAAGTGCCCAACCGAGGTGAGTGTCTCTGCGATGGTGGAGGGTGTTGGAGACAGCAGTGGCGTTGTGTGGTGCGCATCGTCCGACTCTGAGTCCATGGTACTTTAGGGTGGCGGTTCGTCTTCACCCATCCACTCTGTATCACTGTCCTGTATTTTGGTTTCCTGGATAGGGGTCTCCTGGGTAGGGGTCTCCTGGGTAGGGGTCTCCTGGGTAGGGGTCTCCTGGGTAGGGGTGTCCTGGGTAGTGGTGTTGTGGGTAGTGGTGTCTTGGGTAGTGGTGTCCTGGGTAGGGGTGTCCTGGGTAGGGGTGTCCTGGGTAGAGGTGTCCTGGGTAGAGGTGTCCTGGGTAGAGGTGTCCTGGGTAGAGGTGTCCTGGGTAGAGGTGTCCTGGGTAGGGCTGTCCTGGGTAGGGCTGTCCTGGGTAGGGCTGTCCTGGGTAGGGCTGTCCTGGGTAGTGGTTTCGTGGCTCAGCTGCGACGGGGGCCTATGGCTGCCCTGCTCATCGCTGGGTGGCACACGCCTGCGTCGCCGCAACCGCACGACATGGGGGCGTCGTCTCCCTATTGCTCCAGGTCTCTCCGTCTCCCGTGGTCGCCCTGGGACAGCCTGCGGGCGTCGTGCGCCAGTGGGTCTGGGTCTCTCCGTATCCCATGGTCGCCTTGGGGCATCCTGCAGGCGTTGTGTGCCAGACGGCCCAGGTCTCTCCGTCTCCCGTGGTTGCCCTGAGACATCCTGCGGGCGTCGTGCGCCAGAGGGTCTGGGTCTCTCCGTATCCCATGGTCGCCTTGGGGCATCCTGCGGGCGTCGTGTGCCAGAGGGTCCGGGTCTCTCCGTATCCCGTGGTCGCCCTGGGGCATCCTGGGGCATCCTGCGGGCGTTGCGTGCCAGAGGGTCCGTTCCCTCCGTATCCCGTGGTCGCCCTGGGGCATCCTGCGGGCGTCGCGTGCCAGGGGGTCAGGGTCTCTCCGTATCCCGTGGTCGCCCTGGGGCATCCTGCGGGCGTCGCGTGCCAGGGGGTCGGGGTCTCTCCGTATCCCGTGGTCGCCCTGGGGCATCCTGCGGGCGTCACGTGCCAGAGGGTCCGGGTCTCTCTGTATCCCGTGGTCGCCCTGGGGCATCCTGCGGGCGTCGCGTGCCAGAGGGTCCGGGTCTCTCCGTATCCCGTGGTCACCCTGGGGTATCCTGCGGGCGGTCGGCATCTGCGGGGATGGGTGCCTCGACGTTTGCTCCTGCGATACACAATGAAGCATGCATGGTTAGACACGCAGGCGGTGATCAGGTGATATGGGGGAGGGGGGGGGATGTGGGGGGAGGCGGGATGTGGGGGAAGGGGGAGATATGGTGGAGGGGGGGATGTGGGGGGTATGGGGATGTAGGGGAAGGGGGATATAGGGGAAGGGTGGAAATGGGGGAGGGGGGGATATGGGGGAGAGGGGATATGGGGAAGGGCTGTCGGTGGCTCACTTGCTGGTGGGTCCCTGACCTCTGCATCGGCAACCTCCCAGTCCTCCGGTCCGCCAGCCAGTTCCAGGGCCCTTTCCTCATGTACAGTGAGTGGCCTCTCATCAGCTGGGCCCCCTCCAGTCCTCTCATGCTCCCTATTGTTGTGTGTGCGCTTCTCCTGTGGGGGGCGGGTGGGTGGCAGGGGTAAAGGGCTACAGTGTTAGACAGGTATATGAATGCATGCCATCGGTTGCGCATATAGTGCAGAGGTTAGGGTTGGTTTCACCTGGGGGTGTACCGCACATCAGGCAGGGAGGGAGGGGGGGGACTCACCCTGGCTGCCCTGACGAGGTCATTCACCTTCTTGTGGCACTGGGTGCCTGTCCATGGTGTCAGAGCCACAGCGGTGACGGCCTCTGCCACCTCCCTCCACAGACGCCGGCTGAGGTGTGGGGCGACCCTGCGGCCGTGTCCGGGATACAGGGCTTCCCTCTTCTCCTCCACTGCGTCCAGGAGCGCCTCGGTGTCGCGGTCCTGGAACCTCGGGGCTGCGCGGAGGGCGCCATCCTGTCGGGTCTTCCGGGGTGGGGGGTGGGCGTGTCTTTTGAGCCGTCACGCCGTGCGGCGTCACCGTCCACGTCGGGTGACGCCATCATGAATGGCGTCATGCCGCTGCTAGCCCATTCGGGGCCGGAGAAGTTCCGTTGTTTGGGGGGCCCGACGCCGGAGTGATCTGCGCCGTTTTTGGCGCCGGGTCCCGGACATCGCGCCAGTTTTTGGAGAATCCCGCCTATTTTCTTTGGATCCTTCTGTCAGTTGTTAGACCTTCAGGTCTGCCTTGACAATCTTTCTTCTTTATTTATGGTTTTCTCCTGATGATTTGCTGTTCTGCTCGGTTTTCGTGTTCTATCCATCCCATGACCGAGGGCAGCTATGAGAGGTGACTCTGCTGGCTATGAGCGATTTAGAGTATTTATTGCCCTTCAAACCGTTTCACTGACTACAGAGGAAGCTTTGGTGTATGCAACGACCTTAGTTGGCTGCTTCTTCGAGAGAAGCAGTCAGCTGCAGTGATTTGTACCAAAGTAAACACAACTGTTACCTCCAGATCTTCACTCTTAACTGGTATCATTTAGTTCCTATCCTTCACAATTAAACATTATTTCAAGTAATTCAAACTTAAGATTCTAGTAATTCTAATCAATTGCTTGCTAAAATACTTAACTTCTATCAAAGGGTGAAAAATTCATTCCCTTTGTGTAACTTTAAAACTTAATTCTGATAACTTTTCTCTAACTTGAAAGCAAGGTACTGGATCACAGCATGAACTGTTTCGAGGTGTTATCTCAAAGCCTGTGTGATAATGGCTGTCTTCATTCTAAAGAATTTTGTCTCCAGTTAACCCTTTGAGGGACGTCTGCTTTATCATTTTTTAGCATTTCATTACATTTATGTTTATAGAGTCTTTTCTATTACTTTGCTTTTACTCATGTTGCTTCGGGTTTTATCATCAGACCTTCATGTTTCAAATGACATCTTTCCCATTTTACTTTACACCCCCTCTTGGCATTTGAAACATAACCTTAATCCTCTCCATATTATCTTTCCATTGATAATTCACATATTGATGTTCACCTGATCCCCTTTTTATTGCTCTGATCTACATAAATCCCTGCTCCCTATTTTTCTTGTGGAAGTCGTGCACTCCTTCAAATATTTCCATGTCTCAAACCGGTGTCGATAGACATCATAATCCTTAATTCCAATCACTGTGTACTATAGTTGTAGCTGTCCAGGTAGGTAACATGATATCTTTATGTTCTACCACCTCCAAAGCATTTTATCTCCTTGGGGTGGCAGCACCACAGACGTTTTCTCGTATCCCTTAGAAACAGCACTCAACTCAGTCCATCAGTAACCAAAAAGGTATCTTGTCCATCACTGGTAGTCTAGTGTCCCATTCTTTCTCCATCCAAATTGCTTTCTGTTTTTCATTAGTATCGTGAATCACTATATCATGTACCATACACTTTGTCCCTTGCTGTATTAATTTGTAAGGTTCTAACAATCCTGCTTCTAGCCCTAACTTTCTCTCATTGACTTCTAATATCATTCTGAACCAGTGACGTCTGACACCCGTAGGACTACATGAAATAATAACTTTCTGCCAAGTTTCCTTCAGATCCCTTTCTTCCGTTGTTATTTCCCTTACCACATGAAGTGTATATTTGCCATTAGAACATTTGCAACATAATAAGCCAACAGTGGTCGCAAATCCATCCCTAGGACATCAGTAGGCACATTTAATGCATTCATCTTTAAGGGGTGTAACCCAATCAGGTCCTCTCTCGATACATCGAACCATCACTTGCTCCTCATCCAAATATATCTCGAGTTCCCCCTGTTATCAAATATAAAGTCAATAAAATAAGTCCCATCATAACATATTGTTCATCTCCTAATTCCACTAGTAGCTCGTGTGTTACAGCTTTAACCATTTATAGTAATCATCACAATTTTAACAATAGTCAAAAATAATCTAATAGTGACACATCCCTTCATGGCTCTATCCGAGTGCTATACAAACTCGCACTTTGGCCAATAGTCATAAGATACAAAATATAATGTGTTAACAACATCAATATTATTTGTGATGTTGTGTGCAGTTAAATCAAGAAAACACACTAAACTACCACTATTATACTTTATTTATCCCATGTTTACGCCCCTTCTATTAAAACATTCACACAGTTTAGAAAAATCCTCACCCTTTGTGATTGCTGATCAAGTTCTTGAACGGCACACATACCCCCATTATCATATATACTGAAATCCTCGTGCTGGTCCATCTTATGCTATGGCTTGCCTTCTTTCTCAATCTCTATGTAACTGTCAAATTCTGTTATGCTGCTTTTGGTTAGAAGCTTATCAATTGTATCTGTTGACCTCACACTTATCTTCATCATGAGTTATGGTCCAACATCACCCAATCCTATCCTAATTGTTTTATTACTCACCTATCTGCCACCTTGATATGCCATCAATTAAGACGGAAAATGCAGAGTGAATTAACTATGGCTTTAATTGACTTACAACAGAGCTGGCAGCGTGCCCCAGAATGGGGCAGTGTGAGAGGTCAGCAACTTATATACCCAGGCCCTAGGGGGAGGAGCCACGGGGGATTGGAGCCAAAACCATACAACATGTAATATAGTGGCAATACTGTACAACACGTGGTTTCACCACATTCACCCCCTGTTTAAAAAAAAGTCCAGCAGGGGTGAACTGAACAAGTTGCGTCAGAGATTGAGTCTGACGGGGGCTTTGATTGTCCGCTGTGACTGCCTCAGTTCCGGCTATGGTGTGGGTATCAAAGTCGGCTGAAGCGTTGAGGCCTGCGTGCCCGGGAGCAAGGCAGCTTCTGTGTTCACAGGCGGGTGGGCAGCAACGGGGGAAGGGGGTATAGGGTCGGGTCGAGTAGTAGTGGAGAGGGGAGGAATAGAGTCGGGAATGCCGGTGACAGTCGCTGGGGAACCTGTGGGTGCCAAATCCCGTAGGGAGACTGTGTCCTCCCGCCCGTCATGGTGAGCCACAAAGGTGTACTGGGGATTCACATGGGAGGAGAAGGATCCTCTCTACCAGACTTATGAGTCCTCACATGTCGGAGGAGGACGGGCCCTGGAACCGTCAGCCAGGTCGAGAGTGAGACCCCTGAGGTGGACCTTCTGGGGAAGGCAAACATCCTCTCGTGGGGGGTCACATTAGTAGCGGTGCAGAGAAGCGACCGGATGGATTGGAGCGCATTGGGAAGGACCTCCTGCCAGCAGGAGACTAGGAGACCTCCAGACCGTAGGGCAAGAAGCACGGCCTTCCAGACCGTCGCGTTCTCCCTCTCCACCTGTCCGTTCCCCCGGGGATTGTAGCTGGTAGTCCTGCTTGAGGCGATGCCCTTGCTAAGCAGGAACTGACGCAGCTCATCATTCATGAAGGAGAAACCCCGATCTCTATGGACGTAAGTGGGGAAACCGAACAAGGTGAAGACATTGCTCAGGGCCTTGTTGACTGTAGCAGAGGTCATGTCTGGGCATGGGATGGCGAAAGGGAAGCATGAGTACTCATCAAGGATGTTGAGGAAGTACACGTTACGGTCAGTGGAGGGGAGGGGCCTTTTGAAATCAATGCTGAGGCATTCAAAGGGGCGTGAGGCCTTTACCAGGCGTGCTCTATCCGGCCGATAGAAGTGCGGTATGCACTCCGCGCAGACCTGGCAGTCCCTGGTCATGGTCCTGACCTCCTCGATGGAGTAAGGCAGGTTGCAGGCCTTGATATAATGGAAAAGCTGGGTGACACCCAGGTGACAGAGGTCATTGTGGAGGGCCCGCAGTCGGTCTACTTGTGCGCTGGCAAAAGTACCACGGGAAAGGGCATCTGGGGGCTCATTAAGCTTCCCAGGATGATACTGGATATCATAGTTGTAGGTGGAGAGTTCAATCCTCCACCTCAATATCTTATCGTTCTTGATCTTGCCCCGGTGTGTGTCACTGAACATGAAGGCAACGGACCATTGGTCAGTGAGGAGAGTGAATCGCCTGCCGGCCAGGTAATGCCTCCAATATCGCACAGCATTTGACAATGGCTTGGGTTTCCTTTTCGACGGAGGAGTGCCGAATTTCGGAGGCATGGTGGGTACGGGAGAAGAAAGCCACGGGCATTCCTGCCTGGTTGAGGGTAGCGGCCAGGGCAAAGTCAGACGCATCGCACTCTACCTGGAACGGGATGGATTCGTCCACAGCATGCATCATGGCATTGGCAATATCCGCCTTGATGCTGTCGTAGGCCAGGCAAGCCTCAGCCGTCAGGGAAAAAACAATTGCATAATTCGGGACCCACTGGGCATAGTACGAAAAGAACCCCAGTCATCTCTTCAGGGCCTTGGGGGAGGGGAGTTGCAGAAGGGGGCGCATGCAGTCGGGGTCGGGCCCTAGGACTCTGTTTTCCACGATGGAGCCAAGGATGGCTAGTCGGGTTGTGCAGAAAATGCATTTCTCCTTATTATATGTCAGATTAAGGAGCTGGGCAGCGTGGAGGAATCTCTTGAGGTTAGCGTCGTGGTCCTGCTGATCATGGCCACAGATGGTGACATTATCTAGATATGGGAACATGGCCCGCAGCCCGTACTGGTCAACTATTCGGTCCATCGCTCGCTGGAAGACCGAGAACCCATTGGTGACGCTGAAGGGAACCGGGAGAAAGTGGTAGAGGCGGCCAGCTGCCTCGAAGGCAGTGTACTGGCGGTCCTCCGGGTGGATAGGGAGCTGGTGGTACGCGGCCTTCAGGTCCATGGTAGAGAAGACCCGGCACTGTGCAATCTGATTGACCATGTCAGATAGGCGGGGAAGGGGGTACGCATTGAGCTGCGTGTACCGGTTGATGGTCTGACTGGAGTCGATGACCATCGGATGCTTCTCCCCAGTCTTGATGACCACCACTTGAGCTCTCCAGGGGCTGATACTGGCCTCTATGATCCCTTCCCGCAGAAGCCGCTGAACCTCCGACCTGATGAAGGTCACGACACAGTGCCCACGGATTTGCACGGTATGCAACCCAGAGGCCAGGCAGATTCTCTGGGCAGCGGGTAAAATGGGAAGGGCGTAGTGCCGTACCGTGTCCGGGTGTATGAAGCTGTCTGTGCTCCCAGAGTCAAAAAGGCAGGCCGTCTCGTGGCCGGTGGACTTCACAAATGGTGGAGATGCGGCGGTGGACTTAAAAAATGGCGTTGGAGATGCGGCGGCGGACTTAAAAAATGGCGTTGAAGATGGCGGTACCCCCGACGTCCACCAGGGTGCCGCGTGGTCAGAGGCACCCATGTTACGGAAGGCCACCTCCAGCGATTCAGCAAGCTGCACCGTTTCCCGGAGGTCGAGTGTCTCCCTCTCTAGCAGGTGCTGGCGAATGCAGAGTGAGTCAATGCCGGCATCTTAGGCGTCCTGGATCAGTGGTTCGGTATGTTTAGTAGCCGACACCGCCTCGCAGTTGCAGACCCCGCCGAGCACCCGCAAAACGCGCAGAAATTCTGCCAGCCAGTCTCCAGGGCGCTGATGCCGCGTGGCAAGGAGGTGCCTGGCGAACAGTCCGTTAACCCGTTTCATATACCGTCCTTTCAAGAGATTAATGGCTTCATCAAACGAGGCCGCGTCCCGGAAGATGAGAAACATTTGCGGGCTCACCCGGGAGATGAGGACTCGCAGCTTGTGCTCCTTGGTGACGGCGACAGCGGCAGAATTGATGAAAGATTCTCGACAGCGTAGCCAGTGTGCGAAGATGACATTGGCGTCGGCTTATTGGCGGTCTAGCTGCAGGAGGTCCGGTTTGAGGCCCGGATCCATGTTAAACAGCTCTTTAATTTAATGTAAGTCAATTAAATTGACATGCCATCAATTAAGACGGAAAACGCAGAGTGAATTAACTATGGCTTTAATTGACTTACACAGAGCTCGCAGCGTGCCCCAGAATGAGGCAGTGAGAGAGGTCGGAAGCTTATATACCCAGGCCCTGGGGGATGGAGCCACGGGCAGAGCCAAAACTGTACAACATGTAATATAGTGGCAATACTGTACAACACGTGGTTTCACCACACACCTATTTTAATTTAGTGCGCTTTAAACCTCCCTCTTACTAAAATAAACCACAAAATTCCAACATTCTTTCCTTATCAATTGGACATCTCTATGCCAAGCCATGTTAAGTCCCTTTCTCATACATATATAACAGTCTCTAACAATATACATTACATTTCTTCCTTAATAACTATTACAGCTCTCCAATGCAATATTGTTCACTGCATTGGTTAGCATCAAACTGCAAAAAATGTTTTAAACTATTGTCATTTATCATGTGGGGGTTTCCTCGTCAGTTGCTGCTGTCTGCCGAGACCCTTAATGCATCCATCACGTAGTACGTGCCTCGTACTACGTGATCATCCATCAGCTGATGTACAGGGCACATGCCCAGTCAGCGATGTGTGACCGAAGGTCTCACTGCTCGGTAATAATTTGATATTTTGGTTTATTTTTAACCCGTAAAGTTTTCCTTCAGGCCTTGTCATTTAATTTTCTCAAATATGTAGCCAATTGTATCGTTGAGCAATTTTATTGCAACATTTGCAACATATGTTTTGACATAATTTTAAAACTCCCAATTTCCACAGCAATGCTGCGACTATTACTCCCCCTGCAATTGATACAAACAAGTACCAAATGTTTAGAATCCAGGTTAACATAGTCCAAAACCATTTAAAAGGACTTGCTATAATTTCAATTGCTGTTTTAACTGTTTCTTTAATTTTTAAACCCACGTCTATCAAATCGTTCCCCAAATTACTCCAGCTGGGGTAGAATGGGAGGTGTTCTATTCCAGATACGCAAATGCTGTTTATTTTATCTGGGCACGTCCTATTCCAATTTCCTCCCTTGCACCATTATTCTTCCTTGTACTCTTTCCATCTTTCCATTAACATTTCGTTATCGTCTACTTGGCACACTATTCCTGATACTACTGCCCTATCCAAATGCCAAGTGGCTCTCTCACTCACCCTTTCGTTTGACACATATCTGGCTGTTAACTGTTTCATCAGATTCAGTCCTGTCTCAAGTTGTTCTTTTCTCACATATATTAGTTTCACTTGATTACTGTTACCCATAGCTATAACATCACCCCATGTACATAGTTCGAATTCAATCTCTTTCTTATGTTCTGTCCATTTACTGGATTTTCCTATAAATTTATATTCCTTTTTGGTTCTTTCCCAAGGGATTGGAACAACAGCCCTATATCCTATGTTCACTGCCCTTGATGCAATTTTTATTTCTCTGTTCCATTGATACATCCCTCCTAATAATCGCGGAATTGTTGGTATTGTTATCCTTAAAGAATTTTTGATAAAGAAGTCGCCAAACCATTTTGCCAATACCAACGTATATTCAGGTGTCCACATTGTTGGTGTTTCTAATATTTTAATTAGTTCTCCCTCAGTAAATCCGATGAACTTGTAGGCTTGACCTATCTTTCCTTGATGTGCCTCGAGCTGACTAAATCCCCCTGCTACTCTTTGTCTCACTGGATACCTTTCCATTCTTCCTTTGTATAACTGCTCAGTACAGTTGTGTTTTCTTTCAGAAGCATCGCAAGTCGTTGCCCTTTTAGAGAGACTACTACTGACACATTGTTCTTTACACGGACGTAATATTCATTCTCCTTCAGCATCTTTTGAGTGGGTGGCCAAACCCTTCTATCCATAGTAACATCTTTCTTTTGTCTACCATGCCATAATTCCATCATTTTTCTTATCATTCCTTTTTCTATGTCCTTATCCATGTCCACGTTCCATCCTGGACTATAAAATATTCCTAACTTACTTACTTTTAGTTTCTCTCCTCTACTACCAATAATTCCTTCGATACTTAATGCTAGTCCTGAAGTTTTTTGCCCCCAATCTTCAGTTAACCCCCATTCCTCTCTATAATGTACCCATGGAAATGAATCGTTCAAGGCTATCTTTACCTGGCTTTTATCTTCTGGTCTTATTAACTGATGTGTTATCTGAGTTGGTTTAACATTGACTACAACTGGATACAGTGAGACTAGAAACCGGCTTCTGACACAGGAGATGGTCCAACACTGTTTTATTGAACCTGCTGGTTGCTATACATAATCTGCTGTGGGTTGACACTCTATTAATCTAACTGATAACCCCTGACTGGCTTGACCAGACTAGCTCTCTGTCACATGGAGACGGTGCTCACGGCCTTGTGCACACTATCTCTGCAGCTGTATCCTGTGAGAAGAGGGAGAGTCTTAATGCCTTGTGTGTTTTATTAGAGGTAGTGTCCTGTCTGGTGATTGGTTGTTCTGTGTCGTGTGTGTTCATTGGTTATCCTGTGTGTCAATCATTGCCTGTCTGCATCTCATTATATACATGAGTGGATATTATGACATCTCCCCTTTCTGAAATAAATTTTGGAATGTGGCTGTATATACATGTATGACTATGTACAAGTGGTGAGTGAATGAACATATGTACATGGGAAGACATCTATCATGCAGATACAGAGCAAACTGAACAAAATTTACAGGATTCCAGTCTATAGATTCAGTCTTTGTGGTGGGCAACAAATTCTTGTCAATCGCCTCAGAGGCGGAGGGGTGGGGGGGGGGACGCCGGCACCTGCTGCCAGATCGGTGGCCTCGTGTTGCGAGATGCCTGGAGGCGGCATGATGACATGCGGAGAAGTGCGGTCAGGTGGTGGGCAGGCAACTTTGCGCAGCGCCCTCCTGTTGCGCCGTAGAATGGAGCCATCAGCCATTTGAACAATGAAAGACCTGGGGGCGGCCTGTCTGACGACAACAGCTGGGGCTGATCAGCCTCCCTCAGGCAACTGGATGCAAACAACATCTTCTGGAGCCAGCACAGGCAGATCAGTGGCATGAGCATCATAAGTGATCTTCTGCTGGTCCATGGATCGCTGCACTTTCTGCAGCACCGTGAGGTGGTCAAGGTCTGGAACATGGATGGCTGGAACAGTCGTCCACAGGTTGCGGTTCATGAGCAGTTGCGCCGGAGACAAACCAGTCGACAGAGGGGTTGCCCTGTATGCCAACAGCGCCAGGTTAAAATCAGAGGCTGAGTCTGCAGCCTTGCAAAGCAGCCGCTTGACAATATGGACCCCCTTCTCGGCCTTCCCGTTTGATTGCAGGTAATGGGGACTGGATGTGATATGCCTGAAGTGGAAGGCTCATGCAAAGTCGGACCACTCTTGGCTGTAGAAACATGGACCATTGTCATTCATTACTGTGAGTGGTATCCCGTGCCTGGCAAACGTCTCTTTGCAGGCTTTAATGACTGACTTGGACGTGAGGTCCGACAGTTTCACCACTTCCGGGTAGCTGGAGACGTAGTCAACTTAAAGCACGTAATCGCGCCCATTTGCGTGAAAGAGGTCTATCCCCACCTTGGACAACGGAGAGGTCACGATCTTGTGCTGTTGCAGTGTTTCCTTGGGCTGGGGTGGTTGGAATTTCTGGCATGTTGTGCAGTTGAGGACCGTGTTGGCAATGTCCTGGCCTATGCCAGGCCAGTAGCCTGCCTGCCGAGCTCTGCGCCGACATTTCTGGACCCCAAGGTGACCCTCATGGATCTGTCTGAGCACCATGGTTTGCATACTTTGGGGAATGATGATTCTATCCAGTTTAAGAAGGATCCCCTCAACAACCATTAACTCGTCCTTAACGTTGAAGAACTGGGGCCACTGCCCCTTTTGCCAACCATGGGCGAGGTGTTGCATCACACGCTGCAGTAGAGGATCTTTGGCAGTTTCTTCGCGTATTTGGACAACTCGCTCATCAGTGGCTGGGAGGCTGCTGGCACACAACTGTACCTGTGCCTCAATGTGGTGAATGAAGTCGCCCTGTTCACACGGCATGGTGATGGATCGGGATAGGGCATCCGATGATCAGCTCCGAACCCGGTGTGTAGACGAGTTCGAAGTCATATCGGTGGAGACAAAGAAGAATTCGCTGCAGCCAAGGTGTCATATCATTTAAATTCTTCTGGATTATGTGGACTAAAGGCCTGTGGTCTGTTTCCACTGTGAACTTTGGCAGACCGTATACATAGTCATGAAACTTGACTATTCCTGTCAGGAGACCCAAGCACTCTTTTTCGATCTGGGCATACCGTTGTTCGGTCGGAGTCATGGTTCTGAATGCATATGCCACTGGAGCCCAGGACAAGGAGTCGTCTCTCTAGAGGAGCACCGCACCAATGCCGTCCTGGCTTGCGTCTGTGGATATCTTGGTATCCTTGGTCGTGTCAAAGAACGTCAGTACTGGGGCTGTGGTGAGCGTTGCCTTCAGCTCAAGCCACTCCGCTTGATGTGCGGGAAGCCACTGGAACACTGTGGACTTTTTTACGAGATGCCGGAGGGCTGTGGTGTGGGATGCCATGTTAGGAATGAATTTTCCGAGAAAATTTACCATCCCAAGGAAACGAAGGACCGCCTTTTTGTCCTCTGGGGTCTTCATGGCATTAATTGCCAGTACCTTGTCAACATCAGGTTGCACACCCTGCTGTGAAATGTGGTCACCCAGAAACTTGATAGCGGACCGACCAAATGAGCATTTGACCCTGTTGAGCTGGAGGCCATTTTCATGGATCCTCTGGAAAACCTGTCTGAGGTGAGCGATGTGATCCTCGGGCATCGTGGACCAGATGATCATGTTGTCCACATAGACTCGCACCCCCTCAATGCCCTCCATCATTTGCTCCCATTATTCGATGAAAGACTTCGGAAGCTGAAATGATACCGAAAGGCATGCGGTTGTAGCAATACCTGCCAAACAGAGTATTAAACGTGCACAGCTTCCTACTGGACTCGTCCAGCTGTATCTGCCAGAAACCACGGGAGGCGTCTAGCTTGGTGAAAACTTGGCATGAGCCATCTCACAGGTTAATTCTTCTCGCTTCAGGATCGGGTAGTACTCTCGCATGATGTTGCGACTCCGGTCTTTGGGATCGATGCAAGTGCGGAGTTCACCAGAAGGTTTCTTGACACAGACCATGGAGCTGACCCAGTCTGTTGGTTCCCTGACCTTTGAAAGGATCCCCTGGTCTTGAAGCTCTCGTAGCTGCGTTTTCAGACGACCCTTGAGAGGAGCCGGCACCCGGCGTGATGCATGGATGACTGGGGTGGCATTCGGCTTGAGCAATATCTTGTAGCGATATGGGAGCGTGCCCATCCCATCAAACACATTGTGGTATTGCGTGAGAATGTCATCTATCTCAGCCTGTAGGTTCGCATTGGGCAAGGCAGTCGCAGGTGTAGAGGACATGGCATGGACTCACTGGGCCAGATTTAGGAATTTGCATGCGTGAGCACCGAGCAGGGATGCCTTGTCAGGCCGGACGATCTTGAATCTTAACATCGCCTTGATTGCCTTGTGAGAGACACCTAGCTGACACGACCCACTGGCAGCTATGGCATTACCATTGTAGTCAAGGAGCTGGCAGGCTGGTAGAAGACTGCTAGGTTGGTTTCAGATGCTGTCGAGGTCTGACTGTGATATGAGATTCGCAGACGCGCCAGTTTCCTATTTGAACCGGATGCGACACTGGTTGACCGTGATGACAGCACAACACTCGTCGGCAGGATCCACACTCAGGATTGAAAGGTGGTTTGCAGGCACGGTGGAGACCAGCTCGTGTATGGTGATGATGCCCACCCGATATGGAGACTCGCGGCATTCAGCATCGGGGTCCGTCGGGGTTTCGGGATCAGAATCCTGTATGCCTTCTTGTACGCAGCGGACACGTCTGCGCTGCAGCTGGGATTGCTGGCTGTTGCTCAGTGGAGCGCACCTGCAGAGGGCTGCGTAATGCCCAGGCTTTCCACACTGTAGACATCGCCTGCCTTTGGCTGGACATTGCCGCTTTAAATGGGCGGAGCCACAATTTGGACACGTCATGACGCTGACGTCAGCGCGTTCTGTGCGCCGTCGTGCATGCGCAGTGTGGTCGGCCGACGTTCGCACATGCGCAGTAGGGTCTTCGGCTTCAACGTCCTCCCGGTCGTGGCGCGCATGCGTAGGGACCCTTGAAAAGCACGCAAAATGGCCACTCTCCTCGATGCTCAGGCCTTGCATTTTCTCTATGGCCTGCACCCTTTCTGCCTTGTGGGAGGCAAGTTTTGCCGTTTCTGCCGCCCTGATGCGGGAGTAACGATTTCTGGCATGCTCATGGACAACGCACGTTTCGATGGCGATGGAGAGGGTCAACTGTTTGATTTTAAGGAGCTGCTCCCGCAGGGAGTCGGACTGGACCCCGAAAATGATCTGATCCCGGATCACGGAATCAGCCGTCAAGTCATAATTACATGACTGCGCTAGGATGAAGAGATGTGTCAAGAAGGACTGAAAAGGTTCATCCTTACCCTGAAGCCTCTGTTGGAAGATGTACCGTTCAAAGCTCTCATTCACCACGACTTCGCAGTGGCTGTCGAATTTCAGCAGAACTGTCTTGAACTTTGTCTTGTCTTCGCCATCGGCAAATGCGAGCGAGTTAAAGATGTGGATGGCGTGATCCCCCGCAGTCGACAGGACCAGCGCGATCTTCCTGGCATCCGATGCTGCCTCGAGGTCGGAGGCCTCTATATACAGGAGGAACTTCTGTTTGAAGACTTTTCAGTTGGCGCCGAGGTTGCCGGAGATCCGGAGTTGCGGAGCGGGCTGGATCTTTTCCATGCCGCGGGATGGTTGCTTGCTGGTCAGTGCAGATTCACTCGAGGTAGGTTCGTTAGAGTTAATAGTTCCCTGGTACCATGATGTGTTATCTGAGTAGGTTTAACATTGACTGCAACTGGATGCAGTGAGACTAGAAACAGGCTTCCGACACAGGAGATGGTCCAACACTGTTTTATTGAACCTGCTGATTGCTGTACATAATCTGCTGTGGGTTGACACTCTATTAATCTAACTGATAACCTCTGACTGGCTTGACCAGACACTCTCTCTGTCACATGGAGACGGTGCTCACGACCTTGTGCACACTATCTCTGCAGCTGTATCCTGTGAGAAGAGGAAGAGTCTTAATGCCTTGTGTGTTTTATAGTGGTAGTGTCCTGTCTGGTGATTGGTTGTTCTGTGACGTGTGTGTTCATTGGATATCCTGTCAATTACTGCCTATCTGCATCTTGTTATATACATGAGTGGATATTATGACATTAACAACCACACTGGTCCTCTTATAAACGTGGCAGCACAGGCCATGCTGTGCAATCCATTCCTCCATTCTTTCTTTAACTCGGTCCACCAACCCTTCATCGAGTTATCTGATCCTTTATTATTGTTATTATTTGAATTTGGATCCTCTAAACTAATTTGTGCTGTGATTTCCTCTTCACTTATTACTTCATAACATGTCCCTCTATTTATTAATGTTACATTCCTGATTATAGTGATTTCATTCCGGCCTTCTAATCTGTCCATTATTTCCTTTACCCATACCTGTTCTTTCCCTGTCTTTACTTTAGTTAACTCAGTACTTCCTCCATTCACCCATTGTTGCTAACTTTTGGTTGGTTCAATTGGCTCTGTTTTATCACCTTTGCTCTCGAGTCGCCAGGTATCTTTATGATACCGCCACGAGGTTCAAGTTCAAGTAATGATCAATAACTCAACACACCAGTTAGTAAGATTCAAATCAAAGCACATTTATTATACACAGTAAATCGCTACTCATGCATAAATTCTACTTCTAAGCTACTTCTACAACTAACAGGCCTATACTTAGCTTCGGACTGGCCCACCAGGTCAGGGGAACAAATGGCCTTTCATTCGGATTCTGAAACTGTGGGATTCAAAGCCGGTATGGACTGGTAGCTAGGAGCGCCTATCTCGTAGCGAGCATCGACTTGAGACTTACTTCAGTGATGCGGCAGCTTGGACAGTTCACTCTCAAGGGTTGGTTCGCGTTGCTGAGTGACCCTGTCAAGAAGAACGATTTGAACTTGGGGGCTTAACTTTATAGTCCCCAGGGGCTTCCCGCCTTTCGGGGCGGATCTCATACCTGGTTCCATGTAATTGGACTTTGTTCCAATCGCTTGGTTTGATTTCTCCAGTACTGGAGCGGTTCCCTGATCGATGGGCGGTCTTGAGGTGTCCGTTAACCTCATTTGTGTTGGCTCCTGCTGGCGCCGGGGAGTCTGGCTTTGCTTTGTTTGTCCCAAATGTTGCGATTGTTCCCGGGGATCGCTTATTAGTATGTAGATGGCTGCTACATTATTATGCAGATGGCTGCTTGTATCGATGCTGTCTGGGCTTTTGCAGAGTTTAATACACAGTAACTTTCACCTACTGGTTTCTGCCTGTGTTGGCTGAATTTCCCTTCAGCCTTTGCTGTTCTCCATTTTACATCGGGAGTTGGCCAACTCAGGGAGCTGCACCATACAGCACTAATATTCCAGCCGGTGAGATTAGATTTTAATTCACATAAACTTCCTTTTATTGGTGGCTTTAGACATTTATTCCATCCATTTTGTTTCATTCTCCTAAGTGTGGTTTTATTTTGTAATGCATTTCCTATCTTAACTTCCCTTTCTCGGGGTCCCATTGCGTATCATTATTTTTCCCCGAATACCATCTAAAAATCTTTAATCTATCTGACAAGTTTAATATGTATCCCAGGGTGCTGGTAAGCGCTCCCCACATTTTACTGAACATGTTGTTACTGCCGCTTTTGCTTGATTCTAACATGCTTCTGTTGAGCCCTATCACACCATCCCATATACAATTCCACCTCCCAGGGTCAAAAACTATCTTGTGGTCACAAACTTTAATCATTAGTGTTGCCTGAAATTTTACAAAATAATCGTGGCAAAATTGAATTCCCCAAATTTCCGTGGGAGCCCAGCATTTCCCCATCGTTGTCGTTCCATATGTAGCTTTAAATCGGCTGAATACTCTGTATAGAACATAGAACATAGAACAATACAGCGCAGTACAGGCCCTTCGGACCACAATGTTGCACCGAAACAAAAGCCATCTAACCTACACTATGCCATTATCATCCATATGTTTATCCAATAAACTTTTAAATGCCCTCAATGTTGGCGAGTTCACAACTGTAGCAGGTAGCGCATTCCACGGCCTCACTACTCTTTGCGTAAAGAACCTACCTCTGACCTCTGTCCTATATCTATTACCCCTCAGTTTAAAGTTATGTCCCCTCGTGCCAGCCATATCCATCCGCGGGAGAAGGCTCTCACTGTCCACCCTATCCAACCCCCTGATCATTTTGTATGCCTCTATTAAGTCTCCTCTTAACCTTCTTCTCTCCAACGAAAACAACCTCAAGTCCATCAGCCTTTCCTCATAAGATTTTCCCTCCATACCAGGCAACATCCTGGTAAATCTCCTCTGCACCCGCTCCAAAGCCTCCACGTCCTTCCTATAATGCGGTGACCAGAACTGTACGCAATACTCCAAATGCGGCCGTACCAGAGTTCTGTACAGCTGCAACATGACCTCCCGACTCCGGAACTCAATCCCTCTACCAATAAAGGCCAACACTCCATCGGCCTTCTTCACAACCCTATCAACCTGGGTGGCAACTTTCAGGGATCTATGTACATGGACACCTAGATCCCTCTGCTCATCCACACTTTCAAGAACTTTACCATTAGCCAAATATTCCGCATTCCTGTTATTCCTTCCAAAGTGAATCACCTCACACTTCTCTACATTAAACTCCATTTGCCACCTCTCAGCCCAGCTCTGCAGCTTATCTATATCCCTCTGTAACCTGCTACATCCTTCCACACTATCGACAACACCACCGACTTTAGTATCGTCTGCAAATTTACTCACCCACCCTTCTGCGCCTTCCTCTAGGTCATTGATAAAAATGACAAACAGCAACGGCCCCAGAACAGATCCTTGTGGTACTCCACTTGTGACTGTACTCCATTCTGAACATTTCCCATCAACCACCACCCTCTGTCTTCTTTCAGCTAGCCAATTTCTGATCCACATCTCTAAATCACCCTCAATCCCCAGCCTCCGTATTTTTTGCAATAGCCTAACGTGGGGAACCTTATCAAACGCTTTGCTGAAATCCATATACACCACATCAACTGCTCTACCCTCGTCTACCTGTTCAGTCACCTTCTCAAAGAACTCAATAAGGTTTGTGAGGCATGACCTACCCTTCACAAAGCCATGCTGACTATCCCTGATCATATTATTCCTATCTAGATGATTATAAATCTTGTCTCTTATAATCCCCTCCAAGACTTTACCCACTACAGACGTGAGGCTCACCGGTCTATAGTTGCCGGGGTTGTCTCTGCTCCCCTTTTTGAACAAAGGGACCACATTTGCTGTCCTCCAGTCCTCTGGCACTATTCCTGTAGCCAATGATGACATAAAAATCAAAGCCAAAGGTCCAGCAATCTCTTCCCTGGCCTCCCATAGAATCCTAGGATAAATCCCATCAGGTCCCGGGGACTTATCTATTTTCAGCCTGTCCAGAATTGCCAACACCTCTTCCCTACGTACCTCAATGCCATCTATTCTATTAGCCTGGGGCTCAGCATTCTCCTCCACAACATTATCTTTTTCCTGAGTGAATACTGACGAAAAATATTCATTTAGTATCTCGCCTATCTCTTCAGACTCCACACACAATTTCCCATCCCTGTCCTTGACTGGTCCTACTCTTTCCCTAGTCATTCGCTTATTCCTGACATACCTATAGAAAGCTTTTGGGTTTTCCTTGATCCTTCCTGCCAAATACTTCTCATGTCCCCTCCTTGCTCGTTTTAGCTCTGTATCTGCCATGCTCCTGGGTTTCATATGACTACTCCCTGTCCAAACAATTGGGCTACAAAATGCACCACATCCTTGACACGATGCTTCCTGAGGTTCACAATGAATCCTTTTAAACTGAGGTCCATTAATAACAGCCCTTGATCTATCATCCCATATTCTCAATTCCTTACTGATTACGTATCTTCGTTTGCTGCAGATAGGTTGCCTATGGAGTATCATGATCTCTCTATTATTATTCAATTGGGTCAGATGTTTTAGTTCTGATACAATTTCTTTTGCTCCAGATGCCATGGGCGGGATTCTCCCACAATTGGCAGGATGGCCTGACGCCGGCGGCAAGAACGGCACGAACCACTCCGGCGCTGGGCCAACCCGAAGTTGCGGATTTCCGGGGGCTGGGCCGACGCTGGAGGAGTTGGCACCGTGCCAACCGGCAACCGTTTGCATGGTTCCGTGCATGCAGAGACCGGCTGGCGTGTTCCTGCGCATGCGCATGGGGGTTCTTCTCCGTGTCAGCCATGGCGGAGCCTCACAGAGGCCGGCGCGGAAGGAAGGAGTGCCCCCATGGTAAAGGCCCGCCCACAGATTGGTGGGCCCCGATCGCGGGCCAGGCCACCGTGGGGGCCCCCCAGGGCCGAATCCCCCCTGCGCCCCCCTCCGAGGACCCCACTAGACGGCCTACCAGTCAGGTCCCGCCGTGTGGGACCATGTCCATTTCACGGCAGCAGGACTGGCCAGGAACTGATGACCGCTTGGCCAATCGGTGCCCAGAGAATTGCTGGGGGGGGCCGCTGCCAACCGCCCCCGACTGGCGTGGCGTAAACCCCGCCCCTGCCCGAAAACCGGCGCCGGAGAATACGGCAGCCGGCATTGGAGCGTCGGAGCGGGATTCACGCTGCCCCCAGGGGATTCTCCGACCTGGCCGGGGGTGGGGGGGAGGTCGGAGAATCCCGCCACATGCTTCTCTAACTCAACTGTATGTTCACCCAAATTCTGAAAGATCTGGGGTGCGATTCTCAGCAATTGGCGCGATGTCCGCCGAACGGCGCCAAAAACGGCGAGAATCAGTCCGGCATCGTGCCGCCCCAAAGGTGCGGAATTCTCCGCATCTTGAGGGGCCGAGCACTCAGGGGCTAGGCCCTCGCCGGACTGATTTCCGCCCCGCCAGCTGGCGCGAAAGGCCTTTGGTGCCCCGCCAGCTTGCGCGGAAATGACTTTGCCGTGCGGCGCATGCGCGGGAGCGTCAGCAGCCGCTCACGGCATCCGCGCGCATGCGCAGTGGAGGGGGTCTCTTCCGCCTCTGCCAAAGTGGAGACCATGGCGAAGGCGGAAGGAAAAGAGTGCCCCCACGGCACAGGTCCGCCTGCAGATCAGTGGGCCCCGATCGCGGGCCAGGCCACCGTGGGGGCACCCCCCGGGGCCAGATCGCCCCGCACCCCCCCCCAGGACCCCGGAGCCCGCCCACGCCGCCTTGTCCCGCCGGTAAGAGAGGTGGTTTGATTCTCGCCGGCGGGATTGGCATTCCAGCAGCGGGACTTAGGCCCATCGCGGGCCGGAGAATCGCCGGGGGGGGGGACCGCCAACCGGCGTGGCGCGATTCCCACCCCCGCCGAATATCCAGTGCCGGAGAATTCGGCAACCGGTGGGGGCGGGATTCACGCCAGCCCCCGGCGATTCTCCAACCCGGCGGGGTTTCGGAGAATCCCACCCCTGGCCTTTTACAGCTTCACTGATTACGTTGCCTGTGGTTTTAGTTGGTAGCTTCACCCAAACTTCCTCTGTGTTATCAATTTGTTTTAATATCCTAATTTTTCGATCGAATTTTATTAAATCTTTCCCTGCCATCAGAATCTCATTTCCTGATACTGCAAGTAATTCTCATAATCTACCTTCTCGTCAAATATCTTTATTCCCTAAAGCGCCTTCTACCATGTATTTAACATTCTAAACATCATTTTTCCTGCTACTGACGATCTTGAGTCATCGGGCACTAGGACGCTGGTGGAGCTGTGCTGCGTCAATTTCAACGCGTTAGTTTCAAAGTAATTTCCTGCACAGAGCTCTGACTGCTCCCGAGCAAAACTTCTTTTTGTGTTTATGCTAAGACCAATTTAGTTCTGAACATCCTGATTTACTACCTCATAATACTGGTCACATTTCAACCTGCCATTTATAACTTCTAATTGATGTGAAACTAGTTTATTTTTAAAATACAACATTTAAAAGCTAGAAACACCAAAAGGAATTCAGAAATCCTTATTAAACACACACATTCATCCATCGTGATCTTGGATAGTTACCCTGTACGGCTTCACAAATCTTATTAAACACACACGCACTAATTTACCAACCGAGATCCTGGATCTCTATTCTATAGGGTTTTAGGTACTCTAACAAAAATTAAGACCCCTCCGTTCTGATAAGTCTCTCTCTCCCAGGAGTTCTTTAGCTCTTTTAATTTCTTCCACTCTCGTTTCATTGCTTCATCTCTTTTGACCGTATTCCAGGGAAAGAGGATTACCGTAATTGCCAGTTTTTGGATTTCTAACTTCTGTTTCTGGTTCTCCCTTTCAGGTCGACTCTGAAATTAAGGATAAGCACCCTTTCAGGGCCCTATAAAAGGGTACTAAGGCACTATCTTCTTGTTTTAGTTAAGGGTTGATTGGTTAGTGGTCTCTAAAGGTTTCTAGGCTCCCCTATTTCTCTAGGCTTTCTCTCACAATCTGCCTGACTCGAAGGATGATTTATTTTTTGGCCTCCTTTTACCAGTAATGAATGCAAGATTTTTTTAGTGCTGTCACCAAGATGTCTTGCAGACTTTTTCTTAGGGTCAGTATCTTCTAGTCTACTGACTTTCGCACCCAACCTGAGTTTTATGTCCCCCCGATCACAGAATATCCTTCCAAACGTCAATCACACATGACTTTCCAAACTAAACTCGGCAGGTAAAGTTTGACTCACACATAGACCAGGAACTTATAATATTCTAGTCTTTGTGCCGGTTAGAAACTTCTAATATTGTAACCATTATTTGGGAAGTAGAAACGTCTAATATTCTAGCCCCTGTGTTGGTTAGAAACTTCTAATATTCTAGCCTCCACTTAGCTTAACTAGAAAATCCTAATATTCTAGCCTACACGCTGGGCGCCATGAAGTAAAAAACTCACCACCATTCTTAGAATTCCCCCTATACCAAAAAGGGTCAATAAGACATCCTAAATGGTGAACAGGGATTCTCACTCCCTGACTCCTATGCAGACTTAAGTAGATGCTATTCGGGTCAATCTAGTGTTTCAAGTTATCCCCCGGTATAACCTATAGCTTCATAGAAGATTCTATCTACTTACCCCTTAGTAGCATCGATCCTGGGTCCCGCATTGCTAAGTAAGTAAAGTAGACTTTGTAATAACCACTGTTTCAGGTTAAAACTTTTAGGTTATTTTATTATTATTTTTTCTTTTAAAAGATAAAATCACTGTTTTTACAGAAAGATAAAAAGATATTTTCTTTGGATCCTCCTGGTCAGTTGTTAGACCTTCAGGTCTGCCTTGACAATCTTTCTTCTTTATTTATGGTTTTCTCCTGATGATTTGCTGTTCTGCTCGGTTTTCGTGTTCTATCCATCCCATGAACGAGGGCAGCTATGAGAGGTGACTCTGCTGGCTATGAGCGATTTAGAGCATTTATTGCCCTTCAAACCGTTTCACTGACTACAGAGGAAGCTTTGGTGTATGCAACGACCTTAGTTGACAGCTTCTTTGAGAGAAGCAGTCAGCTGTAGTGATTTGCACCATAGTAAACACAACTGTTACCTCCAGATCTCCACTCTTATCTGGCGTCATTTAGTTTCTATCATTCACAATTAAACATTGTTTCAAGTAATTCAAACTTAAGATTCTAGTAATTCTAATCAATTGCTTGCTAAAATACTTAACTTCTATCAAAGGGTGAAAAATTTGTTCCCCTTGTGTAACTTTAAAACTTATTCTGATAACTTTTCTCTAACTTGAAAGCAAGGTACTGGATCACAGCATGAACTGTTTCGAGGTGTTATCTCAAAGCCTGTGTGATAATGGCTGTCTGCATTCTAAAGAACTTTTGTCTGCAGTTAACCCTTTGAGGGACGTCTGCTTTATCATTTTTTAGCATTTCATTACATTTATGTTTATCGGGTCTTTTCTATTACTTTGCTTTTACTCATGTTGCTTCGGGTTTTATCATCAGACCTTCATGTTTCAAATGACATCTTTCCCATTTTACTTCACAGTACCCCGGGGCCCCAGAAATCACACTACTAGAAGACCTGATGGGCACAAGCAGCGAGAGGGGGGTGCTGTGTGGGATTTCCCATTTCTAATATTCTCATCAGGGCCGGTGACATGGTGGCTGGACACTTAGTGGGTTTCTGATGGCCACAAGTTTTATTTATTTATTTATTTTTATTCATTTACGGGATGTGGGATCACTGGTTCGGCAGCATTTATTGCCCATCCCTAGTTGCCCTTCAGAAGGTGGTGGTGAGTTGCCTTCTTGAACCGTTGCAGTCCTTCAGGTGTAGGTATACCCACTGTGCTGCTAGGGAGGGAGTTCCTGGATTTTGTTTCAGCGACAGTGAAGGAATGGCGATATATTTCCAAGTCAGGTGAGACTTGGAGGGGACCCTCAAGGTTTTTAGGTTCCCAGGTATCTGCTGCTCTTGTCCTTCTAGATGGTAGTGGTCGTGTGTTGGAAGGTGCTGTCTCAGGAACCTTGGTGAGTTACTGCAGTGTGTTATGAGCCAGAGTTTAGAGAGCCCCAAAGTGTATAATGGAGTTCACCTGACCCACAACCTTGAATAGATTGTGGTTATGGGGAGCGCACGGCCTTACTCTGCAGGTGTGATGCAACAGAAATCTACAGTACTTTTAAATTAAAACAATGTTTATTTATGAAACCAGTTAACACTTTATAAACCCACAGTAAACATCTTAACAACTATCAACACCAATAAATCCTCCAAAGAATACAGTACTCTATAAGTAACTCTTAATCTTTCCTTGCAACATCCATAAGGCAAAGATACAGAAAGACATCAGGTTTAACTTCACTACTGAGAACAGTTACCACTTTGAAATCACCAAATTAACATTCATAAGCCTGCAGAGATCCATACACATCTTGCTGTGATTGCAGCTTTTCCAAATCTAAAACAAAACTATACACACCCTGTAGCAAACAGCCTAAAGCGAAAGTAAAAGCAGACAGACAGCCCAGCTCCACCCACACTCTGACATCACTGCTAAACACCCATTTCTTAAAGGTACATCCACTACAGATATTTTTATAAACACCCATTTCTTAAAGGCACTCTCACCTGACAAGTGTATCTTGTAGATGGTACACACAGCTGCCACTGTTCATCAGTGGTGGAGGGTTTGAATGTTTGTGCAAGGAAGAGCAATCAGGCGGGCTGCTTTGTCCTGGATAGTGTTGAGCTTCTTGAGTGTTGTTGGAGCTGCACTTATCCAGGCAAGTGGAGAGTATTCCATTACACTCCTGACTTGTGCCTTGTAGATGGATGACAGGCTTTGGGGGGTCAGGAGATCAGTTACTCGCCGCAGGATTCCTAGCCTTTGACCTACCCTGGTAGCCACAGTATTAATGTAGCTAATCGAGTTAATTTTCTGGTCAATGGTAACCCTCCAGGATTTTGATTGTGGGGGATTCAGCGATAGTAATGCCATTGAATGTCAAGGGGTGATGGTTAGATCCTCTCTTGTAGGAGATGGTCATTGCCTGACACTTGTGTGGCGCGAATGTAAAGTGCCGCTTGTCAGCCCAAGCCTGGATATTATCCAGGTTTTACTGCATTTGGACACTTGTTTCATTATCTGAGGAGTCGCGAATGGCGCTGACCATCGTGCAGTCATCCGCAAACATCCCCACAGCTGGCCTTATGATGGAAGGCAGGTCATTGATGGAGCAGGTGAAGATGGTTGGACCTAGGACACTACCCTGGGGAACTCCTGCAGTGATATCCTGGAGTTAAGTTGATTGACCTCCAACCACCACAATCATCTTCCTTTGTGCCAGGTATGACTCCAACCAGCAGAGAGTTTTCCTCCTGATTCTCATTGACTCCAGTTTAGCTAGGGCTCCTTTATGCCATACTCAGTCAAATTCTGCCTTGATATCAAAGGCAGTCACTCTCACCTCACCTCTGGCATTCAGCGCTTTTGTCCATGTTTGAACCAAGGCTGTAATGAGGTCAGGAACTAAGTGACTCTGGCGGAACCCAAACTGAGCATCCATGAGCAGGTTATTGCGGAGTAAGTACCGCTTGAATGCACTGTTGATGGTTCCTTCCATCAGTTTGCTGATGATGGAGAGTAGACTGATAGGGCGGTAATGGCTGGGTTGGATTTGTCCTGCTTCTTGTGTACAGGACACACCTGGGCAATTTTCCACATTGCTGGGTAGATGCCAGTGTTGTAGCTATACTGGAACAGCTTGGCTAGGGGTGCGGCAAGTTTTGCAGCACAAGTCTTCAGTACTATTCAGGACCCATACCCTTTGCAGTATCCAGTGCCTTCAACTGTTTCTTGATATTATGTGGAGTGAATCGTATTGGCTGAAGATTGACATCTGTGATGCTGGGGACTTCTGGAGGAGACCGAGAAGGATCGTCCACTCGGCATTCTGGCTAAATATTGTTGTGAATGTCTCAGCCGTGTCTTTTGCACATATGTGCTGTGCTCCTCCAACATTGAGGATGGGGATATTTGTGGAGCCTCCTCCTCCAGTGAGCTGTTTAATTGTCTACCACCATTCACGGCTGGATGTGGCAGGACTTAGATCTGATGCATTGGTTGTGGAATTGCTTAGCTCTGTCTATTACTTGCTGCTTATACGTTATGGTACACAAGTGGGCCTGTGTTGTAGCTTCACCAGGTTGACACCTCATTTTTCGGTATGTCTGGTAATGCTCCTGGCATGCTTTCCTGCACTCTTCGTTGAACCAGGGTTGATCCCCTGGCTTGGTCGTAATGGTGGAGTGGGGGATCTGTCGTGCCATGAGGATGCAGATTGTGGTTAAATATAATTCTGCTGTTGCTGATGGCCCATAGCACCTCATGAATGTCCAGTCTTGAGTTGCTAGATCTATTTGAAGTTTATCCCATTTAGCACGGTGGTAGTGCCACACAACACGATGGAGGGTATCCTCAATGTGGAGACAGGACTTTGTCCACAAGGACTGTGCGGTGGTCATTTCTGCTGATACTGTCATGGGCAGATGCATCTGCAGCAGGCAGATTGGTGAGGATGGGATCAAGTATGTTTTTCCCTCTTGTTGGTTCCCTCACCACCTGCTGCAGTCCCAGTCGAGCAGCTATGTCCTTTAGGACCCGGCCAGCTCGGTCTGTGGTGGTACTACCGAGCCATTCTTTGTGATGGACATTGAAGTCCCCCACCCAGAGCATATTCTGCTCTCTTGCCACCCTCAGTGCTTCCTCCAAATGGTGTTCAACATGGAGGAGCAATATTGCACCTCCAATCCTAGCTCTCAGACAATTGGGGGCTGATTATGTCCCCATTTCCAGCCGTGACATTGGTATAAAAGGTCGGGGCAATGCTACCTCAGTCAAACTGTCCTCTTTTGATATATAACATGAATTGCACAATGAGAAATCCCAGCGCTTGGCTTCCTTATCCATTCTTCACTCCCTCCTTTAAAGAACTGAATGTAGTGTCCTGGATGCAGAGAAGTGGCTTGACTGGTGTTCACGGAAGGTGCCACCCATGCTACTATTATTGTTAAGGGTGTGATTATTCTGCTACTGTCCTCCAGATTGCCATTGCCCTGAGGAATTGTCTGAGACAAAATTGTTAAGCGAGGTACTGATTGCTTTCCTGCTGATAGAAACAGACTGTTAGATATAGGGTGTGATTTAATGTCTGTGTTGCGCTTAAGCAAGAGAGCGGCAAGGTCATTAAATCGCAGGAGAGGCCAAAAAAGAGAAGCACGACAGGTGTCGATCTGTTTGTGATCTAAGCAGACCACTCTCATTGGTGAAATCAGGACCCCGCCACAATGTGGAGACAAACCAATAATCACCATTTTGCCCAATCCCAATACAATTAACGAGAGTGACCTCCTATCTAACAGCCTCCCGTGATCCAACTCCCTTCCCAGAAAGCAGTCACGCGGGCGCCGATTAGTCGTCCCTCTTTAAAATGTGAAGCTTGCGGAAGGGCTGCTGTGAGGACATGAGGTGAGTAGCCATCTTCACTCACAGGCAGGGAGCCCGGGGACACAGGGGCTGCTTCTCCGGTGTTCGGATAGAGGGATTGGGAAGCCTTCGGGGGATCGGTCTTAGTCAGGGTGGGCTGTCATTAGTGGGTAGGGGGATAGCGGATCAGGGGCTGTGGCTGCTGCTGCACTGGGGGAGGGGGAAGAGGTCTCAGCAACCGTGGGTCCACCATGGCAATCTCTGGACCGTGTGCTCCCGTGTCGGGTGAAACACCTGCCCCAGCCCGCCTGCCTCACCGATCACCCATAACCCCCACTGACTGCGGAGGCCTTAGGCCGCACGGCTGAAGGCTAGTACTAATGGGGAATTGGCAATCGTAGTTAAGTGAGCACCTCACACTTCCAAAGTAGATCCTTGTGGGTAGACGCGCCATGTAGCATGTGGGGGTACGTGTTTAACAACTCAATCAGATCATGATACCTGGACACTGGGCCTGGACACTGCAGGAGGCAACACCCCGGATACAACGGCCACCATCCGAACACCCAGGGGCTGGGCCCCAGCACCGGGGACATGTCGGCGACCAGAGGGTGGGTATGTGAACCAGGGAGGGGAGCAGTGGCCAGTGCAGGTAACATTACATCCGGGTGACTGGGGTACAGGCTCCAGGGTCCGTTGAGCAGGGCACTCACTGCGGCCGGGGGTCTGTGGGCAGTAGGTGTCAGATTAGAGGGGATCGAGGGGGAGTGGGCGGGGGGGGGGGGGGGGGGGGGGGGTTGGGACAGTGGGAGAATCAATGTTCCCGGGTGGATGAGACCACTGGTTGTCTGTCTCATACCCTTTCCAAATCCTTGAGAATGTGGAGTACCTGGAGAATCGCTCCAGGAGGTGGAATCTCCGGATTGTGGGGCAGCCTGAGGGGATTGAGGAACATAGGCCAGAAAGTATGTGGCGAAGATGGTTGAGAAGCTGGTGGGGGAGGGAAGTCTTTGACCGTCCACCCGAGATGGATCAAGCTGTAGCCATCTGGGATGGCCACTTACAACTAGGGACAGAGAAACTCGCAAAGCCTAGTGGGTAAAATGGACAAGCCAAGACTCAGGCAGGCTCAGAGCCTGAAATGTATATTTGCAAGCAAGAAGTCCAGACGGTATCAAAACTCCAACCAATTAGCATTTTAATGGGGCCGATTTGCATTTGATGGCCCGTCTTCACCAGAACAAAGGACTGGTACTCGAGCGACCGATACAGTTCGGCGCCACTCCCTGTTCAGGGGAAGGGTCAACAACTTGGGACACACCCAGCCATCCAGATCCCCTCCCACTTATTGGTTAGGAATCAAACCGAGTGATCAGGGATCACCCAATTAGCGGGGCCCAAACTGAAGGACCGCCCAAAGAGAGCGAAAACCCCCAAGTATAAGAAGAAGGGTTCACCATATGTTCGTCCTCTCTTGGACCTGGCGCCCCGGCCACGACCATCTCCAATTGCAGCAACACCAGAAGCAAGTCCAAGTTCAATGCTCTCTACCAGACGGATGAGCCTAGCTGAGCAGCAGTTACTCCTTCGGACTCGATAGACGCAGAATCGAACAGTGGCCACTGTTTCTCTGACCTAAGCCGGGTGCCCGAAGTTAAGTACAGGTTGTCTTAGTCGATAGGTGTAGTTAACTAGTGGCGTATATTGCATGACTAATTGTGTGTAAATAAAGTACCCTTGACCTTGAACTAACTAACTGGTGTTTGGCTCTTTGATTAATAGCCGGTTGAACCTTATGGTGGTATCATTCGATAGCTGGCGACTCTGACCATTAGAACATAGATATCAAAAGAAAGGAGGGCAAACTTACGGATTGCCATAATTGGAACAGAGCCATAGGAAACAAAACTCACAACAAAGCAAACAGAGTGTTGAGGAGGAGACTAAAGGTGGAGGAGCTGCTAAGGGCGATGGTGGTGCATCTGTATTGTTTTCTGGACAAAGAGAAGATTCTGCAGTGGACGAAGAAGACGAGAGAATGTACTTGGGACGGAAATGTGGTGCGTTTCTACCAGGACTTGGGTGCGGACTTGGTCAAGCAGCAGGCTGGGTTCAACAGGGTTAACCGGCCCTCTACTAGAAAGGAGTGAAATTGAAATGAAATGAAAATCGCTTATTGTCACAAGTAGGCTTCAAATGAAGTTACTGTGAATATCCCCCAGTCGCCACATTCCAGCGCCTCTTCGGGGAGGCTGGTATGGGAATCGAACCGTGCTGCTGGCCTGCCTTGGTCTGCTTTCAAAGCCAGCGATTTAGCCTTGTGCTAAACAGCTTGACCCATTTCAGAGTATCCTGCTCATCTGTGGATCACATGGCAGAACCAGGAATTTTATGGCGAGTAATTTTAGGACTGGAAAGCTTGTGAGGACACTGAACTCTGGAGATGTCAATATGGGGAAGGTGGATTGTTGTATTTACTAGAGTGGGTATGGGATTGTGTATGTGTTTTGGGGGGAATTGCAGGTGAGGGTGGTCGAGGGGAAGGGGAGGTAGACGGTTGCTTCGAGTGGAGGCCACCTTGTTGGCACAGGCTAGTAAGAGAGTGCAGTGGGGGGGGGGACCATCTATCGAGAGTTTGCTTCTTTGTTAATGGGGGGAGGGGCTTGAGGGGAGGGGAATGCTGACGTGGGCAGAGTTGCTGTGGCGTAGTTGGAGAAGGAGCGATGGCGGCGTACATATTGGGGAGGAACAGAGGGTGAGCGAGGCATGGACCTGAAGAAGCTGGGGAAAGAGGGGCTCTGGCTGATTGGGAGGGGGGCGGAGGTGTTCCAGGGAGTCCCCCCCGACCCGGTTTATTACGTGGAATGTTCGAGGATTAAATGGGCCGATTAAGAGGTCTCACGTTTTCGCTCATTTAAGGGGTTTGAAGGCAGACATGGTGTTTCTTTAGGAGATGCATTTGGAGGTGGGGGACCAGACGAGGTTAAGGAAAGGCTGTGTGGGGCAGGTATTCCATTCAGGGTTGGATGAAGATGAGAGGGGTGGCAGTGTTGATGAACAAGAGGGTGGCTTTTGAGGTGGGAAGTATAGTGACAGACCCTGGGGGTAGATTTGTGATGGTGAGTGGGACGTTGGTGCTTTTAAATATGTATGCCCCAAATTGAGATGACGTGGGGTTCTTGAGGCGGGTGTTGGCAAAGATTCCAACCTGACCACGCACCGGCTGATTATGGGGCAGGGATTTTAATACAGTGCTGGACCCTAGGCTGGAGCGGTCGTGTCCCAGGCCCCTGAGGGTGTTGGCCATGCCAAAGGAGCTGTCAGGGCTTATGGAATGCATGGGAGGTGCAGACCCATAGCGGTCTAAGAAGTCAAGGTCCAAGGAATTTTCGTACTTCTCCCACGTTCACCGAATGTACTCCCAGATTGATTTCTTTGTCCTGGACAAAGTGCTGTAGTTGGAGTATTTGGATCTGAGTTTTCGATGATCGTGTAGTCTGACCACGCACCATATTGGGTAGATTTTTGGGTGGCACGGGAGAGTCCCCAACAGCTGCAGTGGATGTTGGATGTGGGGTTATTAGTGGAATATGGGTTGTATAGACCCATATCACTATTGAACATGGATGTGAAAGTATTGGCTAAGTTGTTGGCAGGGAAGATGGAGGACTGTGTCCTGGGGTTGTGTGCAGAAGATCAAACAGGCTTTGTGAAGGGCAGGGAGCTCACAAGTAATATAAAACGGCTGTTGAATGTGGTGATGAATCCATCGGGGACTCTGGTACTGGAGGTGGTGGTGTCCATGGATGTGGAGAAGGCATTTGATCCGGTGCAGTGGCGGTACTTGTTGGAAGTTTTGGGAAGGTTTGGGTTTGGGCCGAGATTTGTGGCATGGGTGCGGTTGCTGTATGTGGCACCAAGGGCGAGGGTGAGGATGAATGATATGAGCTCACAAAGCTTTGACTTACACAGGGGTACAAGACAGGGGTGCCCACTGTCACTGTTGCTGTTTGCGCTGGCCATAGAGCCATTGGCGATGGCTCTAAGGGGGTCGGCAGAGTGGCGGGGATTATGAGTAGACAGAGGGTGCATCGGGTGTCGCTCTATGCCGATGACCTCTTGCTGTATGTTTCGGATCCGCTGGAGAGTATGGGAAGGATTCTGGGCCTGTGGGGAGGTTTGGAGGGTTCTTGATGTGCAAGCTGAATGTAGGGAACAGCGAGGTATTCCAGGTGAATGAGCTGGGGCAGTGGGCTAATTTAGGGGTGTTATGGGAGAGGCCTTTTCAGAACCCCAAAATGTATCATGGAGTTCAACCAACCTCCCCCTTTAATGTATTTGTTGCTTTTCCTAGCACACGGCTTGTTCCCTAGGTGTGGGATTACAATTATGGACACGTGGGTTTTTAAACAAAAAACACTGTTTATTCCATGAACTCAACTTAACATCTTAAATAAACATGGTATCTCTTAACACTCCTTACTTCAAAGATAACGTCGAAAATATTGCAACAGTAAATAATTCCTCAAAATGTTCCTTCAAACTTAACACCTTTAAACAGAATCACATCAGGTTAAAGGCTTTACTATTATGAGTTTAAATCACCCTAATGATCAAGAGATAGTCTTTCATGGCAGAGATCCAGCTCACTGCAAACACAGACACTGCCAAGCTATTTTCAAACTGCAGCTCTCTGGAAACAGACACACAAGCTGCTTTTTTAAAACTGAAACTTCAAAATGGCTGATCTAAAGCCCAGCTCCACCCACTCTCTGACATCACTGTTTTCTTAAAGGTACATTGCTTAAACATCCATGTCTTAAAGGTACTCTCACATGACAGGGGGTTGCCATTTACAGTAGCGAGGGATAGGTTCAAGTATTTGGGAATTCAGGTGACGAGGGAATGGACGGGGCTCCATAAGTGGAACTTAACGAAGCTGGTGGAGGAGGCCAGGGATGATCTTAGGAGGTGGGATACACTGCACGTAATGTTGATGGGGAGGGTTCAAGTGATGAAATTAATATTCTGCTGAGGTTCCTGTTTATCTTTCAAGCTCTCCCGATCTTTATACCAAAGGCTTTTTTTTGGAAAGTGGACATGATCATCTCGGACTTTTTATGGGCGGGGAAGGTGCCGAGGGTGGGGAGGACCCTGCTACAGAGGCAGAGGCAGCAGGGGGGGTCGGCGTTGCCGAACGTGCTTCATTATTATTGGGCGGCGAATGTGGACAAGGTGCGGCGGTGGTGGGAATGAGAAGGTGTAGAGTGGGTTAGGATGGAGGAGGAATCTTGTAAGGGGTCTAGTTTGAGGGCTATGGTGACGGCAGTGTTGCCAATGGCTCAGAGTAGGTATTTAGGGAGCCCAGCGGTGCAGTCCACGGTGAAGATATGGAATCAGCTGAGGAGGCATTTTAGGGTGGAAGGGATGTTGGTGCTAATGCCGCTGTGCGAGAATCATGGGTTTGAGCCGAGGGGGATGGATATACAGGAGGTGGAGGGAAGTGGGCTGGCCAAGAGGAGGGATTTGTATTGTGGAGGAAGGGTTCGCCAATCTGGAGGAGCTAAGGGATAGGGTAGAGCTGCCGAGGGGGAGTGAGTTCAGGTATCTGCAGGTTAGGGACTTTGAACAAAAGGTCTGGAGGGGGTTCCCTAGGTTGCCGGGATACACTCTGCTGGAGCAACTGCTGCTTCCGGATGTGGAAGGGGATGGAAGAATTGGGGATATATACAAGTGGCTGGGGGAGCAGGGAGGTGAGCGGGTAGTGAAGATCAAGGAGAAATGGGAAGCGGAGTTGGGAGGGGAAATCCAAATGGGGAGTATGGAGTGAGGCACTGCGAAGGGTAAACGGGACCTCCTCTAGTGCAAAGAAGAGCCTGATACAATTTAAGGTGGTGCACAGGGTGCATATGACTTGGGCGAGAATGAGTGGGTTCTTTCAGGGGGTAGCAGATGAGTGTGAGAGGTGTGGGCGGGGCCAGTGAATCATGCGCACATGTTTTGGGGTTGTGAAAAATTGGGAAGATTCTGACGGGAGTGCTCACAGTCTTAGCCAGGATAGTGGAGGAGGAGGTGGACCCAGACCCTTTGGTGGTGATATTTGGGGTTTCAGAGAAGCTGGAGCTGATGGAGAGGAGGAAGGCCGATGTCGTGGCCTTCACCTCTCTGATTGCACTGCCGCAAATTTTGCTGGAGTGGCAGTCGGCATCGCCACCGGGGGTAACGGCTTGGTTGGGTGACCTACCCGACTTTCTGTGGTTAGAGAAAATAAAGTATGAGTTAAGGGGCTCAGCAGGGGAGTTTGAGAAAAGGTGGGGAATGTTTGTGACCGTGTTTGAGGAGCTGTTCGTCGCAAGGGGTTGGGGGGAGGGGAGGGATGAAAAGGGGAAAAATCTGTACAGACTGTACAGTTGATTGTTGGGAAGCATGTTTCGCGGGGTGTTTATTTGCTGTAACCTGCCTTGATACATGTTTGTAATAAAATACATTTAAGAAAAAAAAATTGGCGGACAAGAAGGTTTGCGAGAGGATAGGTGTGGCTATCCGGAACTATGTGGGGCCGAATAAGACGGGGAGGTTTCTGCCTCAACATTGTGGGAGGCATTGAAGGCGGTGGTAATGGGGGACTTTTATCTCGATCCGGGACAAGGAGAGGGCTGAGAGGTTGAGGTTGGTGGAGACCATTCTGAGGGTTGACCGGAGGTACTCGGCGGTGCCTGAGGAGGTGCTGTTGGTGAGACAGAAGCTCCAGATGGAGTTTGGACCTGTGTTCACAGGAAAGGCGGAGGGCAACTGCACAAGTCCAAGGGGCAACATAGGAATACGGGGAGAAAGCCAGCAGGATGCTTGCGCATCAGTTGAGGAGGCAAACGGCGGTAAAGGAAATTGGGAGGATGAGAGATGGCGGGGGTATGGTGGTAACGCAGTGGAGGGGGTGAATGGGGTGTTTGAGGCATTTTACTGGAAATTGTATAGCTCGGAGCTTCCAGTGCGGGATGAGGGTCTGAGGCAGTTTTTGGATGGGCTGGGGTTTCAGAGGCGAAGGTGAAGAGGCTGGGGACCCCAATCGGGCTGAGGGAGGGAATGGATTACAGGGGGTCATTGCAGACGGGGAAGGCCCCGGGTCAGGACATCTATAAGAAGTTTGGTCCGGAGCTGGGGCCCTGTTAATTGGGATGTGTCATGAGTTGATGGTGAGGGAGAGCTCCCCCACTGCACGACACCCCCCCCCCCCCCCCCCCCCCCCCAATCACCACCACCACACACATTGTCTTAGGCATCCATATTGCTTATTTTGAAGAAAGTCAAGGTTCCGCAGCAGTGGTGGGACGTAATCCCCGATTTTGCTATTGGGCGCGGAGAAAACCTTTGATCGGGCATACTTATTCGAGGCGCTGGGGCAGTTTGGATTTAGGCAGGGGTTGTGACTGGGTGTGACTGTTGTATAAGGTGGGTGTTCAGATGAACACGGTTGGCTCGGAGTACTTTGGGTTGCACTGGGGGACGAGGCAGGGTGTCCGCTCTCCCCGCTGCTCTTTGCCCTGGCAATTGAGTCCTTGACAATGCCGCCCAGGGCCTCGAGGAGGTAGAGGTGTATTGAGCGGAGTGGGTGAAGCACCGAGTATCTTTGCACACAGATGACTTCCTGTTGTATATTATGGATCCGGTCGGGAGCTTTGACAGGATCATAGGGATTTGGGGGAGTTTGGTCTCTTTTCGGTGTGTAAGCGCAACATGGGGAAAAGTGAGATATTCCCAATTAATGCCCAGGGACATGGGAAGAGTTTGGGGGAGGCTGCCGCTTCGGTTGGTAGGTTCATTACTTCGGTGGAGTTGGGCTCAGTTGCTTAAGTTGAGATTGGCGCGGTTGGTGGAGGGAATGAAGTTGGATTTTAAGAGGTGCCGCCATTGCTGTTAGCTGGTCGGGATGACGTAAAGATGACGGTGTTAGCGAAATGTTTGTATGTGTGTCAGAACCTCCTCGTCTTTGTGTCCAAGTCCTTTTTTCGGAAGGTTAATGGGATGATTTTGAGGTCCGTGTGGGTGGATAAGGCTCCGCAGGTTAGGAGGGTGTTCTTGGGGAGGGCTCGACAGGGGAAACGGGGGTTAGCGTTGCCGGACATGCAAAACTATTATTGGGCAGCAAATAAACATTGCAATCATTCGGAAATGGGTGGTGGAGGAGTGGTCAGTGTGGGGGCAAATAGAGGTGGCCTCGTGTAAAGGGACCAGACACAGTCAGGTCCTTGATGCTCAGAGGAGACGCTGAGTCTCTCACTCTTCCTCCAGAAAAGCTGCACAGCTGTTGTATTTCTGAACCTACAGAGAACCTGGGTGAATCAGAAACTTCGAACTGAGACTTCCGATGGCGGCCATGAGCTGAGCGGTCACACAAACGATAGCTCTCATCTAAGAACTTCGACTACGGCTTTTAAACCCCAACAAACGGGTACCAAAAGTACCTATGATCTCCCAGTTTAACCCACCATCGACCGCACTGCCAAGCAGGATGGGAAAAAAAATCAGCCACCCAGCCGAAAAGCTAATAGAGATGGGAGGAGGGAAACCTCAGCCTCGGAGTGGGGAAGCGCACGTGGAGGCATAGAACCGGTGAGGGTCGACCCCGCAGAGCTCCCAGCGAAGACCCAGGCACTGATGGACAAATTGATGGGGCTTCATCACCTCTGAGCTCCAGAGACACAAGGACGAAATGAAGAAAGACCTCCTGGCAGCCATCGAGACGGCAGTGGAGGCCGCGGTGGCCCCCATGAGGGAGGCAATGGACAATATGGAGCGGAGGCTAGAGGCCCAGGGGACGACGACAAGGGACTTTGAAAAAGCCGCCACGGCACTGGAGGGGTTCTGGAGAGGAGTGGCGGGAGCAATATCTTAGATGGTGAAAGTCCGGGTCAAGCCAAGCTGGGGGCTAGCAATATTTGGAGTAGTGGACGAGCCGGGAGTGCAGGAGGCGAAAGAGACGGGCATTCTGGCCTTTGCGTCCCTAGTAGCCCGGCGAAGGATCTTGCTAATGTGGAAGGAGGCGAAGCCCCCAGCCTGGAGGCCTGGATAAATGATATGGCTGGGAGGGTGGATGAGCAAGAGATAACATGAAGGGTTGGGGAAACTGGCACGTACGGGTGAGGGTCAGTGTACAAAGCTGTGTAAATATATCATTTTGCCATGTATATATCTTGCTCTGCGCAATGTCTCGTTTTTTTTGTTGGGGGGGGGGGGGGGGGGGTTATTGTTTGTAAGGGAGAAAAATGGTGTTAAAAAACTTTAATAAATCTATTTAAAAAAACAAAAGAAAAAACCGCCACGGACCAAAGGGACCGGATCACGGAACTCGAGGCTGAGGTAGCGGAGCCTGGTCAGAACCCAGAAGTGGCGAACAAAGTCGACAACCATGAGAACCAATCGTGTCGGCAGAATCTGAGAATCGTGGAGCTGCCGAGAGAACGGAGGGGAGAAACCCCACAGGACGCTGGTCGGTGAGGAGGACTTTACCAAGCCCCCGCAGGTAGACTGTGTCCACAGGTCGCCTTGGCAGTGACCCAGGGCTGGGGAACCACTGTGGGCAATAATCGTGAGGCTTCACAGGTACCAGGACAAAGAGCGGATCCGGAGGTGGCCGACGATTGTGAGAAGCTGCAAGTGGGAAGGACATTCCGCACGCCTGTGCCAGGACATTGGTGCCGAACTGGCCAAGCGCCGGCCAGAATTCAACGGTGCCAAATTCGCGCAATACAAAAGTGGGATGCGGTTTGGTATGCTCTACCCTGCCAAGCTATGGGTCACATATCAGGGTAAAGAACATTACTTTGATGCCCCGGAGGAAGCCAACAAATTCCAGAAAAATGGACTGGGCAACCAATGATATAGGGCAAAGGCCAGAACGTGGGCTGCAAGAGGTCGAGAGGGGCAGGGGCAAACACAAGCAGAGTATCGGCGATCGGAGAGAGTGGGATAAGGGGAGAGAGATAGCTGGGGATAAATAGAGGAAACCGACAATTATGAGAGCCACTTCACTAGCGAGCAAATTGGTGTATGGGAGTACAGCGAAGGAGGAGGCCACGGCGCAACTCCTGGAAGGGAGGGAGCGCCTAGCAGAGGGGAAGGGAAAACAGAGCTTCAGGGGAAACAAAGGGCAAAAGGGTAGGGATCAGCAGAGGTAGAGAAGGGGGTAAAGCTAAAAGGGGGACTAGGAGGGGATAGCACAAGAGTAGGGGTGCACAGTGGGAGAAACAGAGGGGGGTAGGGGGAAGACAGAGTGCTGGTTGCAACAGGTTGCCTGTGGTGACAGTGAAAACGAGGAAGTAGTCGGCCATCTTAAATGGCCCATGAGCAAGGGCAGGCCCGGAGATCCAGAGTCCTCGCCCATCTCAAGAGTTTGAGGGTGGATAAAGCTTTCCTACAGGAGGTAGACTGAAGAGTGAGGGACCGACTACAGCTGAGGAAAAGCTGGGTGGGATAAATGTTTCATTCATGTTTCGACAAGAGGTGTGGCCAGACTAATCAACAGGACAGTTTCATTTCATTCACAGTGACGAGCCCTGGGGGGGGAGGGGGGGACGATATGATATGGTCAGCGGGACCACGGAAGGGCCCCCGGTAGTCTTGGTAAATAAATATGCCCCGAACTTGGATGATGCAGAATTCGTCTAGAAAACGATGGGCGAGTTCCTGGACCGAGACACCCACCGATTTGAGGATACAAGACCCAACAATGGACAGATCCAACCCCAGGACAGTAACCATGTCCGTAACGCCACAAATATTGAATGCCTTTATGCAGCAGATGGGGTTGGCGGAGGTGGATAGACCCATGGAGGTTCAATCACCCGAGAGAAAACTAATTCTCCCTTTTCTCCCACATGCACAAGGCCGACTCACACATAGGCTTCTCTGTCGTAAGGTAAAGGGTTCTTGCAGAGGCAACAAAGATGGAATACTCGGTAATTGCAATCTTTGACCATGCCCCACATTACATGGATGTGAGGTTGGAGAAGGGCCGGGCCAAACACCCCCCATCGAGGTTGGATGCAGCTCTCCTCGCCGATAAGGAATTCTGCCCAAATATCCCGAGCCATCGATGGTTATTTAACTGGCAACCAGAATGGGAAGTCTAACCATCCACGTTCTGGGAGGCACTGAAGATGGTGATAAGGGGTAAAATCATAACTTGCAGGGCCTTAGGGACAGGAAGGAAAGGACAGCCAAGCAGTGGCTGATTGACTCCATACTGGAGGTGGATCGGCGGTACTCCACTCTATTGCAAATGCTCCATGTATCAAGGCACAAAGGCTTATTTTTTAACATTACGTGTCCCGTTCGCATTATTTTTCACTGTGGCCTGTTTGATTCTGGTCCTTGATTTTTATGCCTATCATTTTTCTTATTCCATTTTCTGTTTTTTCTTATTGTCCTTGATTCCATCTTCTGTGAGCCCTTGCATAGGTTCCCATACCCTTGCCATTTTAGTTTAAACCACCCCAATCACTTCAGTAAATACTCCCCCGAGGACATCAGTCCTCGTCGTCCCCAGATATGACCCGTTCAGTTTTTACTGATCCCACACCCCCTCCGAACCGGTCTCAATGTCCCAGGAATCTGAAACCCTCCCTCTCATACCATCTCTTCAGCCAAGTATTCACCTGATATCTGATTAGCACGTGGCACTGGTAGTAATCCTGAGTTCACTACCTGACAAGAGTATAGATTTATTGAATTATTCAGAGTTTTAGGTGCTGATTGAATGCATGTAGCAGAGAGATAAAAATTATTAAAAGTGTCTTGACTGTGAGAATACAGTCATTGTTTCACATAATGAATTAGACTGGGAATCCAGACATTGTTTCAGTCAATGTTTCACATGATGAATCAGCTACTATTCCAGTGTATTCAGCAATAAGAATGTATCATCTAATCAGTTACAGCAAGGTCTCCGGGCCGAGCTGTGGCGTGAGAAACATATCCCGTAATTTTCCCAAGACTGCGAACGCAGATGCTGAGCTAGTCTTGATGGCACCACTCAACCTGAAGTAATGTCCAATGTTTGATTAATAAATCATCCTCTAAGTAACAGACATCAATTTGAACAAACCAGGAGGTCTCAACTGAGAGCTTGAAACCAATGAGAGTAAATGAGGGATTAAACCAGAGATAAATATTCCCTGAAAAGTAGGACCTCTTAGTTGAGGTCCTGTTCCTGAATTCCTGCATTTCTGAATTCTTGAATCATCTAACTTGTTGTTTGTGTTCAAAGTGATTTCTTTATGCTTTTATGTTTTATGCTCTTTGCCATGAGTTTGATCCTTTTATGGACCATTTTATATTTAGTTTCTAAAGCTTTGATTCAGTTCTTAACCCAAGTGTTGTCAAGTGAATAATTAGTAATAAAATCATATTTTGATACCTCCAATGAACAAGGCTATCGACTCTTATTAGAAGGTAAAATAAGTGCCCCAACACTACCTTTGACCTCCTACTTTTCAATTTACTTCCTAACTCCCTATATTCTGCTTTTAGGACCTCATCCCTTTTTTCATCTATGTATTGGTACCAATGTGTACCACGACCACTGGCTGTTAACCCTCCTCCTTCAGAATGTCCTGTACGCCCTCCAAGATATCCTTGACCCTAGCACCAGGGAAGCAGCATGCCATCCTGGAGTCTTGTTTACAGCCACAGAAACATTTATCTATTCCCCTTACAATTGAATCCCCTATAACTATTGCATTTCTACACTTTTGACTTGTCCTCTGTGTAGCAGAGCCAACCATGGTGCAACAAATTTGACTGTTGCTGCTTTCCCCTGAGAGACCATTCCCCTCAATGGCACATCTGTTTTGCAGGTGCATGGCCACAGGAGATTCCTACACTGCCTGCCTAGCTCTCCTGTTCTGCCTGGTGGTCATCCATTCCCTTCCAACCTGTGGAGTCTGAGCCGGAGGTGTGACTAATTCTCTGTACATGCTCTCCATGATACTCGCCGCCTTGCAGAGGCTCTACAGCATCCCCAGCTGCAGCTCTAGCTCAAACGCCTGAGCCTCCAGGAGCTGCAGCTGGAGGCAGTTCCTATACACATGTTAGACCAGGACTCTTGAAACTTCCAGCTTCCCACATTTAGCAAGAGGAGCACACCATGGCTCTGAGCTCTCCTACCATAACTTATCCCTTTAAATGAAACCTTTGGAAGATGTTTAATATCAGGTATCAGTTATATTGGGGCCCTCCTTTCTGATCCTCGTTACTACAGAGTATAGATAGCCCTGACAAACTATGAACCCCAAAAAGACCTTACAAGGTATAAACAATAAAAGTAGTAAATAGTTAGCTGACCTTATGCACTACTTACCAATCAGCTCTCTCCCTTGTAGATTGTACTGCTGCATCAGGGCAAGACCACTCTCTGAAGATTTAAAAGATCATAAAGCAAAGAAAAAAGCACCACTTCTCCTCTTCACCGAATTCTCACTGTGCTCCACATTCCCTGTACCCACACTCAGTCTGGCTGTGTCTCACTCAGGATTAGATCTCTCCCACTGTTCATGCGATAAGCTTACTGTATTTGCATTTCTGTGATGTGCATTTCTGAGATACTGAATGAATGTTTAAATGGTTTACTGGTACAGATGAGAACACTGTCCCTTTATTATGAGGAAACTTTAATTTTTGCAGACTGACTGACTGTTGAAAGGTTTAAAGGCGACTTCCGGTTGCGGCTATGCGGAGCTAAGTTGCACATTCGGCAGCTCCCGCAAAAAACGGACTTTTGGGCTCTTTTCAGGGCCCCCAATGGCATTTTTTTGACATTTCCCACTGTGGGAAGGAGAGTACAATAGTTCCCCGACAGTATATGGCCTTTACCAGGAGCGGGGCGACTAAAAAAGTGGTGGTGGGCCCGAAGAAGGTGCGAGGGAATAAGAACAAAATGGCGGCGGGCAGGGACCAGGCAGCGTGGATGCAGTGGGCGCAGGAGCAACAGGAGGTTATCCAGCGCTGCATCAGGGAGATTAAAGCGGACCTGCTTGAACCGATGAAGGCTTCTATCGATAAGCTGCTGGAGACACAGACGGCCTAGGGGGTGGCGATCTGCGAGGCCTGACAAAAGATCTCCGACAACGAGGACGAGATCTTAGGCCTGGCGGTAAAGGTGGAGGCGCTACACGAGAAATGGCAGGAGCGGTTCGAGGAGATGGAGAATCGAACGAGGCGGAAGAATTTGCGGTTTATGGGCCTCCCGGAGGGGCCGGATGTGAGGGCCTATGTAGTCACCATGCTGAACTCTCTGATGGGAGCGGGGTCCTTCCAGGGGCCCCTGGAGCTGGAAGGGGCGCATAGAGTGCTGGCGAGGAGGCCCAAGGCTATCGAGCCTCCGCGGGTGGTGCTGGTGCAGTTTCATCGGTTCGCTGATCAGGAGTGTGTGCTCAGGTGGGCCAAGAAGGAGAGGAGCAGCAGGTGGGAGAACGCGGAGGTTCGGATATATCAGGACTGGAGTGCAGAGGTGGCGAAGAGGAGGGCCGGGTACAATCGAGCGAAGGCGGTGCTGCACAGGAAGGCGGTGAAGTTTGGCATGTTGCAGCCGGCGCGACTGTGGGTTACCTACAAGGACCGGCACCATTATTTTGAGTCTCCGGAGGAGGCCTGGGCCTTTGTTCAGGCCGAGAAGTTGGACGCAGATGGAGGGCCGGGTTGGACGTTTGGGGATTGTGGTTGATATGTTACTTTTTGAGTGGGGGTCCTTTGCTCTTGTTTTTTTCTTTCTGGTTCGGTGAGGGTGGTTAGGGCGGGTTGGGCACTGTTTTGGTTGGGTTGGTCGGGGGGGCCCTTGGAGGGGGGTAAGCAAATGGAACAGGGGTGGATGGCCGGCAGTGAGATGGGGCCCCGAGGGGGAGGGGGTGGCCCGAGTCGAGGGTGAGCGGACTGGGCCTGTAAAACGAGCTGCATCAGGGGTGGCGGGGCCGGTAGGTGGAAAGCGCGGGCTTTTTCCAGGAAAGGGTGGGTAGGTCAGGTGTTTCATTCGGGGCTGGATGCCAAAAAACGAGGGGTGGCGATCTTGGTGGGAAAGATGGTGCCCGAGGCGTCGAGCATTGTGGCAGACAATGGCGGTAGGTACATAATGGTAAGTGGTAAGCTGCAGGGAGAGAGGGTGGTACTGGTCAATGTGTGTGCCCCGAACTGGGACGATGCGGGTTTTATGCAACGCATGTTGGGTCGGATCCCAGACTTGGAAGTGGGGGGCCTGATAATGGGGGGAGACTTTAACACGGTGTTGGATCCGGCACTGGATCGCTCCAGGTCTAGGACGGGTAGGAAGCCGGCGGCGGCCAAGGTGCTGAGGGGGTTTATGGACCAGATGGGAGGGGTGGACCCTTGGAGATTTGCAAGGTCGGGAGCTAGGGAATTTTCATTCTTCTCACATGTCCATAAGGCTTGTTCCCGGATCGACTTTTTTATTTTGAGCAGGGCGCTGATAGCGAGAGTAGAGGATACCGAGTACTCGGCGATAGCCATTTCGGATCACGCCCCGCATTGGGTGGACTTAGAGCTGGGGGAGGAGAGGGACCAGCGCCCATTGTGGCGCTTGGAGGTGGGGATGTTGGCGGACGAGGAGGTGAGTGAGCGGGTCCGAGGAAGCATAGAGAGGTACCTGGAGGCCAACGACAATGGGGAGGTCCAAGTGGGTATGGTATGGAAGGCGCTGAAGGCGGTGGTTAGGGGAGAGCTGATCTCCATTAGGGCCCACAAGGAGAGGAGGGAGCAGAGGGAGAGGGAGAGGCTGGTGGGGGAGATGGTGAGGGTAGACAGGAGGTATGCGGAAGAACCTGAGGAAGGATTGTTGAGGAAGAGGCGCAGCCTCTAGGCCGAATTCGACCTGGTGACCACCAGGAAGGCGGAGGTGCAGTGGAGGAAGGCCCAGGGGGCGATTTATGAGTATGGGGAAAAGGCAAGCCGGATGCTGGCGCATCAGCTTCGGAAGTGGGACGCAGCTCGGGAGATCGGGGGAGTTAAGGACAGGGGAGAGAGTGTGGTGCGGAGTGGGGTTGGCATCAATGGGGTCTTCAGGGACTTTTATGAGGAATTGTACTGATCCGAGCCCCCACGGGAGGAGGGAGGGTTGGGCTGCTTTCTGGACCAATTGAGGTTTCTGAACGTGGAGGAGGGACTGGTGGCGGGATTGGGGGCCCCGATTGGGCTGGAGGAGCTGTCCAAAGAGATAGGGAGCATGCAGGTGGGGAAGGTACAGGGGCCGGACGGTTTCCCGGTCGAATTCTATTAAAAATATATGGACCTGTTGGGCCTGCTGCTAGTTAGGACCTTCAATGAGGCAAAAGGAGGGGGTGGCTTTGCCCCCGACGATGTCCCGGGCACTGATCTCCTTGATCCTGAAGCGGGACAAGGATCCACTGCAGTGTGGGTCTAACAGGCCGATTTCGTTGCTAAACGTAGATGCCAAGGTGCTGGTGAAGGTCTCAGCCACGAGGATTGAGTATTGTGTGCCGCAGGTCATCCACGAAGACCAGACGGGGTTCGTGAAGGGGAGGCAGTTGAACGCGAATGTGCGGAGGCTTCTGAACGTTATCATGATGCCGGCGAGGGAGGGGGAGGCGGAGATAGTGGTGGTGATGGATGCTGAGAAAGCCTTTGATAGGGTAGAGTGGGGGTACCTGTGGGAGGTGCTGAAGAGGTTTGGGTTTGGGGAGTGGTTTGTCAGGTGGGTTAGGCTGTTGTACGAGGTCCCGATGGCGAGTATGGCCACGAACAGGAGGAGGTCTGAGTACTTTCGGTTGCATCGAGGGACGAGGCAGGGGTGTCCCCTGTCCCCCCTGCTCTTCGCACTGGCGATTGAACCCCTGGCTATGGCACTGAGAGAGTCGAGGAACTGGAGGGGGTGGTGCGGGGTGGGGAGGAGCATAGGGTATCGCTCTATGCGGACGACTTGCTGCTATATGTGACGGACCCGGTGGGGGGAATGCTGGAGGTAATGAGAATCCTCAGGGAATTCGAGGATTTCTCGGGGTACAAACTCAACATGGGGAAGAGCGAGCTGTTCGTGGTTCACCCAGGGGACCAGGAGAGGGGGATTGGTGAGCTCCCACTAAAAAGGGCGGAGAGGAGCTTCAGGTATTTGGGGGTCCAGGTGGCCAGGAGCTGGGGGGCCCTGCATAGGCTTAATTTCACAAGGCTGGTGGAGCAAATGGAGGAGGAGTTCAAGAGGTGGGACGTGTTGCCGCCGTCCTTGGCGGGTAAGGTGCAGTCAGTCAAAATGACGATGCTCCCAAGGTTTTTGTTCCTGTTTCAGTGCCTCCATGTGTTTATCTCGAAGGCCTTTTTAGGCAGGTCAACAGGAGCATTATGGGGTTTGTGTGGGCGCGAGGGACTCCGAGGGTGAGAAGGGTGTTCCTGGAGCGGAGTAGAGATAGGGGGGTGGGATGGCACTGCCCAACCTCTGTGGGTACTACTGGGCCGCCAATGCGACGATGGTGCGCAAGTGGGTGATGGAGGGGGCTGCATGGAAGAGGCTGGAGACGACGTCTTGCGTGGGTACGAGTCTGGGAGCGCTGGCAACTGCGCCGCTGCCGCTCCCTCCAAGGAGATATACCACGAGCCCGGTAGTGGCGGCTTCCCTCAAAATCTGGGGGCAGTGGAGGCGACACAGGGGGGAAGTTGCACTGTCTGGTAGCTTATGGGCGGTGTGGTCATTCCTAGGATTCTTAAAGCTTCCCCAGCATACGTGGCTAGCCTGGCTGATGTGTTTCATAGCTTCACTGGCTGGATCCCACTTTGCAGATAACAATATGTTTGCTCAAAGCTATAAAATCCCTACAGTGCAGAAGGAGGCCATTCTACCCATCGAGTCTGCATTGACCCTTCCAAAAGAGCACCCCACCTAGGCCCACACCCCCAACCTATCCTCGTAGCCCTACCTTACCATTGGAAACTAAGGGTAATTGGTCATGGCCAATCCATCTCGCATGCACATCTTTGGACTACAGGTGGAAACCGGAGCAACCAGAGGAAACCCACGTAGTCACGGGGAGAAAGTGCAAACTCCACACAATCACCCGAGGCCAGAATTGAACCCAGTCCCAGGCGCTGTGAGGCAGAAGTGTTAACCATTGTGCCACCCCATGTCCACCTACAACTGTAGAGGAGGACGCCGTGTCCATCTTAGTTCTAAATGGCAGACCATTTACTATCAACACACTCATAACTGAAGGTGTCTTGCCCACTAATGTTGTTTAAGCAGTATATATTAGATTCATTTTCAGGGTTATTCTCAACATTGGCATGCATTCTCCTTTGCGGGTCGGCCCCACTACCGCTGCTAGCGAGGTCGGAGAATTTGTCGCTCAATCAAATCTCTCATTCACTGCAGCGGAACCCAGCTGCAGTGAACGGACGGTGAATCCCACCCACTATGTACTGGAGTCAGTGTTTTATTTTGATGGGCCCCTGTGGGCTCTGCTTAGTCTTGCATTTCATCGGAACACAGGGACAGGAGTAGGCAATTCAGCACCTCAAGCCTGTCCTGCCATTCAATGTGATCAGGGCTCCTCTGTGGCCGAACTCCATAACCCTGCAAACACAACACAGACAGTGACCCAAGCCAGCAATTGAACCTGGGACCCTGGAGCTTTGAAGCAACTGTGCTACCCACTGTGCTACCGCACCCCTATTTTAGTTGCCTGGATGAATGCAGCATGACACCATCCGGGACAAAGCAGCTTGACATCATCCAGAACAAAGCACCTTGATACCATCCAAGACAAAGCGCTTGACTGGCACCCCATCTGTCAAGGAGAATCCAGCCCATATGCTTTCATGCGATGTGGATATCGCGGACAATGCCTACATTTATTGATTGCCTTGAACTGAGTATCTTGTAAGGACATTTCAGAGGGTATGTAAGAGTTAACCAAATTTGCTGTGTGTCTGAAGTCATCTGTAAGCCAGATAGGGTAAGGATGGCAAATTTCCTTTCCTGAAAATATCAGCAAAAAAGATTAGTTTCAATCAATGAGTTTTATGATCACCATTACGAGGTTAGATAGTACTTTGATTTGTTAATTGAATTTAAATTCCACCTCGCTCCCTCAATACTGACGATCCGACAATGTAGCACTTTTCTGAACCTCCCACAACCCCATGCCACCTCAGTACTGACCCTCCAAGAGTTCAGCACTCCCTCAGTAATAACAGTGCAGTGTTCCCTCAGTGCTGACCCTCTGACAGTGCAGCTTTCCCTCAGTACTAACACAGAGGGTAGTGGGTGCCTGGAACTCGCTGCCGGAGGAGGTGGTGGAAGCAGGGACGATAGTGACATTAAAGGGGCATCTTGACAAATACATGAATAGGATAGGAATAGAGGGATACGGACCCAGGTTAGAAGATTGTAGTTTAGTCGGGCAGCATGGTCGGCACGGGCTTGGAGGGCCGAAGGGCCTGTTCCTGTGCTGTGCTTTTCTTTGTTCTTTGTTCTAACCCATTTGCAAATAAGCTAATGTGTTAATGGAGAAAATTGCCTCTTTACTTTCATAACATTGATGAACTGAAATGCTTTGAGCTTCAGGACTCGAGAGGAACTACCCCCTTCTCTTATTGCAACAAGGTCGCTTGACCTTTTCCTCACTGATATTTTCTGAAGCAAATTCAGTGTTGTAATGAGGGCTGCAACCTTTTTCATTAGAAAAGAGAAGGCTTAATGGTATCATGATGCCGATCTTTAAGATAATAAAATAGATTGAGAGAGCTGAGAGATTCTTCTACTTGAGAGGCCAGAACTCAGGAGCTGAAATCTAATTTCCAAGAACTAATGAGTTTGTTTGGGGTGTAACTCTCACATATTAGTGGTTTAACTAAATTAATGCCTATTTGCTATGGAATGCTCCTGTGAGCCAATGAAATGCATCAGAATGTGTGAATGACTGTTGACCAATAAAAGACGAATTAGGAACTGGCATTGATAATATATCTTTCAGCACCACAGAAATGTCCACAATGTTCCACAGACATGCCAAAGGAGTGACTTCTTGCTCAGCGTAACCTGCTGATGTGGTGCCAGAATTATCCGCCTTGATAAACATCATATTGCCGACACCGTGATGCATTTCTTCACTCATTCCATTAAATTGTTGCAGGCAGCCATAGGTAGGAGGGATTAGAAAGGCACCTGGGTGCTCTCATGCTGGCACAGACATGGGTGGTAAGGTAGCACAGTGGCTAGCACTGTTGTTTCACAGCTCCAGGGTCCCAGGTTCGATTCCCGGCTTGGGTCACTGTGGTAATACCAGGTATTACAGTACCTGAGAGGTGAATGACCATTGGCTAGACCGAGGGGTCTACCATTGGATAATGTACATAGCCCCACCCTGAGAGGCGGAGTATAAGAACCAATGCCGTTCCAGCAGCCTTCACTTTCTGTATCATCGCTGCTGGGTACAGTTCTAGCTGATTAAAGCCGATTAGATATGACTCCACTTTGTCTCGAGAGTATTGATTGTGCATCAGTCACTATCTGTGTGGAGTCTGCACATCCTCCCGTGTCTGGGTGAGTTTCCTCCGGGTGCTCTGGTTTCCTCCCACAAGTTCCGAAAGGTACCATTACGTAATTTTGACATTCTGAATTCTCCTTCTGTGTACCTGAACAGGCACCGGTGTGTGGCGACTCGGAGATTTTCACAGTAACTTCATTGCAGTGTTAATGTAAGCCTACTTTTAACGATAATAAAGATTATTATCTTATAAGATGGGCTGAATGTCCTACTTATGGGCTGTAACATTTGTAACTTGGGTGGTTATGTAGTGGTAATGCCACTGGTGACTGTTGTTAACCTCCACGAGACCCAGGGAGATGACTCATCAATCCCACCATGGGGCTCATGGAATATGAGCTCCGGCACTGAGGGGCGGAGGCCCAAAAGCAGGGCTCCTTAATCCACAAAATAAAAACAGGCCCAAGAGGGTGCCGGAATATCAGGATGGTCCCGGCTGGGACTTTCAGTGTTGCTTAATTGTTGTATTTCCTAACTGTGAGTCGAAGGTAAACCACTTATGACTCACCTTTTCGGAGCTCCTCATTAACTTTAATATTGGTGACGAGGATAAAACAGAACAACAGGTGGCGCTGCTGGACACTCAGACCATGGCTACAGAGCAAGGTTAGCAATGTTTCAAAAATGCCACTCTTCGGTAGACTTAACGCGTTTGATGCAAGTGTGGAAGACTGGGCTCAGTATGTGGAATATATGCGCTATTTTTTCAGGGAGAATGCCATGACTGGGAACAACTGCCAGAAGGTGATTCTTTTGACCGCCTGTGAGGCCACCACTTTTAGCATCATAAAGAGCCTAACCTACCCTGCGGCCCCAGACTCCAAGACTTGGAAATTTCTGTAGTGCTCGTAACGAACCACTATGACCCCAAGTTGTCGATCATTGCCCAAAAATACCAATTCAATATGGCTGTGATTTGATTTAGATTTATTGTCATGTGTACCGAGTTCTGCGTACAGTCCAGGCAGATCATTGAAAAACATAGAACATACGATAAATGCACAATATAAATACATCGACATCGGGTGCAGCATACAGGAATGTAGTGCTACTCAGTAGAGAAGATGCGTGAAGAGATCAGTTCAGTCCATAAGACGGTCACTCAGAAGTCTCGTAACAGCGGGGAATGAGTCTGGTAACAGCAGGGAAGAAGCTGTTTTTGCATCTGTTAGTGCATGTTCTCAGATTTTTGTATCTCCTGCCCGATGGAAGAGATCGGAAGAGAGAATAACCCAGGTGGGAGGGGTCTTTGATGATACCGCACGCTTTCCCAAAGCAGTGGGAGGTGATGACAGTCAATGGATGGGTGGCAGGTTTGCGTGAGGGACTGAATTGTGTTCACGACTCTGTAGACTACAAAGAACAAAGAAATGTACAGCACAGGAACAGGCCCTTCGGCCCTCCAAGCCCGTGCCGACCATGCTGCCCGACTAAACTACAATCTTCTACACTTCCTGGGTCCGTATCCTTCTATTCCCATCCTATTCATGTATTTGTCAAGATGCCCCTTAAATGTCCCTATCGTCCCTGCTTCCACCACCTCCTCCGGTAGCGAGTTCCAGGCACCCACTACCCTCTGCGTAAAAAACTTGCCTCGTACATCTACTCTAAACCTTGCCCCTCTCACCTTAAACCTATGCCTCCTAGTAATTGACCCCTCTACTCTGGGGAAAAGCCTCTGACTATCCACTCTGTCTATGCCCCTCATAATTTTGTATACCTCTATCAGGTCTCCCCTCAACCTCCTTCGTTCCAGTGAGAACAAACCGAGTTTATTCAACTGCTCCTCATAGCTAATGCCCTCCATACCAGGCAACATTCTGGTAAATCTCTTCTGCACCCTCTCTAAAGCCTCCACATCCTTCTGGTAGTGTGGCAACCAGAATTGAACACTATACTCCAAGTGTGGCCTAACTAAGGTTCTATACAGCTGCAACATGACTTGCCAATTCTTATACTCAGTGCCCCGGCCAATGAAGGCAAGCATGCCGTATGCCTTCTTGACTACTTTCTCCACCTGTGTTGCCCCTTTCAATGACCTGTGGACCTGTACTCCTAGATCTCTTTGACTTTCAATACTCTTGAGGGTTCTACCATTCACTGTATATTCCCTACCTGCATTAGCCCTTCCAAAATGCATTAGCTCACCCTTGTCCGGATTAAACTCCATCTGCCATCTCTCCGCCCAAGTCTCCAGACAATCTAAATCCTGCTGTATCCTCCGACAGTCCTCATCGCTATCCGCAATTCCACCAACCTTTGAGTCGTCTGCAAACTTACTAATCAGACCAGCTACATTTTCCTCCAAATCATTTGTATATACTACAAAGAGCAAAGGTCCCAGAACTGATCCCTGTGGAACACCACTGGTCACAGCCCTCCAATTTGAAAAGCATCCCTCCATTGCTACTCTCTGCCTTCTATGGCCTAGCCAGTTCTGTATCCACCTTGCCAGCTCACCCCTGATCCCGTGTGACTTCACCTTTTGTACTAGTCTACCATGAGGGACCTTGTCAAAGGCCTTACTGAAGTCCATATAGACAACATCTACTGCCCTACCTGCGTCAATCATCTTAGTGACCTCCTCGAAAAACTCTATCAAGTTAGTGAGACACGACCTCCCCTTCACAAAACCGTGCTGCCTATCACTAATACGTCCATTTGCTTCCAAATGGGAGTAGATCCTGTCTCGAAGAATTCTCTCCAGTAATTTCCCTACCACTGAAGTAAGGCTCACTGGCCTGTAGTTCCCGGGATTATCCTTGCTACCCTTCTTAAACAGAGGAACAACATTGGCTATTCTCCAGTCCTCCGGGACATCCCCTGAAGATAGCGAGGATCCAAAGATTTCTGTGAAGGCCTCAGCAATTTCCTCTCCAGCCTCCTTCAGTATTCTGGGGTAAATCCCATCAGGCCCTGGGGACTTATCTACCTTAATATTTTTTAAGACACCCAACACCTCGTCTTTTTGGATCACAATGTGACCCAGGCTATCTACACCCCCTTCTCCAGACTCAACATCTACCAATTCCTTCTCTTTGGTGAATACTGATGCAAAGTATTCATTTAGTACCGCGCCCATTTCCTCTGGCTCCACACATAGATTCCCTTGCCTATCCTTCAGTGGGCCAACCCTTTCCCTGGCTACCCTCTTGCTTTTTATGTACGTGTAAAAAGCCTTGGGATTTTCCTTAACCCTATTTGCCAAAGACTTTTCGTGACCCCTTCTAGCCCTCCTGACTCCTTGCTTAAGTTCCTTCCTACTTTCCTTATATTCCACGCAGGCTTCGTCTGGTCCCGGCCTTTTAGCCCTGACAAATGCCTCCTTTTTCTTTTTGACGAGGCCTACAATATAACTCGTCATCCAAGGTTCCCGAAAATTGCCGTATTTATCTTTCTTCCTCACAGGAACATGCCGGTCCTGTATTCCTTTCAACTGCCACTTGAAAGCCCCACACATGTCAGATGTTGATTTGCCCTCAAACATCCGCCCCCAATCTATGTTCTTCAGTTCCCGCCTAATATTGTTATAATTAGCCTTCCCCCAATTTAGCACATTCATCCTCGGACCACTCTTATCCTTGTCCACCAGTACTTTAAAACTTGCTGAATTGTGGTCACTGTTACCGAAATGCTCCCCTACTGAAACATCTACCACCTGGCCGGGCTCATTCCCCAATACCAGGTCCAGTACCGCCCCTTCCCTAGTTGGACTGTCTACATATTGTTTTAAGAAGCCCTCCTGGATGCTCCTTACAAACTCCGCCCCGTCTAAGCCCCTGGCACTAAGTGAGTCCCAGTCAATATTGGGGAAGTTGAAGTCTCCCATCACCACAACCCTGTTGTTTTTACTCTTTTCCAAAATCTGTCTACCTATCTGCTCCTCTATCTCCCGCTGGCTGTTGGGAGGCCTGTAGTATACCCCCAACATTGTGACTGCACCCTTCTTATTCCTGATCTCTACCCATATAGCCTCACTGCCCTCTGAGGTGTCCTCTCGCAGTACAGCTGTGATATTCTCCCGAACAAGTAGCGCAACTCCGCCTCCCCTTTTACATCCCCCTCTATCCCGCCTGAAACATCTAAATCCTGGAACGTTTAGCTGCCAATCCTGCCCTTCCCTCAACCAGGTCTCTGTAATGGCAACAACATCATAGTTCCAAGTACTAATCCAAGCTCTAAGTTCATCTGCCTTACCCGTAATACTCCTTGCATTAAAACATATGCACTTCAGGCCACCAGACCCGCTGTGTTCAGCAACTTCTCCCTGTCTGCTCTGCCTCAGAGCCACACTGTCCCTATTCCCTAGTTCTCCCTCAATGCTCTCACCTTCTGACCTATTGCTCCCGTGCCCACTCCCCGCCATACTAGTTTAAACCCTCCCGTGTGACACTAGCAAACCTCGCGGCCAGGATATTTATGCCTCTTCGGTTTAGATGCAACCCGTCCTTCTTATACAGGTCACACCTGCCCCGGAAGAGCTCCCAGTGGTCCAGATAATGGAAACCCTCCCTCCTACACCAGCTGTTTAGCCACGTGTTTAGCTGCTCTATCTTCCTATTTCTAGCCTCACTGGCACGTGGCACAGGGAGTAATCCCGAGATTACAACCCTCGAGGTCCTGTCTTTTAACTTTCTGCCTAGCTCCCTGAACTCCTGCTTCAGGACCTCCTGCACCTTCCTGCCTATGTCGTTAGTACCAATATGTACAACGACCTCTGCCTGTTTGCCCTCCCCCTTCAGGATGCCCTCTACCCGTTCGGAGACATCCTGGACCCTGGCACCAGGGAGGCAACATACCATCCTGGAGTCTCTTTCACGTCCACAGAAGCGCCTATCTGTGCCCCTGACTGTAGAGTCCCCTATTACTATTACTCTTCTGCGCTTTGACCCTCCCTTCTGAACATCAGAGCCAGCCGTGGTGCCACTGCTCTGGCTGCTGCTGTTTTCCCCTGATAGGCTATTCCCCCCGACAGTATCCAAAGGGGTATATCTGTTCGAGAGGGGGACAACCACAGGGGATTCCTGCACTGACTGCCTGCCCTTTCTGGTGGTCACCCATTTCTCTGCCTGCACCTTGGGTGTGACCACATTTACATAACTGCGATCTATGACGCTTTCCGCCACCTGCATGCTCCTAAGTGCATCCAATTGCTGCTCCAAACGAACCATGCGGTCTGTGAGGAGCTCCAGTTGGGTGCACTTTCTGCAGATGAAGCCATCCGGGACGCTGGAAGCCTCCCGGACCTGCCACATCTCACAGTCAGAGCACAGCACCCCTCTAACTGACATTGCGTCAATTAATTAAAATTAAAATTAATTTTTTTTTTTTTTTTAAAATATTTTTTAAAAAATTTCAAAGTTACTGTTAACTATCTGTTTTCTAGCACTAGCTTTCGAATAGAAATGTGAAAGCTAAATATAGTACTCTCCGATCTCTGGCTTAGATATCCCTCTAAATTATAATTAAGTTATTATGTTTAATTAGTTACCAATGCTCAAAATTTTTTTTAATTTAGTGTAGAATCCCAACCAGCCACTCAGGCCACAGCTTTTCTGTGATGTCACTTCAGTTTCCCCCCGACACACACAATTTGAAAAAGGTATAAAAGTAAAAATGAGTAAAAATCACTTTCTTACCTTCTGAGTGTCTTAGATGTTCTCAGGTTCTCTCGCTGACAGAGACTGCTCCTCCACCTCCGAACCTTGACCTGCACAATGCTAATAATATAATAATAATATAATATGGCACTTACCTCACACCAATGGGTCTTATTATTAGGTTAGAGGAGGAGGGCGGGTGGGAGACACTACACGTGTAGTGTCTCGGGTTTCCTCTCCACCAGAATTTATTGGTGAGGGACTTCCCAGAGGCCCGCGGGTCGAACTTCCGGTTCCCGCCTTATATAAAAAAAATAAAATAGAAAAGAAGAACAGACACGGGACCAGGTAAGGGTTTTTAAAGTCGCTACTCACCTCCCAGAAGGCCCCTGCGCACCGCTGCCGCCGAAATCAAAGGGCTGCTCCTGCAAAGGTAAGGGTTTTTAAATTCACTACTCACCTCCCAGAAGGCCCCTGCGCACCGCTGCCGCCGAAATCCAAAGGGCTGCTCCTGCAAAGGTAAGGGTTTTTAAGGTCGCTGCTCACCTCCCAGAAGGCCCCTGCGCACCGCTGCCGCCGAAATCCAAAGGGCTGCTCCTGCAATGGTAAGGGTTTTTAAATTCACTACTCACCTCCCAGAAGGCCCCTGCGCACCGCTGCCGCCAAAATCCAAAGATTCTTGTGATCTTGGGCCAAGCAGTTGCCACACCAGGTTATGATGTAACCAAATAGGATACTTTCTATGGGGCATCTGTAAAAATTGGTAAGAGTCGATGTAGACATGCCGAGTTTCCTTAGTTTCCTGAGAAAGTATAGATGCTGTTGTGCTTTCTTGGTCGTAGCGTCGACGTGGGTGGACCAGGACAGATTGTTGGTGATGTGCACACCTAAGAATTTGAAGCTGTCAACCATCTCCACCTCGGCCCCGTTGATGCAGACAGGGGTGTGTACGATACTTTGCTTCCTGAAGTCAAAGACCAGCTCTTTAGTTTTGCTGACATTGAGGGAGAGAATGTTGTCATTACATCACGCCACTAGCTATTCTATGTCGCTCCTGTATTCTGACTCATCATTGTTTGAAATTCGACCCACTACGGTCGTGCATTCAGCAAACTTGTAGATGGAGTAGATGAAGAGAACCGCAAGAGAGTCTGTTACTGAGCCCCTGGCATGCTCACACAAACTGGTTGAGCACTGTGATTACGGGCCATCCCTAGCGAAGATGTAATGAGATCGCCTTGTGTGCGGAGTTAACAACATGGCGACCTAGGGGAAATTGCTGGCCGAACTGTATTTGGAGCTAAAAAGGGCCATTGGGATCTCCCCCTCACGGAAGTGCGTGTAAAAGGGAGACTAGGAGCTCCAGGGTACATCAGAGGTGGAGGTGAATAGCGTAAGATGCCCCCCATTCAGCACTCCCTAGGAACAGAACCTCTGGGACACAACCCCTGCCCTCACAGGGTTGGGGCCAGGCCTGCTGGTGGATGTGCACTGCAGCTAGGTGAGACATCTTCCCTGAACCACGGGAGGAGGACACACAGAGGTGTGGCACCTGTGGCCGGAAAACTGCAGGGGCCAGTAATGCCAGGTTAGCCAACAAGCGCGTCACCCTGGCCGAGAGATGTGCCCACCTAGAGCCAGGATGCGCCACCTTGAGCTGCCCAGCCACAGCGAGTGTATGCAGTTGAATTTCATCACCACGCTGCGGGTTGCCTCCATCAAAGGCACCGTCCAGATGAATGGTCACTCACTCGTGATGGAATTGGACACGGGGGCTGTGGACTCAGCGATAGGACGGCAGATTCCAGATGTTCTAAAAGATCAGGACAGGAATCCAGGTTGGCTGTGCCAGGCCGCCCGGGGGTCTCCAATGGACTGAGAGAGCCCCCAAAGGTGCATTATTTCTAGTCCTTGTTTGTGTGGACATGTACTAAATGCCACGCTGGCGAGATCAGCCAGGTGCAGCCGTTGACTCCCGGGAGCCGTAAGAATCTGGCAAACGTATATTCCGGCTCATTTAAACATGCTGAGGGTGATATCTAGTTTGCAACGTCAGGCGAGATTCCATTAAATCCAGTGAGGCCTCTCATGAGATTCAACAGCCTCGTCCCAACACCACGTCGAGTGTATGAGACCGTTGAATCATGCCACCATTGAATAACTGAGTGCCTAGCTCTTGGAACCCTCTATGCAGAACCTCTTTCCTTGTTCTATGTATGTCGTTTGTACCTACTTGGACCATGACAAAGGGATTCCCTTCTCCAGCCCAGAGGAGATGTCCCGAACCCTGACACCAGGCAGACAACACAGCCTTATGTACTCTGGTTCTTTGCTGCAGAGAACAGTGTCAATTCCCCTCACTATACTGTCCCCTTTCTGTTTGCCAGGCCCGGTCGGTCGCCGCTGTTTCCAGGTCCGGCATTTCTACACCACCCACGTGCGACCCAGGGGCACCGCCATCTTCTCCTCCACAAGCCATGTGCGGCCCGTGGGCGCCGCCATCTTTGATGCCGCCCGCCACGTGCGCCCCATGGCCGCCGCAATCTTCGGCGCCATTTTGGACCACGCCTCAGGACCCCTGCTCATCTGGCCATTCGCCGCCTACTGCTACCTCCGCCACCGCTGACCAGCCCGGGACCTCCCAGCATCTTCTGCAGCTCGCCTCCATCACCCTGGATCAGTCTCGGCCCGCAACCTCATGACCGCTACGACGACGGTGAAGATCAATGGGCACGAGACGACTTGCCTCTTCAACTCCGGGAGCACAAAGAGTTTCATGCACCCTACTACAAGGCCCTGCTCCCTCCCGGTACACCCCGTCACCCAGAAAATCTCCCTGGCCTCCGGATCCCATTTTGTTGAAATCCGGGGGTACTGTATCGCGACCCTCACCATCCAGGGCATAGAGTTCAGCAACTTCAGGCTCTACGTCCTCCCCCACCTCTGCGCTGCCCTGTTGCTCGGCCTGGATTTTCAATGCCACCTCCAAAGCCTTACTTTGAAATTCGGCGGACCCCTGCCCCCCCTCACCATCTGCGGCCTCACGGCCCTTAAGTTCGATCCACCTTCCCTGTTTGTGAACCTCAGCCGGACTGCAAACCCGTCGCCACTAGGAGCAGACTGTACAGTGCCCAGGACAGGACCTTCATCAGGTCGGAGGTCCAACGACTTCTGCGGGAGGGGATCATTGAGGCCAGCAACAGCCCCTGGAGAGCTCAAGTAGTGGTAGTGAAGACTGGGGAGAAGCACAGGGTGGTCATTGACTACAGCCAGACATGGTCAATCAGATTGCGCAGTATCGAGACTTCTCCACAGTTGACTTAAAGTCTGCCTACCACCAGCTCCCCATCCGCTCTGAGGACCGCCAATACACTGCGTTAGAAGCAGATGGTCGCCTCTATCACTTCCTCAGAGTTCCCTTTGGGGTCACCAATGGGGTCTCGGTCTTCCAGTGAGAGATGGACCTAATGGTTGACCAGTACGGGCTGCGGGCCACCTTCCCCTACCTAGATAACGTCACCATCTGCGGCCACGATCAGCAGGACCACGACGCAAACCTCCAAAAATTCCTCCATACCGCCAAACTCCTTAACCTCATACAATAAGGGGAAATGCATGTTCCGCACCAACCGCTTAGCCATCCTTGGCTCCATAGTGGAAAATGGAGTCTTAGGGCCTGACCCCGACTGCATGCGCCCCCTCCTGGAACTCCCTCTCCCCCACTGCCCCAAGGCCCTGAAACGATGCCTGGGGTTTTTCTTGTATTACGCCCAGTGGGTCCCTAATTATGCGGACAAGGCCTGCCCACTCATCAAGTCCACAGTTTTTCCTCTGACGGCTGAGGCCCGTCAGGCCTTCAACCACATCAAGGCGGACATCGCCAAGACCACGATGCACGGGGTCGACGAGTTCCTCCGCTTTCAGGTGGCGAGCGATGCATCGGACGTGGTGCTGGCCGCCACCCTCAACCAGGCGGGCAGGCCTGTGGCCTTCTTTATCCGCACCCTCCATGCCTCCAAAATTCGGCACTCCTCTGTCGAAAAGGAGGCCCAAGCCATTGTGGAAGCTGTGCGACATTGGAGGCATTACCTGGCCGGCAGGAGATTCACTCTCCTCACTGACCAACGGTCGGTTGCTCAAAGATTTTGAGGTGGAGGATCGAGCTCTCCACCTATAATTATGAGATCTTGTATCGCCTGGGGAAGCTCAACGAGCCCACTGGTGCCCTATCCCGCGGTACATGTGCCAGTGCACAAGTGGACTGACTCCGGGCTCTCCACTATGACCTCTGCCACCCAGGGGTCACCCGGTTCTTCCATTTTGTCAAGGCCCGCAACTTGCCCTGCTCCATTGATGAGGTCAGGACCGTCACCAGAGACTGCCAAGTCGGCGCAGAGTGCAAGCCGCACTTCTACTGGCCAGATACAGTGCACCTGCTGAAGGTCTCCCGCCCCTTTGAACGCCTCAGTGTGGACTTCAAAGGCCCCTCTCCCCCACCCACTGCAACGTGTACTTCCTCAACGCAATTGATGAATATTCCCGGTTCCCTTTCGCCATCCCATGCCCCGATATGACTTCTGCCACAGTAATCAAAGCCCTGCACAGCATCTTCACTCTGTTCGATTTCTCCACCTCCATCCACAGCGATCGGGGATCCTCTTTCATGAGTGATGAGCTGCGTCAGTCCCTGCTCAGCAAGGGCATCGCCTCAAGCAGGACGACCAGCTACAACCCTGGGGGAAACAGGCAGGTGGAGAGGGAGAACGGGACGGTCTGGAAGGCCATCCTGCTGGTCCTGCGGTCTAAAAGTCTCCCGGTCTCCCGCTGGCAGGAGGTCCTCCCCGACCCGCTCGACTCCATCCGGTCGCACCTCTGCACCGCCACTAATGAGACCCCTCACGAACATGTGTTTGCCTTCTCCAGGAAGTCCACCTCCGGGGTCTCGCTCCCAACATGGCTGTCAGTCCCAGGACCCGTCCTCCTCCGGAAGCAGGTGTAGAGCCATAAATCGGACCCCTTGGTCAAGAAGCTCCACCTCCTACATGCAAATCCGCAGTACACCTACGTGGCACACCCCAACGGGCGCCAAGACACAGTCTCTCTCCGGGGGTCCCCACCCACGACCCACGACCTGACACCGCCCCCCCCCCCCCCCCGCCCTCCCCCAGTTGCCTCATTCACCCAGCACCGTCATTTTGACTGCACCCGCCCAGCCAGCAATAACGGCAATACATCCCTCCTCTTAAAATCCTCCTTCATTCGCCCTATCAGTCAAGCCAAATTCAATCTATGTAGCTGGACTCAGCTCCACACCACCTGGATTCCTAAGTACCTAAAGCTTGTCCCCACCACCCTAAATGGCAATTCCCCATATCTCCTTTCTTGTCCTCTGGCATTGATTGGGAACACATCACTCGTTCCCATGTTCAACTTGTATCCCAAAACCCGGCCAAATTCCCCCCAATCATTTGCATACAATGAAACCCTATGCTCGCCAACTGCACCCACCCCCCTTGATCAATCCCTCTCCAATCACTTTGACGCCCGAAGCGCCATTGCCAATGGCTCTATCGTCAAGGCGAAAAGCAATGGGGAGAGTGGGCATGCCTGTCTCATCCCACGGTATAGCCCAAAGACCCCAAACTCATTTGGTTTGTCCTAACGCTCACCACCAGCACCCTGCACAACAGCCGGACCCAATACACAAACCCCTGCCCAAACTGCCTTAGCACCTCAAACAAATGTGCCCACCCCATCTGATCAAAGAACAAACAAAGAACAAAGAAATGTACAGCACAGGAACAGGCCCTTCGGCCCTCCAAGCCCGTGCCGACCATACTGCCCGACTAAACTACAATCTTCTACACTTCCTGGGTCCGTATCCTTCTATTCCCATCCTATTCATATATTTGTCAAGATGCCCCTTAAATGTCCCTATCGTCCCTGCTTCCACTACCTCCTCCGGTAGTGAGTTCCAGGCACCCACTACCCTCTGCGTAAAAAAATTGCCTCGTACATCTACTCTAAACCTTGCCCCTCTCACCTTAAACTTATGCCCCCTAGTAATTGACCCCTCTACCCTGGGGAAAAGCCTCTGACTATCCACTCTGTCTATGCCCCTCATAATTTTGTATACCTCTATCAGGTCGTCCCTCAACCTCCTTCGTTCCAGTGAGAACAAACCGAATTTATTCAATCGCTCCTCATAGCTTATGCCCTCCATACCAGGCAACATTCTGGTAAATCTCTTCTGCACCCTCTCTAAAGCCTCCACATCCTTCTGGTAGTGTGGCGACCAGAATTGAACACTATACTCCAAGTGTGGCCTAACTAAGGTTCTATACAGCTGCAACATGACTTGCCAATTCTTATACTCAATGCCCCGGCCAATGAAGGCAAGCATGCCGTATGCCTTCTTGACTACCTTCTCCACCTGTGTTGCCCCTTTCAATGACCTGTGGACCTGTACTCCTAGATCTCTTTGACTTTCAATACTCTTGAGGGTTCTACCATTCACTGTATATTCCCTACCTGCATTAGCCCTTCCAAAATGCATTACCTCACATTTGTCCAGATTAAACTCCATCTGCCATCTCCCCGCCCAAGTCTCCAGACAATCTAAATCCTGCTGTATCCTCAGACAGTCGTCATCGCTATCCGCAATTCCACCAACCTTTGTGTCGTCTGCAAACTTACTAATCAGACCAGTTACATTTTCCTCCAAATCATCTATATATACTACAAAGAGCAAAGGTTCCAGCACTGATCCCTGTGGAACACCACTGGTCACAGCCCTCCAATTAGAAAAGCATCCCTCCATTGCTACCCTCTGCCTTCTATGGCCTAGCCAGTTCTGTATCCACCTTGCCAGTTCACCCCTGATCCCGTGTGACTTCACCTTTTGTACTAGTCTACCATGAGGGACCTTGTCAAAGGCCTTACTGAAGTCCATATAGACAACATCTACTGCCCTACCTGCATCAATCATCTTAGTGACCTCCTCGAAAAACTTTATCAAGTTAGTGAGACATGACCTCCCCTTCACAAAACCGTGCTGCCTCTCACTAATACATCCATTTGCTTCCAAATGGGAGTAGATCCTGTCTCGAAGAATTCTCTCCAGTAATTTCCCTACCACTGAAGTAAGGCTCACCGGCCTGTAGTTCCCGGGATTATCCTTGCTACCCTTCTTAAACAGAGGAACAACATTGGCTATTCTCCAGTCCTCCGGGACATCCCCTGAAGACAGCGAGGATCCAAATATTTGTGTCAAGGCCTCAGCAATTTCCTCTCCAGCCTCCTTCAGTATTCTGGGGTAGATCCCATCAGGCCCTGGGGACTTATCTACCTTAATATTTTTTAAGACACCCAACACCTCGTCTTTTTGGATCACAATGTGACCCAGGCTATCTACACCCCCTTCTCCAGACTCAACATCTACCAATTCCTTCTCTTTGGTGAATAGAGATTCACCAAATCAGTAATCTGATCAAAAGCCTTCTCCGTGTCCATCGCCACCACCACCTCCACCTCCTGCCCCATCGAGGCTAACATAATCACATTAAGTAACCTCCGCACATTCGCCGACAACTGGCCCCCCCTCACAAATACCGTTTGGTCCTCTCCTCAATTTGCGATGCCAGCATCTTCGCCAACAGCTTAGCATCAAAATTCTGCAACGATATCGGTCGGTATGTCCCACAATGCCCTAGCTCCTTATCCTTTGTTAAAATCAGGGCGATAGAAACCTGCAAAAGTGGTGGCGGGAGTTTGCCCCTCTCTCTTGCCTCATTGTACATCCTCACCAGCAGTGGCCCCAGCTCCGCCTCAATTTTTTTGTAAAACTCTACTGGGAACCCGTCTGGCCCTGGACCCTTCTCTGCCTGCATTGCCCCATGCCATCCATTACCTTCCTCAGCCCCGCAACCCTGAACCCGCTCCTCCTCCACCTTGGGGACCACCCATCCAGGAAATGCCGCAATTCCTCTTTTCCCATCCGAACCTCTGACTGATACAGTCTCCTGTGAAAGGCCTCAAATGCCCCAAATTGTGTTTGGTCCCTTGTACTTCATGAAGTACCTCACCAAATACTTCAATATGTCCAAACCAGAAACCTTTTATTGTGTCTCGTGTGGTAAGATGGCAATCTGATACAGAGCACATTATCATGGAGTCTTGCTAGTCCTCTGGAACTTACACCTAGCACTGACCAATTGTATTTACGTCTTATTACCCTCTCCATCTTCTTCTGAAGATTGCCGGATGTGTCTCCCTTTATAGCCGGGTCCCAGGTCACATGACCTTGGTCTGGAGCCCACATGGTGTGCCTGTACCTCCACCTGCTGGTTGGAGGTCGCACACAATCCAACTATGATAGAGCCCATAGGCATATCACCATATCCCCCTTTCTCACAAAACATCAATGTAAACTTATTTTTACAGTCAACATCACGCATTACATTTTCTACAGATATGGCACGTAGCTAGTACAGTGAGCATGTTTTTACAAATGTGACCATTTGCATTCTGTGCAGACGTCATTGTTTCTAGTACCCACTTCTGCAGAATCTGGCTTGCTTGCCGGCTTCTTGCTTTTCTTACGCTTTGCCCTGTGTCTTTGAAAGGCCTGTGTCCAGACCGCCAGATTTGCATTCCCAGTCATTTTCCCTTTCATTTTCTGGCACGTTGTTCCTTGTTATCTGCAAGTGCTTTTGATACTGGTTGACTGATGGGATGCGGAAGTTCTCCCTGTCTTTTCTTCTTTTTCCTTTTCATTTGCTTGACATGGTGAAGTATTCTGGTGTGTCTCTTGGTTGTCTTTTTTGGAGCAGCCTCTGGTGTGGCACTGGCTGTTGTCATGTGGTGAGGTGTCCAAAGAGTTCTCGGCATCTCCTCATCTCTGGTTGGTGTGAGCACACTCATTTCTGCGGTCTCATCAACATGCTGGTTTCTAGTGCCGGCACGGAGGATGGAGCCGTGTTTGGCGGTCTCAACTTATTTCAGCATGCTTGAGCATCAGTGACTTGCTCGCCATCACTGCAGATGTGCGAGTGATCCGTGGAGCTGCATAATGATATGGTAATTAGGCCGTCCTCAGAGTCAGTGTCACAGTCACCTCATATCTCCACCTCCACATCGCTGCAATCAGCATCTTCATCATTGTCGCCGACTGCTTGGGAGTAAGTTACTGGAGCCGTTTCAAGAAATTGACATCACATATCTCCGAGGCCAGTTTTTCCAAGATCCATACGATTTCTTGGGTTTCTGGTCCCCTCACTAGCTGATCGTCACTGATATCAGCAGCCTTGAATTCTGCTTGCACCATCTCCAATCTCCCGCTCTCCACAGAGTCCAGCGCGATCTGGGCAGCCTCCGTGACCACCTCATGATTGCTTGCAGACCACCAGAGCTTTGCCCCTGGAGCCTCATCTGAGCTGCTGGAGAAGAGATGTATAAGCAGCTCATTGTGTTTATCATTCATCTCACCTTCATCATCGTCAGTACCCTCAAACAGATTTTAATTGTAGTCAGCCTCAGATTCAGCATCATTGTCAGTCTTTTCACCTGAAAAATATAATTTTGCACGCAGATTTACTTGGTTTCGGAATAGCGCGCCAAGTTCAAAATCAGCCTTTTGTTTGGCTGCCAAAGCTTGGTTTAAAATTCCACCCTGTGGAACTTCAGTGAGACTGAAGAAGTTGAAGAACGATTCCTTGGATATGGTTCTTGTCGCTGTTCTTAGATTGCTTTGACCCCTGTACTTTGGTTTTGTTCGAATTGTTCGTACTGTTACATTTTTGCCCTCCCTCCAGTCGATTGTGCAGCCTCTGCAGCCGATGATCTGCGGCTCATCCACGCACGATTTCAGCGGCCGTGAATCAAACTGATACACTTTAGTGATCACCTCAATCGTGAAATACTCATTAGACCTGAAATAAACTCCAAAGTGAAACTCCAAAGGCATCTCAATCTCTGTCCATTTAACACTCACATCTTGCAGGATATGGGTTAATCATATCCTTGTATCATGCCATTAAGTCTATGCACGTTCTTCAAGACAGTTAACCAGAATTACGGAAAGCTCACTGGCAGTTCCATCCCTAAGCCTGGTTTGTCATCTTCCACTCGGATATCTTCACATCCTCATACACCATGCATACTGCAATACCTTGCAGTGAGTCACTGTGCTCAGGTGACCAGCTATCTCCTAGGAAATTTAGCCGCTTGACTAGATTCAAGGATTCATATGTTTTTATTCCAATTACTGAGTCCACAGCCAAATCCACAAGATTAAAGATTGTGTGCTTTATGCATGCCACTGAGAGCACTGATTCGCAAACATCAAAGATCTCTGGCGTTCTTGTGCTCAAGTCTGTCATGATCCCTGATCGATTAGCAAAGTCTCATTGCACATTTAGCTTCTGCAAAGCATGTCGACGTACGAGGTTGGCTGTCGCTTTAGGATCAAAGTCACATCGAATAAAAGTATCATTGAGCATTACCTTTGATTTGAGTACGGACTTAAAAGTTTTCAGAACATTCTGATTGTCTTCATGCTTTGTCCTGTTTCTGCTTCCATTTTTGTTTCTGTTAGTCATGTGGTTTCTCGGCACGGTGAAATCAATCAATGAAAAATTGTTCTTCTGTGTTTATTTCATCTACTGCATGCACCACTTGTGCATGAACTATGGTGGAATGTGCAGTGAATTACTTTGCAAAGTGCCCAACATGGCCACACCTGGAACAAACTTTTCCATAGGCCAGACATTGCCATGGGGGATGTCGAGTGCCACACTTTTGGCACAAGATGTTGGCGGCGGCTCCTGACGGCCGCTTAAAATGGCCTCCCGGACTGCGACCACGTTTCTTTATGACGTGCGTCAAAGCATGAATGGCGCTGGCTTCTTCATCCATGTTAGCGCTAAAGCTTTTTGAGCAGAGTGCACCTATTGCAGCAATCTCACTCGCCTGGCAAATCTTCACTGCCTTTTGCAGCACCAAATCTTCCTCCTGCAATAATATCGCCCGAAGATTATCATCAAGCAGACCATAGACAATTTGGTCACGGATTAAGGAAGATTTTAAGTCACCAGTTATATGACTGGGCCTTCAGCCTCAAGTCTGTGACAAAACTGTCAAATGAATCGGCAGGTCTCTGGATAGCGCTCAGACGTTTCATTCTTCTTGGGAAGTCAATGCTGATCAAAGCGCTTTATCACTTCATCAAAATTCTTCTGATCCCCTCACGTTCAAAGACAAATGAGTTATATAGTTCGAACACTTGTGAACCTGCCAATGTTAGCAGCAGCAATTCGCCTTTCATCAGTCTGGACCTGCAGACCCACGGCCCAAACATAAAGTTGGAACTGCTGTTTGAACAGCCACCAGTTCTCACCTACGTTCCCGGATATCTGAAGCTGGTGGGGGCCCGTCAGTCCGTCCATCTTTTTTAAAAAAACATTTTATTAAGGCATTTATGATTTTATAACAGCAAATACAAATGTAAACAAAACTCAGTAAATAACATCCCCAACCCACAACCACACCCAGCCAACATAGCTTATACACACAATTCCCCAAACCCACCTCCTCCTCTCCTCTCGCTGATCCCGCCTAAACTAAAATATACTGTCCCCGCTACCACCAATGCACCCCCCCCCCCCACCTCCCATGCGCCTTAACCCTATTGTGTCTGCTAACAGTTCAGTTTTCCACAAAGAAGTTAATAAACGGCTGCCACCTCAGGATGAACCCTAACATTGATCCTCTCAGGGCGAACCTGATTTTCTCCAGGCTGAAAAATCCGGCCATGTCACTAACCGATACCGCCGATTTCGGGGGCTCCAAATCCCTCCACGCCAATAAAATCCGCCTCCGGGCTACCAAGGAGGCAAAGGCCAAAACAATCAGCCTCTCTTGCCCCCCCTGGACTTCCGACACTCCAAAAATCGCCACCTCTGGACTCGGTGCCACTCTTGTCTTTAAAACCGTGGACACAACATGGCAAATCCCTGCCAGAATCCCCTTAGCTTCGGGCATGCCCAAAACATGTGGACATGTGGGCCCTCCCGCACACCTCCCACACCTGTCCTCCACCCCCTCAAAAAACCTGCTCATCTGGGCCCCGTCATGTGTGCCAGGTGGACCACCTTAAATTGTATCAGGCTGAGCTGGCATATGATGAGAACGTGTTGACTCTACTCTGGGCATCTTCCCATAAATCTGCCCCGAGTTCCTTACCCAGCTCATCTTCCCACTTGCGCTTAACCGCCCCTATCTTGGTTCCCTCCCACTCCATAAGCTCTTTATAAATTTCCAAGACCACCCTCCACCCCCATTTTTGAAACTATCTTATCCTGTATCCCCTGCGGCGGTAAAAGAAGAAAGGTCGCAACCTGCCTTCATACAAAGTCCCTTTCCTGCAGATAGTGAAACCCATTCCCTCCTGGCAGTTCAAATTCCTCCTCCAAATCCTCCAAACAAGGGAAGCTGCCATAAATAAACAGATCAACAGCCTCTCAATCCCTGCTCTCTGCAACCTCCGAAACCCCCCATCCAGCCACCCCGGCACAAACCGATGGTTCCCACAAATTGGAGCCCAGACCGACGCTCCCCCCACTCCCATATGCTTCCGCCACTGTCCCCAAACTCTCAGAACAGCTACCACCACTGAGCTTGTGGAGTACTGAGCCGGCGAGAACGACAAAGATGCCGTTACCAGTGCCCCTCAGCTTGTGCCCCTACATGACGCCGCCTGCACCTGCTCCCACACCGACCCCTCCCCCACTACCCACTTCCTGATCATGGCTATATTTGCCGCCCAGCAGTAATTCCTAAAGTTCGGTAATGCCAGCCCTCCCCTCCTCGGCTCCGCTCCAATAGCACCTTTCTTACTCGCGGGGTTTTGCCCGCCCAAACAAGCCCAGAGATCACCGCATTGACCCGCTTTATAAAAGCTTTTGGGATAAAAATAGGGAGACACTGGAAAATAAACAAAACTCTCGGGAGAACAATCATCTTTACGGTCTTCACCCTCCCCGCCAGTGACAACAGGAACATGTCCCACCTCCGAAAGTCCTCCTTCATTTGCTCAACTAACCGGGCCAGATTTAATTTATGTAACTGCTTCCATTCCCGCCTCACCTGAATTCGCAATTATCGAAAATTCCCTCCCACCACTTTAAACAGCATCTCCCCAGCCTCCTCTCCTGCCCTTTCGTCTGGATCACAAAGACCTCACTTTTACCCAAATTCAATTTATATCTAGAGAACTGGCCAAATTCCCCTAGGATCCGCAAGATCTCTCCCATCTGCCCCTAACGGGTTCGAAATGTACAGGAGTAGGTCGTCAACAAGTAACAAGACCCTGTGCCCTCACCAGCAATGGCCCCAGCACCCCAGAAAACCTCTTATAAAATTCCACTGGGTATCCGTCCAGCCCCGGGGGCTTGTCCGACTGCATGGCCTCCAGTCCCTCCACTACTTAAACAAGCCCAATCGGGGTTCCCAAACCCTCCACCAACCCTTCCCTCCACACCTTCAAAACTCTGAACCCTCCAAGAATCGCCTCATCCACTCCACCCCAGCTGAGGGCTCTGACTCATACAGCCACCTATAAAATTTCGTAAACACCCCGTTCACCCACGCTGAGTCCAAGATCGTGTTCCCCCTCTATCCTTCACTCTCACGATATCCATAGCTGCCTCCCATTTCCTGAGCTGGTGCGCTAACATCCTGCTGGCCGTCTCCCCATACTCATACACCGCCCCTCTTGCCTTCCTCAGCTACCTCACAGCCTTCCCTGTGGATAGCAGGCCAAACGCCATCTGCAACTTCTGCCGTTCTTTCAACAGCCCCGCCTTCGGGGCCTCCGAGTACTTCCTGTCCACCTGGAGAATCTTCCGAACCAGACTGTCCATGTCTGCCCATTCCACCTTCTCCCTTTGTGACAGTATCAAAATAAATTTCCCCCCTCACTATTGCCTTCAGCGCCTCCCATACCGTTGCTGATGAAACCTCCCCTGTGTCATTTACCTCCACATATTTCTGCATGGCCCCCCTCATGCGTATACACACCTCCTGAAGTTAAAATCTCACCACTATTCTTAGAATTCCCCCTATACCAAAACGGGTCAATATTCTAAATGGTGAACAGAGATTCTCACTCCTTGACTCCGATGCAGGCTTCGGTGTGTGCTATTCAGGTCAAACTATATTTTCAAGTTATCCCCCAGTATAACCCATACCTTCACCAAAGAATTTTACCTACTTACCCCTTAGTAGCATTGATATCCTGGGCCCTACATTGCTAAGTAAGTAAAGTAGGCTAGTAACCACTGTTTCAGGTTAAAACTTTTAAGTTATTTTATTATTATTTTTTTTCTCTTTTTAAAAGATGCAATCACTGTCTTTACAGAAAAGTAAAATGATCTTGCTTCTGGATCCTTCTGGTTGGTTGAAGGGACCTTTAGGCCCAACTTGACAATCAATCTTCTTTTTAAAATCTGGGGCGAGAGTCTCCGATCCCCCGCCGGAGAATTCGGCAACCGGCGGGGGCGGGATTCACGCCAGCCCCCGGCGATTCTCCGGCACCGAAGATTTGGCGGGGGCGGGAATCACGCCACGCCGGTTGGCGGCCCCCCCCCCCCCCGCGATTCTCTGGCCCGGATTGGCCGAAGTCCCGCTGCTAGAATGCCTGTCCCGCCGGTGTGGATTAAACCACCTCTCTTACCGGCGGGACAAGGCGGCGCGGGCGGGCTCCGGGGTCCTGTGGGGGTCGCGGAGCGATCTGGCCCCGGGGGGTGCCCCCATGGTGGCCTGGCCCGTGATCGGGGCCCACCGATCCGTGGGCGGGCCTGTGCCGTGGGGGCACTCTTTTCCTTCCGCCTTCGCCACGGTCTCCACCATGGCGGAGGCGGAAGAGACTCCCTCCACAGCGCATGCGCGGGGATGCCATGAGCGGCCGCTAACGCTCCCGCGCATGTGTCGCCCGGCAATGTCATTTCCGCGCCAGCTGGCGGGGCAACAAAGGCCTTTTCCGCCAGCTGGCGGGCCGGAAATCAGTCCAGCTCGGGCCTAGCACCGCAAGGTTAGGGCTCGGCCCCCCAAGATGCGGAGGATTCCGCACCTTTGGGGCGGCGCGACGCCGGACTGATTTGCGCCGTTTTTGGCGCCAGTCGGCGGACATCGCGCCGATACTGGAGAATTTCGCCCCTGGTCTTCTTTAGATGTATTCGCTGGTGAGCTCTGTTGCTGTGTCCTATCTTTTCCATGTACCGAGCTGTGAGAGCTGGCTCTGCTGGCTGTCTCTGAGCTGACTCTGCCTCCTCTTTAAATTCTGGTCTTCCTTAGATGTATTAGCTGTTTTAGCTCGGCTGCTATGCCCTGTCCCTATCCCATGGCCGAGCTGATTGTAATCTGACTCTGAGCTGCTTGTTCCTTGTCTGCTTCTCCGCCTCTCTGCTTCTCTCTGAGTTCTGGTAGTTCCTGCTTTGGTCTCTGGGTTTATAGTCTCTTTCTAACAGTTATTAAGTTTTTATGACTTTATTGTAAAGTAATTCTTATTTCCCTTGGATTGTAAAAGGTACCTTTAATCTGAATTTTTCTAACACGACTAAGCATTCATTTTGGGCATGATCTCAGCCCTCAGATTTGATTACATTGTCCTTTGTGATGTTCAAAGTTCCTTTGTGATATTGAAAAATGCTTTGGTGTCAATAGGGGTGTGAATTCTGGTTTGGTTCCTGTCATTTCTATAGTTTTATTTTCCAATTATGTCCTCAGTTCATAATTTTGACTTTGATTTTGGCTCTAAATTATGTTTCTCGTAGACTGATCGTCTCCAATTTTCTTTTAATTTACCTGGTATTAGCAGAATTTCCACCTAGAATTGTCACAAAATTCAACTGAACCTCATCCTTTCCTGTCCAGCTGCTTACTAAGATAGTTAATTTCAATGAAGGTGTGAAACATTGCTTTTAGCTGGATGCTAAAAATCCACTTGGTTATAACTTGAAAGGTTTACATTGATCACCTAGCTCAACTGAAACGCTCGGCCATCCTTTTCCAGATGCTTACGAAGATAGTTACTTTCAATGAAGGTGTGAGCCATTTTTTTAAACTTCATACAAAAATCCTGTGTGTTTGCTAAGCCTGCTTGGGAGAAAGAATCTGCATTTTATAATCCTGCTCTTTGCAGCTGCTGTGAACCCTTCGTGGGATCTTTCCCTACATTCTCTCATGTTTCTCTCAGACAGATATTGCCAGACTTCCCTGTTTCAAATGACACATCTTTCCATATTTTCAATAACACTCCTCATCCGCTAACAGTCCGACATCCAATCTCCAATGTGGGCGCTGGCCCCCTTCCTTGCTCACCTGTAAATCCACCCAGTGCAGGGCATGGTCTGACACAACAATTGCTGAATACTTGGCGTCTACCACCCCCGCCAGGAAAGCCTTATCCAAAACGAAAAAGTCGATCCGGGGGTACACTTTGTGTACATGGGAGAAATAAGAAAACTCCTTCTATCTTGGTCGCCCAAACCTCCACGGATCTACCCCTCCCATCTGTTCCATAAAGCCCTTTAGTTCCTTTGTCATGGCTGGGACCCCCCCTCGCCTCCAACTCGACCGATCCAGCCTCGGATCTATAACCATAGAGTCTCCCCCTATGATCAACCTATGCGAGTCCAGGTCTGGAATCTTCCCTAACACCCGCCTCATAAACTCCGCATCATCCCAGTTTTGTGCATAGATGTTCACTAATATCACGAGCATCCCCTCCAGCTTCCCGGTCACCATAACCTCCTGAGTCTGCCACCATGCTCCCCCCCTTCAAATGACACCCGCTTATTGATAAAGATCGCTACCCCCCCTAGTTTTAGAGTCTAGTCCCGAATGAAATACCTGCCCAACCCATTTATTCCTCAGCCTAGTCTGATCCACTACCCTCAGGTATGTCTCCTGTAACATTGCCATGTCTGCCTTTATCCCCTTCAGATGTACGAACATGCGACCCTCTTGACCGGCCCATTCAGCCCTCTTACATTCCATGTGATCAGGCAGGTCGGCTCCCAACACCCCCCCCCCTTTCACTTTATTAAAACTCGCCCTTCTTTTGACAGTTCTGCACCCAGACCCTGATAGACACGCAGTTTGTTGCCTTCCCATGAACAGCTCCTCGTCTGCCACCAGTTGCTCCGTTGACCACTGGGCTGGCAGCCTCTGTCCCTGACCTTCCGCCATATTCCCCTTTGTCACAGGCTCCACTCCCGTCTTTGACCAATGTTCTCTTCTTTTCAAACCACTTCTGGTCCACAAATCCATACAGTGGTGGGGAATCCTCCTCTACTACTTCACCAGTTCCTTGATTTGTCGATCAAATTCACTGTAAATCGGGGGAAAAGGTCCAAAAGGTCCACCACGAGTGGGAGCTACAAAATGAGCGACCTCTCACTCCGTGGTTGCCACTGGAAGCCAGTCCATCCATCTTGAGCATCAGCATTTTTCTACGTGTTGTGTCACCTCAGGTTGCAGTTCACCAGACCAGTCTTCAAGCCGAATGCCTAATGTTGTCACTGCCGTTGCCAACCTCAATTCTTCAGCACACATGGTACCATGTTGTGTTTGGTCCCTTGTACTTTATGAAGTAACTCAACAAACACTTTTATCCGTCCAAACCAAAATCATTTTATTGTGTCTCATGTGGTAAGATGACAATCGGGTACAGAGCACGTTATCATGGAGTCTTGCTAGTCCTCTGGAACTTACACCTAACACTGACCAATTACATGTCCGTATTATTACCCTCTCAATCTTCTTCTGTGTCTCCCTTTATATTCAGATCGCAGGTCACTTGGTCTGGAGCCTGCATGATGTGTCTGTATCGCCACCTGCTGGTTGGAAGTTGCACATTATCCAACTATGATGGAGCCCATAGGCATATCACCACACTCCATTCACCCCATCAAGGTCCATCACCACCTTGTCCCTCACCCTACTGATCACCCGAGCCAATGCCTGCTTCCTCAACTGGTGGGCCAAAATTCGACTCGTTTTCTCCCCATATTTGTACACTGCCCCCCTGGCCCTCTGTAACTGCTCCATTGTCTTCCCTGTGGACACTAATTCAAATTCCACCGAGAGCCTCTGTCTCTCCCTTAACAACCCCTCCTCCAGTGCCACTGAGTACCTCCGGTCCACCCTCAGAATCTCATCTACCAGCCTTGCCCCCTCCTCCCACTCTACCATCTCCCTGTGTGCCGCAATCAAAATAAACTCCCTCCTGACTCGCGTCTCATGTGCTCCTCACAGCCTAGTGGCTGTGACCTTTCCATGCCATTGAACTCCACATCGTCCCGAATGGAAGCCCTCATCTGCTCATACACAACCTCACCTGCCAACAGCCCCACATCTAACCTCCACTGCAGCTATTGGGCCTCCCACTGAACCACCCACAAATGCAGTCAATGTGGCGCGTGGTCAGAAACTACAATTGCCGAACTCGGTAAGCCCCACCAGCAGCGCCTTGTCCATCACAAATAAATTTATCCAGGAGTACACCCAGTGCACATGGGAGAAGTACGAGAACTCCTTGACCCTCAGCCTCCCAAACCTCCATGGGTCCACCACCCCCCCAAAACTTTCCATGAACCCCCGCAACTTCCTAGCCACATCTGACACCTTTGACAGTTTAGGGTTCGACCGGTCCACCAGCCTCCCCGAACAGGCGCCGGAATGTGGCGACTAGGGGCTTTTCACAGTAACTTCATTGAAGCCTACTTGTGACAATAAGCGATTTTCATTTTCAACAGGGTCCAAGACCATATTGAAATTCACCTCCAAGATCAGCCAATGTGTGTCCAGGTCCAGAATCTTCCCCAATATCCACCTCATAAAGTCCACGTCATCCCAATTCCATGTCATAAACGTTTACCAGGAGCACCGGCAACCCCTCCAACGTCCCAGTGACCATCATATGCCTACCTCCCGGATTGGCCACAATGCTCGCCACCTCAAAAGCCACCCACTTATTAACCAACACCATCACCCCACCTCGACCTCATATCCGTCCCCACCCTGTCCTACCCATCCCTTCTTCAGTCTCATCTGATCCCCCAGTTTCAGGTGGTCTCTTGCAAAAACACAATGTCCGCCATCAGACTCCCCAAATGCGTGAACACAAGTGACTGTTTAACCAGGCCATTCAACCCTTGCACATTCAACGTCACTGTTATGTGATGGTGCTTGGCCGGTTGGAATAAATGCACAAAAGAACGTCCAGTTCTAGACAAGTTAAAGATTTATTGTTGAACAATTGCGTGGGTAAGATAACCATAAGAATATTATCAAAAAACTACTAACTATAATACATTAATTACAAGCTACTACAAATTGTGACTATCCACTATGAAGACTCCTTGAGGTAGCACAGTCACGTGGTTGTTCTCTACTGTCACCTGCTGGTTGGAGGTGTTATATATCACTGTATACATGATTGCTTATGCATATCATCACATCTCTTTTCCTTTGGAAATGTAAAGTTTTACATTCATTCTCTCAATTTACTATACAGTATACATGATGTGCATATTGTGTTCATTATTGACATATTTACAGTTCATCACGAGTTCAATCTGTTCGGCTTTCTTCTGTGTCTTGTCGACCTTCTGAGCATTGGTTGAACCTGTGAGTTTGCTTGATTTCCATTTGTTGTTGAAGATGATTCTTGCTGTTCTTCTTGACTTTGTATATTTTCATCTTGTTCTAGTTCTGTATGTTGAGGTGTCTCTTACTCGGTTGTCCTTGAATTACCTACAATATCATTGTGTGGTTCCATAACAAAAGTTTGCTGAACCTTCAGCAAAGCTCTCCTGTTTCGTCTTAGAACGTGTCCGTCTTCAGTAATGATGATGTGGAGATGCTGGCGTTGGACTGGGGTGAGCACAGTAAGAAGTCTTACAACACCAGGTTAAAGTCCAACAGGTTTGTTTCAAACACGAACTTTCGGAGCACTGCTCCTTCTTCACTTGAGGAAGGAGCCGTGCTCTGAAAGCTCGTGTTTGAAACAAATCTGTTGGACTTTAACCTGATGTTGTAAGACTTCTTTCAGTAATGATGATATATGACTGAGGACCCGATTGTAGTACCTTAGCACACTTTAACCATCCGTTTCCATCAGGATCTACCACCCTGACTGGGTCATCTTTTCTAATGGTTGCAACTTCTTGTTGTTTTGTCATAATTATTCTTCAACCTCCTTTTTTGAAACGTGAGCTTTCTCACAAGTTTTTGATGTCTCAGTTGCAATGGAATATATGGCAAGGTTGTTCTAAGCTACTTGTGTTGAGATTTCTGACAAGTAGCACCATTTTTGATCATGATTTGAATATCTTGATTGATACCGGACCAGTATACTGTCTCCCTGGCTCTTCTTTTGCATTTTCCTATGCCTAAGTGGCCTTCATGAACTTTTTTCAGAATCATTGGTCGTGACGATTTTGGAATTACTATTCTATTTTGCAAAAACACATTAGCTGCACTAAGCTCTGCTCTGGTATTATAGTTGTTAGAGCAGGGTCCTTTCTACCATCCCTCTGTGAGATATTTTATTATCTTTTTTAAGATTTCATCTTTAATGGTTTCACCTGTTATTAGTTTTGATTTCTCATCTGAGACTGGAAGGGATTCCATCACAAAATTCACTTGTGCTTGTTCCTCCTCATCCAAATGTTGCTCTTCTTTCATGTCCGTAGCACGAAATAGTGCATCCGCTACAACGAGATGTTTACCTGGCATATAGATTAGATCAAAATCATATCTTTGTAACTTCATTATCATACATTGTATCCTGGGTGACATCCCATTTAGCTTCTTTTTTACTATCACCACAAGTGGTCTATAATCAATTCCCACTAAGGATGTCAGTAGGCCATACACGTAGTCATGGAATTTGTTCAATCCATTAATTAAGCTTAAGCATTCTTTTCCTGTTTGAGCATCTCGCCGCTCTGTGTCAGTCATTGACCTTGAGGCATTTATCATTGTCTGGGCTGGTTTAGCACACTGGGCTAAATTGCTGGCTTTTTAAAAAAGCAGACCAAGGCAGGCCAGCAGCACGGTTCAATTCCTGTACTAGCCTCCCCGAACAGGTGCCGGAATGTGGCGACTAGGGGCTTTTCACAGTCACTTCATTGAAGCCTACTTGTGACAATAAGCAATTTTCATTTATCGGGGCTATTTAGCACATAGGGGCTGTTTAGCACAGGGCTAAATCGCTGGCTTTGAAAGCAGACCAAGGCAGGCCAGCAGCACGGTTCAATTCCCGTAACAGCCTCCTCGAACAGGCGCCGGAATGTGGCGACTAGGGGCTTTTCACAGTAACTTCATTGAAGCCTACTTGTGACAATAAGCGATTTTCATTCATTCATTTCATTTCATTTAGGGGCTGGTTTAGCACACTGGGCTAAATCGCTGGCTTTTAAAGCAGACCAAGCAGGCCAGCAGCACGGTTCAATTCCCGTACCAGCCTCCCCGAACAGGCGCCGGAATGTGGTGACTAGGGGCTTTTCACAGTAACTTCATTGAAGCCTACTTGTGACAATAAGCGATTTTCATTTAATTTCTTGCTGCAATAATACTGCTTCCAGCTTTCGATGTGTCTGGCGATATCTTTGTCTTCTTCATAGGGTCAAAAAACATTAACACAGGTGCTGTCGCCAGTGCATCCTGTAACATTTTTCATTCATGTTTATGTCTGTCCAACCACTGGAAAACAGTGTCCTTCTTTATTGATTCTCTCAGGCATGTTGTTTTCACTGACAGATTAGGAATAAACTTTCCGACAAAGTTTATCATGCCAAGCATCCTGAGGACTCCTATTTTGTCTGTTGGACATGGCATGTTTAAAATCACTTTGATTTTTTCTTGGTCAGGTTGTATACCTTTAGCAGACAGTCTGTCTCCTAAGAATGTGATTTTTCAACACCAAACTGACATTTGGCTTTATTCAGTTTCAATCCATACTTTTTGATGCTTCTCAACACTTTTTCAAGCCTTTTGTTGTGCTCTTCTCTTGTTGAGCCCCATACACTAATGTCGTCAACGTATACTCTGATGCCTGAAATATCTTCTACGACGTGTTCCATTGCCTGATGGAAAATTTCAGATGCTGAAATAATACTAAATGGCATTCTGAGAAAACAGTATCGCCCAAATGGAGTATTGAAGCTGCAGAACTTTGTGCTCTCCTCATCTAATTTAATTTGCCTAAACATTTTTGCTAAAACATGTCGCTCCTGATATCGCACATGTGATTTCTTCTCCCTTCGGAATAGGATAGTGCTCTCTTTTAATGTTTAAATTGAAATCCTTCAGATCCATACAGATAGGTAGGTCATTATTACATTTCTTCACACAAACCATAGAGCTTAACCAATCCGTTGGATCCGCAGTGCATCTTATCACTCCCAGTTTTGTCATTCTCTCCAGCCAAATCTTAAGTTGTTCCTTCAGTGGAGCTGATACACGTCTTGGTGCGTATATAACTGGTTGTGCATTTTCTTTTAACCGTGTGCGATAGGTGAATGGTAATTCTGAATCCTTGAAAAATTTCAGGAAATTCTTCCATTGCTGTCTGTTGTGTAGTTATATTAAAGTCTGCGGTGTCGACTCTTTTCACCAGCTCGAATGCTTCATAAGGTTCAACTCCCAATAAAGAATCACGCTCAGCGTCTACGATTGAGAACTTTGCTAAGTGCACTGTGTTCTTAACACGGACCTCTAGTTCACAGACTCCCAATTTTATTTATTTTGCTGCCATTATAATCTTTTAATAGTTTTGTGGTATTTAAAATGTGTGGCTTAATCTTCATTTCTTGTAAATCGGATAAACTGATAAAATTGCACTGGCTACGGTGTCAAGTTTGATACTGATTAATGTTCCATTTATCATCAAAGTAACTGTCCAGTTATCTGTTTGAACACTTAAATCTGCATTGTTGTTACTGCAAATTTGCTTTGACGCCTGTTTAACTTGCATGCTGTCACAATGCTAATCTTCACTAGATACCATGGGCTGGATTCTCCGTTCCTGAGGCTAAGTGCCGACTCCAGCGGAGGATCTGTGGTGTTTCAGGATGGGAAAATCGGTGTGAAAACCTCACCAATTCCACTACCGGTGAGGGTCTAGCATCGGTGTCGCATGAAACACCCGCGGAAAGCGAGGAAAATGTTTGTTGAATAAGCGGGTCCCATGCTGCACATGCGCAGGGTTGACGAGCTGCAGCCATGCGTACGCCTACACCCCCACACACGCACCTATCATGCTGGACAAGGTGGCGCTGGCCGTGCTGAACCGCTACCCACCCACGCCAACCCCACAGCCCACCTTCCGGTCACCCCCACCACTCCCCCAACCCTGGAAGAAGCCAGCCAGCCAGCAGCTGGCCAACTATGGCGGTGCTGGACACTGTCCACATGCCCTCTCTCTCTCCCCGCAGCCGGCACGCCCTGCACCCGACCGCTGAGACCACATGTGGCCCGCGCCGTCGGGAACTTGGACCAATGGAGGCGGAGGGAGTATCACGGGTGGGCTGCACAAAGGCATTTCAACGGGATTGCGACTGCACACAGTGCGCATCCCGATGACGCCGATTTGGGGGGGGGGCGGAGCATCGCGACCTGCAGTCAAACCGGTGCCTGACCCGATTTCGGCGTTGGGCAACGGAGAATCCTGCCCCATATCCATGAAAAAATCATGTTGATTGACTTTGATGTTTCAAATTTTTTTAGTGGAAAAGCATTGTTTGGCAAAGTGATATTTGCCTTTGCCCTTGAAACAGATTTTACCAAATATTGGATATTTCTGTTGCAAATGTTTGTTGTCGCATCACTTGCATAAAATGGAGGTTTTGTTTACTCGATTACACCACTACTGGGACGTTGTTTTGCCTTTGGTATGTCACAATACTAATGACGCCGGTAGCCTTTCTGGGCTTCGCACCAAAATCCTTCAGGTTTACAGTGCTAATCTGCTGTGCAGCTGGCTCGCTGGCATGGCAAATCTAAGAGCATCTTCGAGCTGAAGGTCATTTTCCTTTAATAGCCTCTCCCCTTAGGGCAGCACGGTAGCACAAGTGGATAGCACTGTGGCTTCACAGCACCAGGATCCCAGGTTCGATTCTCCACTGGGTCACTGTCTGTGCGGAGTCTGCACGTTCTCCCCGTGTGTGCGTGGTTTTCCTCCCTGTGCTCCGGTTTCCTCCCACAGTCCAAAGATGTGCAGGTTAGGTGGACTGACAATGATAAATTGCCCTTAGTGACCAAAAAGGGATTATTGGGTTTGGGGATAGGGTGGAAGTGAGGGCTGAAGTGGATCGGTGCACACTCGATGGGCTGAATGGCCTCCTTCTGCACTGTATGTTCTATGTTCTATGTACCTTGTCATTACAAATCCCGAACACAATTTAATCGTGCGCAGATCATCGACGCTTGTATGGTAGAAAAATTACGTGACTGAGTCTTCAATCACACATCAGTCAAAAAACTATCAAATGATTCACCTGCCTTCTGGGTGCGAGTGCGAAAAATATAGTGCTCCAACGTCTCACTTTTTTTGCGGTGTGTAATGCCGATCAAATTGCTTTACAACTTCAGCGAACTTTTTGCTATCCATCTCGCTATCAAAAACGAACGTATTAAATATTCTATCACTGTGGACCTGTTGCAGTGGGCAGCAACGCTATGCGCTTTTCACCAGGCTGTGCCTGCAGACCAAGGGCTGCATGTGGAGTGTGAATTTCTGTTTAAAAACGGGCCAATTCTCATCTACATTACCAGTGACTTGAAGCTGGTGTGGTGTCTTCAGACTTTTCATCCTGGACTTTGAAGCCTAGCAGTGCTTTGAGTATGAGTTGCCAGTTGTTCAGGAGGTTAGTAAATATTTTTTCTGTTTTCTTCTCAGCAGTAATCTTTAGCTGTTTGGGTCTTCAAAGTATCTTGTTTTCTTGTTCGATCTTCAAACCTGTGTAGCCACCTAAGTTGGCCAACTCGCGATATAAAATGGAGAACAGCAAAGGCTGAAGTGAAATTCAGCCAACACAGACAGAAACCAGCAGGTGCAGGTTTACTGTGTATTTAACTCTGCAAAGCCCAGACAGCATCGATACCAGCAACCATCAGCATAATAATGTAGCAGCCATCTACATACTGATGAGCAATCCCCAGGAACAATAGCAACATTTAGGACAAACAAAGCTAATCCAGACTCCCCGGCGCCAGCAGGAGCCAACACAAATGAGGTTAACAATCACCTCAAGACCGCCCATCGATCAGGGAACCGCTCCAGTATTGGAGAAATCGAACTAAGCGATTGGAACAAAGTCCAATCACCTAGAACCAGGTACAGGGTCCGCCCTGAAAGGCGGGAAGCCCCTGGGGACTATAAAAGGTAAGCCCCAAGTTCAAATCGTTCTTCTTCCTGCCCGGGTCACCCAGCAACGCGAACCAACCTTGACCGTGACCGGTGCAGTGACCGCCAAAAGACCATAAGTTTTAATTCAACGCTCGCTACGAGATTGGCGCTCCTAGCTACCAATCCGTACCAACTTTGATCCCGCAGACTCAGAACCCGAACGAAAGGCCATTTGTTCCCCTGACCTGGTGGGCCAGTCCGAAGTTAAGTATAGGCCTGTTAGTTGTAGAAGTAGCTTAGACATAGAATTTGTGCATGAGTAGTGATTACTGTGTACAATAAATGTGCTTTGATTTGAATCTTACTAATCGGTGTATTGAGTTACTGATCATCACTTGGACTTGAACCTCGTGACGGTATCATAAAGATACCTGGCGTCCCGAGAACAAAGGTAATAAAACAGAGCAATTGAACCAACCGAAAAGTTAGCAACACCTGGTACCATGTTACGTTCTGGGACTTGGCCGGTTGGAATTAATGCACAAAAGAATGTCGAGTTCTAGACTAGTTAAAGATTTATTGTTGAACAATTGCGTGGGTAAGGTAACCATAGGAATATTATTTAAAAACTACTAACTATAATAAATTAATTATGAGCTCTACAAATTGTGACTATCCACTACGGAGACTCTCTACCAACTCCCTGAGGTAGCAGAGTCACATGGTTGTTCTCTCCTGCCACCTGCATATCATCACAGTGACCAGCCTGGTTGGGGAGGCTCCCCACCTCCTACCCTGCCAATCAGCCATGCCCTTTTTTGAGTCAGCCCCCGGCCCGTGTCGCGTGCCCCTCTAGGCCAGCCCTCGGAAGTCTGCTGCCATCTCTCCCTTCCCAACTGTGCAACACCAACCACATCCATGCAGCCACACCTGCCCCCTCCATCCTCAAACAAAGAACTAACCTCATCCCCCCTCCCACGCTTCCTCCTGGCAACCCCCCACTTCACTCCCATTAACTAGCCCACCCAGCTAGCATGGTGGCCCCCACCCAAGGCCTCTGATTTCCCTTCACCTTTCCAGTCCACCCCTCCTCACCAACCCCCCAGCCACCAAAAAAACAATGAGAAAAGGCACACTCACCATCGCTGCTCCCCCGTCAAAATCCAAGATTCTATTTCTGTGTATGCTTTCACATGGAAGTGCTTTATTTCTAAATCTTTCTGCTATATTCCTACCAGCTTTCTTGAACTAAACATATCCGCTTCATCCAGGACCTGCTCTTGTTCCTTATCAACCATCTGATCAAACATGACTTCTGATAACTAAACTTGAACCTCGCGATCAGTACTCCTCAAGTTTTCTTCCTCCTGTTTCAACCTTTGGCTTTGTGATCTTGTCACCATACAATCAGGAAACCTCCAGGATATGCTTCTTACAACATCTCAGTTGTTTGACTTTCCACTGGCTTTTCAACTGCAGTAGGCTTCACTCCCATCGATGATCCAACTACATCATTACCCAGGATAAATTGGATCCCTGAAAAGGGTAATTTTTCTCTCACTCCTACAACAACTTCACCACTTTTCACCGGACTCTTTAACCTTACCTTACATAGTGGCACACTACTCCTCTCACCAATAATTCCACATATTACCACCTTTTCTAGCAATACTCCTTCCAAACGTCATATCTCCTTGTCTCTCAGCATTAAAATTGACTTGTTCCTGTATCTCTTAAGATCCTAATCTCCTTACCTACTCCATCTGGTACACAAGTGTAAACCTTACCCCCATAAATAAAATCCTGAAAACGTTCTGGCACCTGCTTATCCACCAACCTCTGAACACTCTGTACACTCTATTGCATCTCTTCCACCGGAACAATAGTTTTTCTTCCCACTTTAATAAAACCCACTGGCTTAACTTGTTTTAATCAGTCTGTCTTCCAAATATTTGTCTTAAGCCATTAACACTGCGACTTCATGTGTCCAACTTTGTTATAATAAAAACACTTAAGATTTCTTATCTGTCTTCCACTATCATAGGTTTCCTTTTTAACCTGAGGCAAACTCTCCTTAATATCACCAAGTTGACCTCCTTTGCCTTGACTACCTGTGAATTTCTCACTTGTCCAGATTCTCGCCTTCATAGATTGAAATTGATGTTAAAAACCAGACTTTGCTTTGTGAACGAACTCAAAATCATCGGCCATTTATGCTGCCAGTCTCGCAGTTTTAACCCTTTACTCTTCCGCGTTCTTTCTCACGACTGCGTGAAGCGATTCGTTAAATTCTCCCAAAGTAATTGTTTCCCATAGAGAATCATATGTTTGGTCTACTTTTAATGTTCTCAAAATTATTTTGTTTCATTCTTTCAAATTCTATATAAGTCTGACCCGGTTCTTTCCTCAGATTTCAAAACTTCTGTCTGTAGGCATCTGGCAAACCTCAATTAGACCTTCCTCGATGACTGCTATTAAGTCCAACAGTTTAAGTTTTCTTCTTCTTTCCAATTCCCTCTCATTCATTTTCATTTTGTAAAGTTCAAATTCTCTCTCTTTTTCCTTTGCTTCTGCTACTGCCAATCTCTCCTTTTCATTTGCTCATGCAATTGCCAATCTCTCTTCTTCCTTATTAATTTCTTCTTTTGCCAATCTGTCCATTTCTATATCAAGCTTCCTCATTTCCATTTCTTTTGAAACACCCTCTCTTTCTCCTGCACTTCTAATTCTTTCATTTCTGATTGAATTTGAGCTCATTCTAATGAGGCTGTGTCTCTGGCAAATTTAAATTCTAAGCTATTTTTGTGTTATCTCTACCTTCCTCACCCCTTCAGATAAGTGTACTGCAGCCTTTCCACCAAACCCAAAAGTTTTGCTTCAGTCACCATTTGTAAACCAGCCTCTTCTGCACCCAGGAAAGGTTTTTCACCTGAAAGAGTCATCTCCAGTCACTCCCTATTTAGCTTCAACACCTGAAAGAAAGGAACCATTCCACACACACACACTCAGTTTTTAAATTCAATAATTCCAAATTCAATAATTTCAAGGCAAACAAAATGTTTTAATTTAACTCCCAATTTTTTATTATTGCAGACCAGGGGGCGGAATTCTCCGGAAACGGCGCGATGTCCGCCGACTGACGCCCAAAACGGCGCAAATCAGTCGGGCATTGCGCCGCCCCAAAGGTGCGGAATGCTCCGCACCTTTGGGGGCTGAGTCCCAACCTTAAGGGGCTAGGCCCGCGCCGGACGAATTTCTGCCCCGCCAGCTGGCGGAAAAGGCCTTTGGTGCCCCGCCAGCTGGCGCGGAAATGACATCTCCGGGCGGCGCATGCGCGGGAGCGTCAGCGGAGTGAGCAGGAGTAGCCGGGGTCAGTTGAAGTCAGCTGACTTGCGGAAGTAATATGGGGGGAGCAATCACGCTAGAAAGGGATCTAGCGGGGGGGGGGGGGGGGACACTGGGTTGCTGCTGCGGAAATCAAAAAGGAAATGGCTAAAGAGTGGGTGGACGGGGATGGAATGCGACGCCTGGGGAGCGAGTGGGAGCGCGGAGGTGGGATATGGGACTGGCCTAGAGAGGGTGATGGCTAGTCGACACGGGAGGGGGGCAGGTAGCCCCCTAGTGAGGCTGATCACGTGGAACGCGAGAGGCCTGAACGGACCGATTAAAAGGGCCCGAGTGCTCGCGCATTTGAAAGGACTAAGGGCAGACGTGGCTATGCTCCAAGAGACGCACCTGAAGGTGGCGGACCAAGTTAGGTTAAGGAAAGGATGGGTGGGACAGGTGTTCCACTCAGGACGAGATGTAAAGAATAGAGGGGTGGCCATATTGGTGGGGAAATGGGTAGCATTTGAAGCAAAGAATATCGTAGCAGATAGCAGAGGTAGATATGTAATGGTGAGTGGTAGGATGGAGGGAATGGAGGTCGTGTTGGTTAATGTATATGCCCCGAATTGGGACGATGCGGGATTTATGAGACGGATGCTGGGTTGTATACCGGACCTGGAGGTAGGAAACTTGATATTGGGAGGGGACTTCAATTCCGTGCTGGATGCAGGGCTAGATAGATCCAGCTCAAAGACCGGAAGAAGGCCGGCAGCGGCCAAGGTGCTCAAGGGGTTTATGGACCAAATGGGGGGAGTGGATCCATGGCGATTTCTTAGACCGAGGGCCAGGGAGTTCTCCTTCTTCTCCCATGTCCATAAAGTGTACTCCCGGATAGATTTTTTTGTTTTGGGAAGGTCGTTGATCTCAAGGGTGGAAGAAGCTGAGTATTCAGCCATAGCGGTTTCGGACCATGCCCCACACTGGGTGGACCTGGAACTAGGAGAGGAAAGGGAGCAGAGAGCACTCTGGCGATTAGATGTGGGATTGATGGCGGACGAGGGAGTGTGTGGAAGAGTGCGGGGGTGTATTGAGAGATACCTGGAGGTCAATGACGACGGGGAGGTCCGTGTGGGAGTGGTATGGGAAGCACTAAAAGCGGTGGGCAGAGGAGAGCTGATCTCCATTGGGGCCCACAAAGGGAAAACAGAGGCCAAGGAAAGGGAAACATTACTAGGGGAGATTTTAAGGGTGGATAGGGAATTTGCAGAGACCCCGGAGGAGGGACTGTACAGGGAGAGGAGACGACTCCAGACGGAGTTTGACCTCCTGACCACCAGAAAGGCGGAGGTGCTGTGGAGGAAGGCACAGGGGAGGAGGTATGAATATGGGGAAAAGGCTAGTCGCCTGTTGGCCCATCAGTTGCGAAAGAGGACAGCGGTGAGGGAGATAGGGAGAATTAGAGACAAAAAGGGAGCCACGGTGCAAAGAGCAGGGAAGATAAATGAGGTGTTCAAGACCTTTTATGAGGGACTGTATAGGTCCCAACCCCCAGAGGGAGAGGAGGGGATGCGGCAGTTCCTGGATCAATTGAGGTTCCTGAGGGTAGAGGAGCAGGAGGTGGAAGGCCTGGGGGCACCGATTGGGGTGGACGAGGTTATTAAGGGGCTGGGGAACATGCAAGCAGGGAAGGCTCCGGGACCAGACGGGTTCCCGGTGGAATTTTATAGAAAATATGTGGACTTGTTGGCCCCGTTGTTGGTGAGGACGTTCAATGAAGCCAGGGAAGGAGGGACTTTACCCCCGACAATGTCGGAGGCGACGATATGGCTAATTTTGAAGAGGGATAAAGATCCGTTGCAGTGCGGGTCCTATAGACCTATTTCATTATTGAATGTGGACGCCAAATTGCTGGCAAAGGTACTGGCATCGAGGATAGAGGACTGTGTCCCGGGGGTGGTGCACGAAGACCGGGTTCGTAAAAGGGAGACAACTGAATGTTAACGTGCGACGACTATTAGGGGTGATAATGATGCCCCCAGTGGAGGGGGAGGCAGAGATAGTGGCGGCAATGGATGCAGAGAAGGCATTTGATAGGGTGGAGTGGGAGTATTTATGGGAGGTGTTAAGGAGGTTTGGGTTCGGGAACGGGTTTATTAGCTGGGTCAAACTTCTTTATGGGGCTCCAACGGCAAGTGTAGTCACGGGTCGGCAAAGATCGGAGTATTTCCGATTATATAGGGGAACAAGACAGGGATGCCTGCTGTCTCCACTGTTGTTCGCGTTGGCAATTGAACCTCTGGCCATGGCGTTGAGAGACTCCAGGAAATGGAGAGGGGTGATTAGAGGGGGAGAAGAACACCGAGTCTCGCTATACGCGGATGACCTACTGTTGTATGTGTCGGACCCAGCGGGGGGGATGATAGAGGTTATGCGGATGTTGAGGGAGTTGGGAGATTTCTCGGGATATAGGCTCAACATGGGGAAGAGTGAACTATTTGTGATACACCCAGGGGACCAGAGTAGAGAGATAGAAGGCCTGCCTCTAAGGAAAGTGGAAAGAAACTTCCGATACCTGGGGATTCAGATCGCTAGGAGCTGGGGAACCTTGCACAGACTTAATCTGACACGATTGGTAGAACAAATGGAGGAGGACTTCAAGAGGTGGGACATGCAGCCTCTGTCGTTGGCGGGCAGAGTGCAGGCAATTAAGATGATGGTCCTCCCGAGGTTCTTATTTGTATTTCAATGTCTCCCTATACTAATCACTAAGACCTTTTTCAAAAAAATAGACAGGAGCATCACGAGCTTCGTGTGGGCAGGGAAAGTCCCGAGGGTAAGGAGGGGGTTCCTACAACGTAGCAGGGACAGAGGAGGATTGGCGCTACCGAATTTGGGCGACTACTATTGGGCCGCCAATGTGGCGATGATTCGTAAATGGATGATGGAGGGAGAGGGAGCGGCGTGGAAAAGACTGGAGAGAAAGTCCTGTAAAGGGACGAGCTTAGAAGCGCTGGTGACGGCGCCGCTACCGTTCTCACCAAAAAAGTTTACCACGAACCCGGTGGTGGCGGCAACATTGAATATCTGGGGACAATGGAGGCGACAGAGAGGTGTGCGGGGAGCCCTGGTGGGGTCCCCAATCAGGAACAACCATAGGTTTGCCCCAGGAAGAATGGATGGAGGATTTCAGAGCTGGCACCAGTTGGGAATTAGGAGGGTGGGAGATTTATTTATAGATGGGACGTTTGCGAGCTTGGGAGCATTGGAGGAAAAGTATAAGTTGCCCCTGGGAAACTTCCTTAGATATATGCAGGTGAAGGCGTTCACTAGACAACAGGTGAGGGAATTTCCGCTGCTCCCGGTACAGGGGATTCAGGACAGTGTGTTTTCGGGGGGGTGGGTCGGAGAGGGCAAGGTGTCAGAGATATACCGAGAGATGAGGGAAGAGGGGGAGGAGTTGGTGGGCGAACTAAAAGGAAAGTGGGAAGAAGAGCTAGGGGAGGAGATAGAGAAGGGTATGTGGGCTGATGCCCTAAGCAGGGTAAATTCCTCTTCCTCATGCGCCAGGCTTAGCCTGATTCAGTTTAAGGTGCTACATAGAGCACACATAACGGGAGCAAGACTGAGCAGGTTCTTTGGAGTGGAGGACAAGTGTGGGAGGTGTGGCGGGAGCCCGGCAAACCACGCACATATGTTTTGGTCGTGCCCGGCACTGGAGGGGTATTGGAAGGGAGTGACGGGAGTGATTTCTAAGGTGGTGAAGGCCCGGGTCAAACCAGGCTGGGGGCTAGCTCTATTTGGAGTTGCAAACGAGCCGGGAGTGCAGGAGGCAAAAGAGGCCGACGTTGTGGCCTTTGCGTCCCTAGTAGCCTGGCGTAGGATTCTACTCATGTGGAAGGAGGCGAAACCCCCCCGGACTGGAGGCCTGGGTAAATGATATGGCAGGGTTCATAAAATTGGAGCGGATAAAGTTTGCCCTGAGAGGATCGGCTCAAGGGTTCACCAGGCGGTGGCAGCCATTCCTCGACTACCTAGAGGAACGTTAGAGGGAAGACAGATGACCAGCAGCAGCAACCCAGGGGGGAGGAGGGGGGGTGGAAGTTTTAGTTTATGTTAAATGATTAGATTACCATGTTGATTAGCCATTTGTTTATTGTTAAACTTTCTTTACTGTTATGTTTGTTCTGTAAGGGGAAAAAATGTTTGATCGAAAAAATTTCAATAAAACATATTTTTTTAAAAAAACTCTTATTTCTATATAATAAACAATTTACAATAAATATACAACCTCCACTCATATACCACTAGTCTCTACACTAATACAATAACTATGATCTTCTCTCGCTCACACTAGTTTTCCTACAGTCTGTCTTCTAGGCTTCTCCTCAATACTCTCCCAGAAGGCTTAGCATCAACACTTTATATAGGTCTGCATCTAGCTCCCTTTAGTGGTTGATTCAGATATAACGTTAACCCATACAGTTCTGTATATTTCTCACAATGTCTCAGGCACCCTAGTCTGGATTTGACTAGGCACCCGTGGCTGGCTCTGCTGCTCAGGAGGGCAGGAAGAAGAATGGCAGGGCTATAGTGATAGGGGACTCAGTCGTAAGGGGAATAGACAGGCGGTTCTGTGGACGCAATCGAGACTCCAGGATGGTATGTTGCCTCCCTGGTGCAAGGGTCAAGGATGTCTCGGAGCAGCTGCAGGACATTCTGGGGGCGGGGGGGTGGGGGGGGGGGTGGGGGGGGAGGGTGAACAGCCAGTGTTGTGGTGCACATAGGCACCAACGATGTAGGTAAAAAACGGGATGAGGTCCTACAAGCTGAATTAAGGGAGTTAGGAGTTAAATTAAAAAGTCGGACCTCAAAGATAGTAATCTCAGGATTGCTACCAGTGCCACGGGCTAGTCAGAGTAGGAATGTCAGGATAGATAGGATGAATGCGTGGCTCGAGAGATGGTGCAAGAGGGAGGGATTCCAACTCCTGGGGCACTGGAACCAGTTCCGGGGGAGGTGGGACCAGTACAAACCGGACGGTCTGCACCTGGGCAGGACTGGAACCAATGTGTTTGCGAGAGCCGTTGAGGAGGATTTAAATTAATGTGGCAGGTGAATGCGATCCGATGTAGGAAGTCGGAGGGAAGTAAAACGGGCCAGAAACAAGAAGCAGTAAGTGGGAAAGTGTAAGGCAGAGAAACCATAGCCAAAAATCAAAAAGGGCCACCGTACAGGGTACAATGACTGAGGAGAGTCTGAAAAGGGAGGTGGCTAATGCAGGATTGAGGGTGTTGTATCTAAATGCGCACAGTATACGGAACAAGGTAAATGAGCTTGTTGCGCACATTGAAATTGGCCAGTGGGCATCACAGAGACGTGGCTGCAAGGGGATCAAGGCTGGGATTTAAATATACAAGGACATATGTCCTATCGATAGGACAGGCAGATGGGCAAAGGGTGCGGGGTTCCATTGTTAGTAAGGAATGAAGTTAAATTGATAGCAAGGAGTGATATAGGATCAAAAGGCATAGACTCACTGTGGGTAGAGTTGAGGAATTGCAAAGGTAAAAAGACCCTGATGGGAGTCATGTACAGGCCCCCTAGCAGTAGTCAGGAGGTGGGGCAGAAAATACATCAGGAGATAGCAAAGGCATGTAAAAAAGGCAATATTACAATAATCCTGGGCGACTTCAATACGCACGTGGACTGGGAAAATCAGGGTGGTAGAGGATCCCAATGGAAAATCCCGTATTAAGGAAGCAAGGGGGCTGCAGAAGGACTTGACAAGCTAGGAGAGTGGGCAATGAAGTGGCAAATGAAATACAATGTGGAAAAGTGTGAGGTTATGCACTTTGGAAGGAGGGATCTAGGCATAGACTATTTTCTAAATGAGGAAATGCTTCGGAAAGCTGAAGCACAAAGGGACTTGGGAGTCCTTGTTCACGATTCTCTTCAGGTTAATGTGCAGGTTCAGTCGACAGTTAAGAAGACAAATGCAATGTTAGCATTCATGTCAAGAGGGCTAGAATACAAGACCAGGGATGTACTTCTGAGGCTGTATCAGGCTCTGGTCAGACCCCATTTGGAGTATTGTGAGCAGTTTTGGGCCCCATATTGTCATGTGAGAGTACCTTTAAGAAATGGAAGTGCAAGCAATGTACCTTTAAGAAAACAGTGATGTCAGAGAGTGGGTGGAGCTCAGCTCAGTTCAGCCATTTTGAAGTTTCAGTTTGGAAAAGTGCCTGGCTGGTTTTGCTGAGAGCAGTTTAAAAGTGCCTGGCTGTTTTGCTGTGAGCTGCTTAAAAGGAGAAAGCCAGTTTGAGACAGTAGCTTGAGAAGTTCTGGTTTGCTTTGAGCTGCTTGAAGGGAGAAAGCCAGTTTGAGAAAGCAGCTTGGGTGTATCTGTGTTTCCAGAGAGCTGCAGGAAGAAAAGCAAGGTGCTGGAGCTGAAGTCAACCAAGCTGATATATCTCTGCCATCCAACAGAAAATATATATTAACTGTGACCTGGTGTGTTACTGTTTTGAAGGTTTGAAGCATTTTGGATGTTTGAAGGAACATTTTGAGGGATTATTTAGTTTTGTATCATTTTCGGGGTTATATTTGAAGGAAGGAGTGTTAATGGATCCAATGTTTATTTGACTGGTTAAGTTGAGTTCATGGAATAAACATTGTTTTGTGTTAAAAACCACGTGTCCATAATTGTAATATCACACCTGGGAAACAAGCTTCATAAGTAACAATCTATTAAAGGGAGAGGTTGGTTGAACTCCAGGATACATTTTGGAGTTCTGAAAACACCTCGCCCATAACAATATCTGAGGAAGGATGTGCTGGCCTTGGAAAGGGTCCAGAGAAGGTTCAGAAGAATGATCCCTGGAATGAAGAACTTGTCGTATGAGGAACGTTTGAGGACTCTGGGTCTGTACTCGTTGGAGTTTAGAAGGATGAGAGGGTATCTTATTGAAACGTACAAGATACTGCGAGGCCTGGATAAGACCATAAGACATAGGAGCGGAAGTAAGGCTATTCGGCCCATCGAGTCCACTCCACCATTCAATCATGGCTGATTTCAACTCCATTTACCCGCTCTCTCTCCATAGCCTTTAATTCCTCGGGAAATCAAGAATTTATCAACTTCTGTCTTAAAGACACTCAATGTCCCGGCCTCCACCGCCCTCTGTGGCAATGAATTCCACAGACCCACCACTCTCTGGCTGAAGAAATTTCTCCTCATCTCTGTTCTAAAGTGACTCCCTTTTATTCTAAGGCTGTGCCCCCGGGTCCTAGTCTCCCCTGCTAATGGAAACAACTTCCCTACATCCACCCTATCTAAGCCATTCATTATCTTGTAAGTTTCTATTAGATCTCCCCTCAACCTCCTAAACTCCAATGAATATAATCCCAGGATCCTCAGACGTTCATCGTATGCTAGGCCTACCATTTCTGGGATCATCCGTGTGAATCTCCGCTGAACCCGCTCCAGTGCCAGTATGTCCTTCCTGAGGTGTGGGGCCCAAAATTGCTCGCAGTATTCTAAATGGGGCCTAACTAATGCTTTATAAAGCTTCAGAAGTACATCCCTGCTTTTATATTCCAAGCCTCTTGAGTTGAATGACAACATTGCATTTGCTTTCTTAATTACGGACTCAACCTGCAAGTTTACCTTTAGAGAATCCTGGACTAGGACTCCCAAGTCCCTTTGCACTTCAGCATTATGCATTTTGTCACCGTTTAGAAAATAGTCCATGCCTCTATTCTTTTTTCCAAAGGGCAAGACCTCGCACTTGCCCACGTTGAATTTCATCAGCCATTTCTTGGACCACTCTCCTAAACTGTCTAAATCTTTCTGCAGCCTCCCCACCTCCTCCATACTACCTGCCCCTCCACCTATCTTTGTATCATCGGCAAACTTAGCCAGAATGCCCCCAGTCCCGTCATCTAGATCGTCAATATATAAAGAGAACAGCTGTGGCCCCAACACTGAACCCTGCGGGACACCACTCGTCACCGGTTGCCATTCCAAAAAAGAACCTTTTATCCCAACTCTCTGCCTTCTGCCTGACAGCCAATCGTCAATCCATGTTAGTACCTTGCCTCGAATACCATGGGCCCTTATTTTACTCAGCAGTCTCCCGTGAGGCACCTTATCAAAGGCCTTTTGGAAGTCAAGATAGATAACATCCATTGGCTCTCCTTGGTCTAACCTATTTGTTATCTCTTCAAAGAACTCTAACAGGTTTGTCAGGCACGACCTCCCCTTACTAAATCCATGCTGACTTGTCCTAATCCGACCCTGCACTTCCAAGAATTTAGAAATCTCATCCTTAACAATGGATTCTAGAATCTTGCCAACAACCGAGGTTTGGCTAATTGGCCTATAATTTTCCATCATTTTCCTTGTTCCCTTCTTGAACAGGGGGGTTACAACAGCGATTTTCCAATCCTCTGGGACTTTCCCTGACTCCAGTGACTTTTGAAAGATCATAACTAACGCCTCCACTATTTCTCCAACTATCTCCTTTAGAACTCTAGGATGTAGCCCATCTGGGCCCGGAGATTTATCAATTTTTAGACCTTTTAGTTTCTCTAGCACTTTCTCCTTTGTGATGGCTACCATATTCAACTCTGCCCCCTGACTCTCCGGAATTGTTGGGATATTACTCATGTCTTCTACTGTGAAGACTGACGCAAAGTACTTATTCAGTTCCTCAGCTATTTCCTTGTCTCCCATCACAAAATTACCAGCGTCATTTTGGAGCGGCCCAATGTCAACTTCTGCCTCCCGTTTGTTTTTAATGTATTTAAAGAAACTTTTACTATCATTCCTAATGTTACTGGCTAGCCGACCTTCAAATTTGATCCTCTCTTTCCTTATTTCTCTCTTTGTTATCCTCTGTTTGTTTTTGTAGTCTTCCCAATCTTCTGACTTCCCACTACTCTTTGCCACATTATAGGCTTTCTCTTTTGCTTTGATGCATTCCCTAACTTCCTTTGTCAGCCATGGCTGCCTAATCCCCCCCTCTGATAACCTTTCTTTTCTTTGGGATGAACCTCTGTACTGTGTCCTCAATTACTCCCAGAAACTCCTGCATTGCTGTTCTACTGTCTTTCCCACTCGGCTCTGCTCCCAGTCGATTTTCGTCAGTTCCTCCCTCATGCCCCTGTAGTTACCTTTATTTAACTGTAACACCTTTACATCTGATTCTACCTTCTTTCTTTCAAATTGGAGATTGAATTTGACCATATTATGATCACTGCCTCCTCAGTGCTCCCTTACTTTAAGATCTTTAATCAAGTCTGGCTCATTACATAACACTAAGTCCAGAATGGCCTGTTCCCTCGTGGGCTCCATCACAAGCTGTTCCAAAAAGCCCTCCTGTAAACATTCAATGAATTCCCTTTCCTTGGGTCCACTGGCAGCATTATTTACCCAGTCCACCTGCATATTGAAGTCCCCCATGATCACTGTGACCTTGCGTTTCTGACATGCACTTTCTATTTCGTGGTGCATGTTGTGCCCCCGGTCCTGACCACTGTTAGGAGGCCTGTACATAACTCCCATTATGGTTTTTTTGCCTTTGTGGTTCCTCAACTTTACCCACACAGACTCCACATCATCTGACCCTATGTCGTTTAGTGCTATTGATTTAATTTCATTCCTAATTAACAAGGCAACCCCGCCCCTCTGCCCACCTCTCTGTCTTTTCGGTAGGTTGTGAATCCCTGGATGTTTAAATGCCAGTCCTGAACCCCCTGCAACCATGTCTCTGTGATGCCTACCACATCATACCTGCCAGTCACAATCTGGGCCACAAGCTCATCTACCTTGTTCCATACACTGCGCGCATTTAAATATAGCACCTTTAATTCTCTATTGACCGTCCCTTTTTGTTTTCTTAGTGTGGTGGACCTTGGTTTACTGAGCCTTTCCATACACTGTGTCATATTTTGTGGGATGGGGACAATCGTAACCACTGTTGAGTTTTGTCTGTTCGTGTTTTTTGTATTCCTAAGCAGCTACGCTCCCCGCTGATTACTTCACCTCTTGGTTCCCTGACTTTCCCTTCCCCCCCAATCTTTAGTTTAAAGTCCTATTGACCACCCTATTTACTCTTTTCGCCAGAACACTGGTCCCAGCTCGGTTCAGGTGGAGACCATCCCAACGGTATCGGTCCCCCCTGTCCCAAAACTGATGCCAGTGTCCCATGAAAAGGAACCCCTCATTCCCACACCACTCTTTCAGCCATGTGTTAACTTCCCTTATTCTTGCCTCCCTATGCCAATTTGCACGTGGCTCGGGCAGTAATCCGGAGATTATGACCCTTGAGGACCTGTTTTTTAATTTGAATCCTAGCTCTTTATAATCTCTAAACAGGTCCTCTTTCCTAGACTTGCCTATGTTGTTGGTACCGACATGGACCACAACAACTGGATCCTCCCCCTCCCTCTCCAGTATCCTTTCAAGCCGGTCAGAGATGTCCCGCACCCTAGCACCGGGCAGGCAACATACCATGCGGGACTCTTTAGCCTGCTCACAAAGGATACTATCTATCCCCCTGATAATAGAATCCCCTACAACTACAACTTGCCTATTTACTCCCTCCCCTTGAATGGCCTGCTGAACCATGGTGCCTTGGTCAGCTGACTCATCCTTCCTGCAACCCTGTTCGCCATCCACACAGGGAGCTCGTGCCTCATACCTGTTGGACAGAGTTAAGGGCTGAGGCTCCTGAGTTCCTGACTGCTGGTTCCCTTTACCTGCCTGACTTGCAGTCACACCCTGCTGTCCCTGGCCACTGGCAGGATTTAAACTACTTACTCTGACAGGTGTGACTGCCTCCTGAAACACAGTGTCCAGGTAAGTCTCCCCCTCCCGGATGTGCCTCAGTGTTTGAAGCTCAAACTCCAGCTCATTAACTCTGAGCCGGAGCTCTTCGAGCAGTCAACACCTACTGCAGATGTGGTCGCTGCAGCTCGCAATGGGATCTGCCAGCTCCCACATCAAGCAGCTCAAGCACATCACCTGACCAGCCATCACTAATTAATTAATTAGTTTAATTTAAGTTTATGGTGGGGGCAGCTTCAGCCAATCAGACACTAATCTACACTGCACTTTTAACTGAAAAACAGCACAATTAGATTAACCACTTACCTTTCCTCGTTACCTCACTGCACCAAACTACCAAATTCTCACTGTCTGTATCTCTCTCACTCAGGCTGTGTCTCTTTGACCTGCGCAATGCTAATAATATAATATAATAATGCTAATAATAATAATATAATATGGCACATACCTCACACCAATGGATCTTATTATTAGGTTAGAGGAGAAGGGTGGGTGGGAGACACTACACGTGTAGTGTCTCGGGTTTCCTCTCCACCAGAATTTATTGGTTTGGGGGGGGGGGCCTTCCCAGAAGTCCGCGGGTCGAACTTCCGGTTCCCGCCTTATATTTTTTAAAAAACAGAAAAGAAGAACAGAAACGGGACTAGGTAAGTGTTTTTAAAGGAGAAACCTACCTCCCAGAAATCACTTGCGCCCCGCTCCCGCCGAAATCCAAAGGCCTGCTCCTGTGAAGGTAAGTGTTTTTAAAGGAGAAAGGTGGACGTGGAGAGGATGTTTCCACTTGTAGGAAAAACTAGAATGAGGGCACCATCTCAGATTAAAGGGACAATCCTTTAAAACAGAGATGAGGAGGAATTTCTTCAGCCAGAGGGTGGTGAAACTGTGGAACTCTTTGCCGCAGAAAGCTGTGGAGGCCAATTCACTGAGTGTCTTCAAGACAGAGATAGATAGTGTGGTGATATACATCACTGTAAGTATACAAAGGGTTAATGTACATACACTACACCTAGCTAGACACTAGAGGAGCACCAGAGACATGACACATAGACAGTCAACCAATAGGTCAGTAAGATAGGACACGACCAATGGGCATTCACAATACACACAGAGGTGACACTACCACAGGGGGCATTACACCAACCCATATAAAAGGACACATCACACATGCTCAGTCTCTTTCCAGTGGAGACTCTCAGTGAGTACAGACACAGGGTTGATTGCACATCACTCCCACCACATGGATTGTAGCAGACTGGTTCGTCAGTCTGAGTAGCTATAGAAGGATTAACAGTAGAGTCGAATCCAAGTAGGAGAATTGTTAACAGTAATAAATGTGTTAAAGCTATCTCCAAGTCTGAACCTTCCTTTGTCAGAGTGCACATCAAGGAAGCAGCTTATGCTACGACAAGAGTACAACAAAACAGATAGGTTCTTGATTAATAAGGGGATCAGGGGTTATGGAGAGAAGGCAGGAGAATGGGGATGAGAAAATATCAGTCATGATTGAATGGCGGAGTGGACTCGATGGGCCAAGTGGCCTAATTCTGCTCCTATGTCTTATGGTCTTATGGACATAAGGATAGGAGTGGCCAGGATATTACTCAGTGCACTCTCACTGCAGGAGCTTCCAGGAGGGGGATATTCACAGTGAAGCAGATTCCAGGTCTTGGATCTTAACACTGCAGGGGCTTCCAAGATGTGTATGATGTAGCTGCATTTGCTTCCACCTTTTATAAAGAATATGATAAATGGACATTCGGACAATCATGATCCTGGCCAGAATTCTCCAGCCATAGGGATTCTTTTGTCCACGAGAGCGGTCTGAGCTTGTTGGGGCATGACTGGTTATACCACTTGCGGTTAGATTGGGAGTGGGTGTGCCGCAAGCACCCACATGCCCTGAGGGAGCTCTGACGAGGTTTCCATCAGTATTCCAGGATGGCTGGGCACCATAAAGGGACCTGTTTCCCAATGCGTTGACCGCGCTACTTCTGCGCCCTATCTGTTCCGTATGCCTTACGACCCAAGATGGACGCTGAGTTGGGTCGGATGGAGAACCTGGGCATCATTCGCCCGGTACAGTTCTCTGACTGCACGATGCCAGGCATCTCGCTCATGAAGCAGGACAAAATACTATGCTTGTGTGGTGACTATAAAATGACTCAACTAGACCATTACTCAGTTCCCAGATCGAGGACCTTTGCATGAAGCTCAGCAGAGGGCGCCACATTTATGAAACTTGACATGAGTCATGCTTACCTCCAGTTGGTCCTGGCCCCCGAGTCCAGCTGCTTTGTAACTGAGAACACGCACAGAGGGCTATATGAATACACCCGCCTACTCTTTGGGGTTGCCTCTGCATGCGATATTCCAGCAAATAATGTATAACATCCTGCGAGGCCTGTCCCACATCACAGTCTATCTCGAAGACATTCTGATCATGGGCTCATCTGACATGGAGCACTGACAAAATCTGGCTGAGGTGCTGGAGCATTTTGAGGTTGCCGATGTCCGCCTCCGGTGGGAGAAATGTGTATGCAACGTCACCAAAGTAACGTATCTTGACTACCGCATCAGCAGCCATGGCTTTTACCCTGTGGAAGAGAAGGACCAAGCAATTCAGCAAGCTCCTGCACCAAATGGGCCAACGGAACTCCGTTCGTTTCTGGGAATGGCAAACTACTATGGCAAGTTCCTCCCAACACTGGCCACCACTGTGGCCACCCTCCACCATCAGTTGGAGAAGGGGAGCGGGATTCTCCGACCCCCCCCCGCCGGGTCGGAGAATCGCTGGGGGACGGCGTAAATCCCGCCCCCGCACCGGCCGAATTCTCAGAACGGTGAAAAGTCGGCGGGGCGTCAATCGCGCCGCCCGCCTCGGAGAATGGCAGGGGCGGCCGCGAGACAATGGATTCCGGGGCTGCCCATATTCTCCCGGCCGGATGGGCCGAAGTCCCGCCGACGTGACCACGGGTCACTTCGGGGTAAATCAAAACACCTTTTTAACGGCGTCAACCAGTGCTGATGGTTGACGCCGTCCAGCGTGGAGGTAGGTCACGGCCTGGGGTGTGGCCGCAGGAGAGGTGACGTCCTGCGGGCGTCACGTGCCAGATGGTCAGTGTCTCTCCATATCCCGTCGTCGCCCTGGGGCATCCTGCGGGCATCGCGTGCCAGAGGGTCCGGGACTCTCCGTATCCCGTGGTCGCCCTGGGGCACCCTGCGGGCGTCGCGTGCCAGATGGTCCGGGTATCTCCGTATCCCGTGGTCGCCCTGGGGCATCCTGTGGGCGGTCGGCATCTGCGGGGATGGATGCCTCGACGCTTGATCCTGTAATACACAATGAAGCGTGCATGGTTAGACACACAGGCGGTGATCAGGTGATATGGGGGAGGGGGGATATGGGGGAGGGGGATATGGGGTATATGGAGGAGGGGGGATATGGGGGATATGGGGGAAGGGAGATATGGGGACGGGCTGTCGGTCGCTCACTTGCTGGTGGGCCCCCGACCTCTGCATCCGCTACCTCCCGGTCCTCAGGTCCGCCAGCCAGTTCCAGGGCCTTTTCCTCATGTACGGTGAGTGGCCTTTGATTAGAGGGGCCCCCTCCAGTCCTCTCGTGCTCCCTATTGTTGTGTGCGCGCTTCTCCTGTGGGGGGCAGGTGGGTGGCAGGGGTAAAGGGCAACAGTGTTAGTCAGGTATATGAATGCACGCCATCGGTTGCGCGTAGAGTGCAGATGTTAGGGTTAGGGTTGGTTTCACCTGGGGGTGTGCTGCACATCGGGCAGTGGGGGGGGGGGGGGGGCGGGGACTCACCCTGGCTGCCCTGACGAGGTCATTCACCTTCTTGTGGCACTGAGTGCCTGTCCGTGGTGTCAGAGCCAAAGCGCTGACGGCCTCTGCCACCTCCCTCCACAGACGCCGGCTGAGACGTGGGGTAAATCAAAACACCTTTTTAACGGCGTCAACCAGTGCTGATGGTTGACGCCGTCCAGCGTGGAGGTAGGTCACGGCCTGGGGGGTGGCCGCAGGAGAGGTGATGGTGTGGCCGCAGTCTGTGTGTGTGAGGGAGAGGTGTGTGTGGGTGTGTGTGCGGCGGTGGGGGGGGGTCTTCGGGGGGGGTCTTCGGGGGAGTGCAGAGGAAGGGGGGGTGGGTTCCGGGGAAGGGGGGGAGTGCTGGGGAAGGGGGGGAGTGCTGGGGAAGGGGGGGGTGAGTGCCAGAAAAGGGGGGGTGAGTGCCGGGGAAGGGGGGGGGTGGTGAGTGCCAGAAAAGGGGGGGTGAGTGCCGGGGAAGGGGGGGGGGTGAGTGCCGGGGACGGGGGGGGGGGGGTGCCGGGGAAGGGGGGGTGAGAGCCGGGGACGGGGGGGTGAGTGCTGGGGAAGGGGGGCTGAGTGCCAGGGAAGGGGGGGGTGTGCCGGGGACGGGGGGGGTGGAGTGCTGGGGAAGGGGGGGGTGAGTGCCGGGAAAGGGGGGGGTGAGTGCCGGGGACGGCGGGGGGGGGGGTGAATGCCGGGGAAGGGGGGGGTGAGTGCTGGGGAAGGGGGGGTGAGTGCCGGGGACGGGGGGGTGAGTGCCGGGGACGGGAAGGTGAATGCCGGCGAGGGGGATGGGGGGGATGAGTGACGGGGACGGGGGAGTGAATGCCGGGGACGGGGGAGTGAGTGCGTGGGACGGGGGGGGGGGGGGGGGGGAGTGGCAGTGCGTGGGGCGGGGGGGGTGGGTGAGAGCCGGGGATGGGGGGGTGAGTGCCGGGGACGGGGGGGGTGAATGCCGGTGAGGGGGACGGGAGGGGATGGGGGACGGGGGTGCTGAGTGCCGGCTACAGGGTGATGAGCGCCAGGTACGGGGGGGTGAGTGCCGGGGGTGGGGGGATGAGTGCCGGGGACGGGGGGGTGAGTGACGGGGACCGTGGGGGCGGGGGGTGAGTGCCGGCGAGGAGGAAGGGGGAGGGGTGAGTGCCGGGGGGGGGGGGGGGGGTGAGTGACGGGGCGGGCGGGTGAGTGCCGGGGTGGGGGCTGAGTGCCGGGTGCGGGTTGTGAGTGCCGGGGACGGAGGGGTGAGTGCCGGGGACGGGGGGGTGAGTGCTGGGGACTGGGGGGGAGGGGGGTGAGTGCCGGCGAGGGGGACGGGGGAGATGAGTGCCGGGTATGGGCGGGTGAGTGCCGGGGACGGGGGACGGGGGGGACGGGGTGAGTCCTGGGGACGGGTGGTAAGTGCCGGGGACGGGGGGTGAGTGCCGGGGATGGGTGGGTGAGTGCCGAGGATGGGGGGCGGGGTGAGTGCCCGGGACGTGGCTGCGACGGCAAGGGAGTCGCGCCCATGCAGCCCATGCCACCTGGCTGGGGGGAGGAGGGTAAGGGCAATGATGACATGTTGTCCTTTCTCCGCTCCCCCCCCCCCCACCCCGCAGGCCGTCATGTTTTCTGATCAGCCAGCGATGTTGGCCGCCGTGGCGCCAGCCGCTCTTCTCCATGTTGCCCTGGGGGAGGAGGAACGTGCCAGAAAGGCGGCGCAGGCTGCCACAGAGGGGCAGGCGGCAGCCGCCCAGGCTGGAGGGACACCCGCCCGACAGGACGAGGAGGAGGAGTAGGGGGAGCACGTAGTGGAGGAGGAACACGAGGAGAGGGAGGAGGACGTCACGGCGCCACGGCAACGGAGGCACCCGAGGAGGTCACGTGTATACCTGCCCCGGTTGTCGTACCATGACCTCACGGACCGGGAATGCAGGAGGAGACTCCGGATGAGCCGGGAAACCGTGGCACACATCTGCCACCTGCTGGCACACCTGGCACTGGGTGGCCCTGAACCTTTATGCCACGGGGTCATTCCAGACGCCAGGTGGGGACCTGTCCGGCATCTCGCAGACATCGGTGCACCGGTGAATCCGGGCAGTGACAGATGCCCTATATGCCATGGCGCACCGCTACATCCGCTTCCCTGTGGACCGGGCCAGCCAGGATGCCCGGGCCGTGGGCTTCTCTGCCGTGGCTGGGTTTCCCATGGTCCAGGGCACGATCAATGGGATGCACGTCGGGGGTGCGAACGGACCGGCCACCCGACGCCCCCCGACACCTGGCGCTGCCAGTCCTAGAGGCACGTGCTGGTATCGACAAGGGTCTGCAGGTTTGCAGCCATGGAGCTCAGGGAGTTGGCCATCCCTGTCTGTGGCAATGGCGCCGATGCCCTCAGCGATGGCCTGCTGAGACAGGACCACGTTGTTGAGCGCCTCTGCCATCTGCCGCTGGCACTGGCTCATGGCCTCCTGTGAGAGGGCAGCCATGTCCTGGGCCACAGAGGGCGCCTGCACGGAAAGCCCCAGGCCTCGCATACTGCTCCCATGTCTGACACCGTCGCACCCATTGCTTCCACCGCGGACGCCACCCGTGCGGTGTCGGCCTGGGTGGCACACATGGCTGGAACCACTCCCAGCTCCTGGACATGGGTGGACTCCTCCACCTGCGACTGCAGCCGCCGCAAGCCGGCCGTCACCCTCTTCGCTCGTCTCCGGGTCGGTGGTTGCATCGGATCTATGGGCAGGTGTGGTAACTCCAGGAACCCGGGATCCATCTGGGCGGCAGATGTTCGCTTGCGCCAGGATGCCCTCCGACCTCCCGGCCCCTCTGCCGCTCCTACCTCCACCTGCTGTACCGGGACGGCTGTGTTGTGCGCACCAGTGAGTGTACCAGATGCCTCATCACTAAAGTGCCCAACCGAGGTGAGCGTCTCTGCGATGGTGGAGGGGGTTGGAGACAGCAGTGGCGTTGTGTGGTGCGCATCGTCCGACTCTGAGTCCATGGTACTTTGGGGTGGCGGTTCGTCTCCACCCATCCACTCTGTGTCACTGTCCTGTATTTTGGTTTCCTGGGTAGGGGTGTCCTGGGTAGGGGTGTCCTGGGTAGGGCTGTCCTGGGTAGAGCTGGCCTGGGTAGTGGTTTTGTGGCTCGGCTGCGACGGGGGCCTGTGGCTACCCCCCTCGTCGCTGGGTGGCACACGCCTGCGTATATGAATGCACGCCATCGGTTGCGCGTTTAGTGCAGAGGTTAGGGTTAGGGTTGGTTTCACCTGGAGGTGTGCCGCATATCGGGCAGGGAGTGGGGGGGGGGGGGGGGGGGTTGACCCTGACGAGGTTGTTCACCTTCTTGTGGCACTGGGTGCCTGTCCGTGGTGCCAGAGCCACAGCGCTGACGGCCTCTGCCACCTCTCTCCACAGGCGCCTGCTGAGGTGTGGGGCGACCCTGCGGCCGTGTCCGGGGTACAGGGCCTCCCTCCTCTCCTCCACTGCGTCCAGGAACGCCTCGATGTCGCGGTCCTGGAACTCCGGGGCTGCGCGGCGGGCGGCCATCTTGTCGGGTCTTCCGGGGTGGGGCGTCTTTTGAGCCGTCACGCCATGCAGCGTCAATACGGCGTCACCGTCCATGTCGGGTGACGCCATCGCGAATGGCGTCACGCCGCTGCTGGGGCGGCGAATTCGGGGCCAGAGAATTTGCGTTGTTTGGGGAGGCCCGACGCCGGAGTGATCCACACCATTTTTGGCGACGGGTCCCGGACATCGCGCCAGTTTTCGGAGAATCCCGCCCCGTTACACTGGGAGTGGGCCTGAAGTGACTTTCATCGAGGTGAAATAACAAGTCTCCTCATCAACACTACTAACCCACTTCGACCTACCCCGGCCAATCCTGTTGACCTACCACGGTTCTCCATATGGCATCGGGGCCGTGCTGGGCCATGAAATGGACGACGGATCTGAACATCCCATCGCCTTTGCCTCAAGAACGTTGGCCGACGCAGAGAAGCGATAAGCCCAGATCAAGAAGGAGGGTTTTGCTGTCGTATCAGGGTCAAGAAATCCCGTCAATGTGCCTCCTGACATCGCTTCATCATTCTCACAAACCACAAGCCTCTCTCGTCAAGGAGGAGCTGGCGATTTTCCTCCCATTGTTTCCGCCCACATCCAGCGATGGGCATTTCCGCTCACAGCGTATGACAATGTGTTGGAGCACGGCTCCAGGGCCAAGATTCCTTGCGCCGACACATTAAGTTGTCTGCCTCTGCTGACCAGGCCAGGCCACCTACACCAGTGACAACTGGCAAGATCATTGCCGCCCTCCATTTTATGGACTAGCTACTGGTCATGGCATCCCACTTCAGCGAGTGGACTCAGACTGACCCTCAGCTATCCCGCGTCCATCACATGGTGCAGTATGGGGCTCAGCACAGGGCTGTGCCGCAGGACCTAATGACCTACGGCACAAACATGCAGGAGCTCAGCAGAGAGAACGGCGTGCTCGTTTGGGGGACCTGGGTGGTGGACCCCGAACGTGGATAAGGCCCACCCCAAAAGACTTGCATAAGGGTCACCCTCGTGTGTCCAAACCGAAAATGTTAGCTCAAAGCTACATTTGGTAGCCTGGCATCGGTGCAGACATCGAGCAGGTGGCCCAGTGCTGCGTCCTGTGTCAGGCACACCAGACGTTGCCTCCAGCAGCCCCGTTCCTCCCATGGGAATGGTCGGGTCATCTGTTGTCTCGCTTCTACATAGACTTTGTAGGCCCCTTTCAAGGGGCAAAGTTCCACATCCTCATCAATGCCCACTCCAAGTGGATGGAGGTTCTCAAGATACAGGCGACGACAGCCCAGAGCACCATAGAGAAACCCCGGCACATTTTCAGCACACACGGCATACCCGAGGTGCTGGCTTTGGACAATAGTATGGCATTTACGAGTGTGAAATTTGCAGCATTCATGTCTGCCAATGGGACCCGCCATGTGAGAACTGCCCCATACCACCCAGATTTGAATGGGTTGGCCGAGCAGGCAGTGCAAACTTTTAATCTCTGTATGAAAATCCTGGGGGACCCACTTAGCAAATTTCTTATTCTGCTCACGGACAACCCTGCATGCCACAACGGGCATCGCGCTAGCTGAGCTGTTGTAGGGTCGCTGCCTCTGCACCCATTTGAGTCTCATCCTTCCGGATATTGGCAGAAAAGTCCGCCGTGCTCAGGACTGAACTGAGGCAGACACAGGTTGCCGCAGGCCACTGCGGGAGTTCACACCGGAAGATGCAGAACATGTCCGGAACTTCGGCGGAGGGGCTGCTTCAATCCCGGGGGTCGCGTTGGCGAAAACAGGTCCGAATACGGGCACAGGGCCGCGAGTCAAATTTCCATGTGGACCATCTCTGAAGCCGTGTTCCGCATACTCCTGCCATACCGCCGTTGATTCAGACGTCTAGTCTTCACCACTGCAAGGCCACCCCTGTTGGCACCACCGGTTGCCGATGATACAGCGGTGATTTTTAAGGTCACCGAGGTGCCGGACAAGGAACCGCCTAGCTCTGACTCAGAAATGGGATGGACATTCAGCCACCACTGGAGGTGCCCGTGCCGGCTCTCATGGCCAAGCAGACATTGCCGCCATCGCCCAGAAGCTCATCACGTAAACACCACTCTACGGTCCGATATATGCTTCCTGCTCGGCGCATTGACCCATGGATGTGGATGTTGTTCTGGACTTAGTGAGGGGAAGGCGTGTTCTAACCCCAACAGAGGTCCCAGGATCAGACCATATGATTTCTCATGACCTCCCCGAAATATGAACTTCCCCTTTATGGCAGGCAGTCCTTCCTCTTTAAGAGTAAGGGATTCCCCTTTACAAGGAGAGCCCCAGTTGATTAAAAACCCCAGCCCAGCTGCAGGTCAAGGAAGGAGACCATTAGGGGAGTGGAGGAGCATTGTAATTGCATCAAAGTAAACCATGTTCTGTAATTTCTACTTTCATCTATGTGTTCTGACTACCGCGGGTTCAACACATTCATTGTTTCTCTGGCTCCTGGTGTGGTTTTTGTGTTATCACTGGGTCCAAGGACACCCTCCTCCTTTCTCTCTTTCGCTCTCATTTTCTCTGTCTCTCTGCATGACTCACTTTCTCCCCCTGCGTGACAGACTCTTTCTCTGTGTCTATCTGTCTCTCTCTGTACTCTCATTCTTTGTATACCATCTCTCTGCTCACCATTCCTCTTTCTGTACTCTCTGTCTGTACTCTCTCTCCGTGTCTCTCTCTATTTCTTTCTGTCTGTCTGTCTCCCTCTGTCTATCTGATTGTCTAACTCCCTCAATATAAATCTGAAATTAAATGGTTACCATGAAACTGTCATTAGTTGTCAGAAAAGTGCATCTGGTTCACTAACGTCCCATCGGGAGTAGAAATCTGCCATCCTAGGGCTGGTGCCAGAGTAGTAGGAGCTTGCGGTGATCTTTCAGCCTTGAAGCCCAGCCCATGAAATCAACTTTTGGAAATTAATATTGTGCGTTATCATGAATGATTTATTTTACATGAGAAACAGAGAATATTCTGATACTGATTGTACATTCATATTATTCTACACTTTTTCAAGGATATGTACTTGAAGAGATGCAAATTATAATGTGTCATTGTGGTAGTCGGTATTAGGGGTATTACGGTACACTGAATAATGCTGTAAGACCATTGGTGTGGGAGGTACCTGAGACTGCTATTTTCATTGGTGAAGCCTGCCTGCTGGTTCCGCCCAGTAAGGCGGAGTATAAGAGCCTGTGTCTCCCCAGCAGCTGCATTCTGCACCTGCGCTGCTGGCGGAAACATCCAGTGTAATAAAGCCTTCAATTGTCTCCAATCTCGTCTCAGGAGTTATTGATCGAGCATCAGTCATATGAATGATCTGATGTAAGACGATGTGCTCCTGTCACAATTACCAGATGATTACATATGCCATTTTACACAATCAATAATATCATTATGGTAGTGTGAGCTAGATTAAATAATATTCTTTCAAATAATTTACTAGTTCATAGTTTTGCAAAGCTGTGTAGATGTCCAAATTTGTAAACCTGTCATAAAACAGAATGAAGAATATGACATGAATGTTTGATAAATACCTCAGTGTAAATACATGGAAATCCCTGTGTGTTTTAGAATATGTGGATGCACATATGGAGTAGTACATTCAGACCTTTCATTTCCACTGCTGAAATCTGTATGCTTTCTTATGTACTTTCATGAATAGTTCATTCAGATTTTTGCTGTGCCCAACCCCTCCCCATCCTCCACCTGCCACCACCCCTCCCCCCACCCCACCCAAACGCGCCACTCTACCTGACTGTCTAGTTTGTCAGTGGTCTCACTTGTCCTCTGCTGTCCTTACTGGTTCCGGCCTATGTGTGGATTCAGTCCCACAACAATGTGGCCCAGTACTAAATACTCCCAAGGGCAATTCAGGATGGGCAAGACCCTCACCCCATGAAATTATGAAGAAAGATAAACTCGAGTCTGGTTCCTCCATTAAAGTGTTTCAGCCATTAGATGGCGCTGCTATCCAATTAAACTGACCAGGTGAGCAAAGGCTGATTATGGCAGGGAGACCATGGAGCAACCTGGAAGAAGACTGGTAAATAATGCTTAAAAAGAGGATTTCAGGAATGGTTTCCTGTCGATTAAGTGTTGAGAAACAAGTCTGGAACCCTGTGATTTTTTTTTCACTAGTTGTTCCACTTTAAGGTTGCCAACTCTGATTGGATGTATTCCTGGAAATGGTATCACATGACTGCCTTCATCCAACTGCCCTGCCCCTAAGCTTCTGTCAATGGCCATTCAACCAGTCAATCACAGTCGTCGTTTCCCCCCCCGCCCCACAATGAATCAGAAAACAAACACATTATTTGTTTCCTCCAATTGGATGATTATTGACTATATTGGTCAAAAATGACTTTCTCTCCCTTATCTCCAACATCTGTTGCTCAAATTAACAAAAAGGTTAAAAGTTTTAATCCAGGATTTAACTCCCAGCAGTCTCCTGGACTAAAGGGCCATGTGGTGCACCGGGTAGTGTCTCTACCTGTGAATCAGAAACAGGAGGTGGTAGAAGACATGACACCATAGTGATGTAGGAGCAAGATGAGGCCATTCAGCCCCTCAAACCTGATTTGCAACTATTTGCGACTTAATGCAACAAGCGGCGATGAAGTTTGAGCTGGAAGGTTTAAAGGCACCCCACCAGCTTCAGGTCTCGGTTAACGTAGACAAAAACTGGTACGTTTTCAAACAACAGTTTGGACTCTATATTTTAGCCCTTGGCCTTCAGGTGCAGCCTGATGAGAGGCGCATTGCGTTGCTGCTCATGGTAGCAGGTCCTCAAGCAATCAAGATCTACAATACTTACGCTTTTTATTGCGAAGAGGAAAACAGGAGCTACGATGAGGTGATAAATTACTTTGATCGGCACTACTCTCAGAAAAAAACCTAAACATTTGAAAGATACCTCCTTTCGTACCCGAAAGCAAATGAATCGTTCCATAATTTTGCAACAGATTAGAGGTTGAAGGCCCAGTCTTGTAATTTAGATAATCTGCAGTCATCAATGATCCGTGACCAGATAGTCTTTGCGACATCGGATGATAGACTCTGTGAGAGATTGTTGCGGGAAGACAACCTCACATTAGAAAATACCATCAAGATCTGCCAGGCAAGTGAGTTGGCTGCACAGCCGATCAGTATGCTCGGTTTAAAAAATGTTGGCGCCAATCTCGAAGAAGACTCTGGCGTCATAAGCACTGTGACGCAGTCGGTGTCATAATATACACCAGTATATCATGGTGCAGACACACGCCGATGGACACACAGTGGGACCAATCAACACACACAACACCGCAGCCAATCACCAGTTAGAGCACACGCACTATAAAGACAGGGGGCATCAGAGTTCCCGCTAGCTAGGAGGACAGAGCTCACAGCCTGCAGCACAGACATTCACCATGTGCTGAGTGCATCGACTGGTTAGGACAAGGCAAAGGTCTTTAGTTGAAGCTAGTATCGTGTTAACCCACAGTCAGAGTATGTTAAACAGTTAATGATTCAATAAAATAGTGTTGCACTATTTCAAGTGTTGGTGACCTGTATGTGTTCCACGGATCCAGAGCACTCAACACAACAGTCGGAAAGGAAACGTGGTCTCTGTGCGGGTGGCCATTTTGAGTGCACTGTGACACAGCCGCAAAAGAAACGTGGTCTCAATGTGGGCAGCCATTTTGTGCCAGAAATACGGTAATAGTCATTTGCCACAACGACATTCTGCACATGGAAAAGTTTGTCATGAATGTGGCAGAAAGGGTCATTTTTCTAGATGATGCACCTTATGTCCGACTGCTGACCGAATAGAATCGATGAGTGTGGATACGGATAGACGTACCGACGAACGAGCTGATGGGAGCGTGATCTCGGAAAGGGGCATAGATAGTTTGATCAGACAAAGCAAAACCTTTTTTCTTAAAATTTGTAGACTCAGTGAGGCAAATGAGTGGTCCATAGAGGACTGATGGACAATCCCTCTAAAGGTTAATGGCACCCCAATCAACTGTAGCTCGACATGGCAGCAAGGGCCAATCTGATCCCACTGTCGGCCATGAAACAACTACAAATCAAACCAAAAATGGTCCCGAGAGCAGTATTCCTGAAGGATTACACCGGTCATCAGATCACGACCTTAGGGGCCTGCAAGCTCCAAATCACTGTCAAGGATGGAACGCGTCTGATAATATTCTCCATGCTAGAGACGGAGCGTGAATCGCTCATTGGAATGGAGGTATGTGAAGAGCTTGGACCCATAAAGCAGACGTACACTGCAGAAAGCATGGCACCCTGCCGATATATATCCACTGCATCAATGATGAAGGACTATCCAGAGGTGTTTGAAGGATTTGGTACTTTGCCTTTTACATATTGCATCCAGCTGAAGGAAAATGTGAAGCCAGTCGTGCACGCGCCGACGTTTGCCTGCTCTGCTGAAGTGCAAACTGAGTAGCACAGAATGACGGCTCTAGGATTCATCAGAGCCATAGAGGACTCCACGGACTGAGTCAACTCCATGGTGTGTGTAAAAAAGAGGAATGGCGACCTGAGGACATGTATGGACCCCAAGTATCGCAACCTGAATATAAAAATGGAGCAATAACCAATCCCGAAGAGGGATGAAATAGCATGCGAGATGGCTGGAGTGACGTATTTCATCCCGTTGGATGTGTCGCAAGGTTTCTGGCAGCTTAAGCTCAACGAAGTGCGCACATGCTTGTGTACCTTCAACACCCCCTTCGGGTGCTACTGCTTCCGGCTAATGCCGTTCGGCATAATTTTGAAATCCGAAATTTTTCATTGTGCCATGAAGCACATAGTGGAAGGATTACCATGCGTCCGACATCATAATCTGGGGATCACACGGGAGGAGCATGCAGAAAGGCTTCTTTGAGTCCTACAAAGGGTAAAAATATGGCCTCAAACTCAATCAGACAAAATGCCAAATCGGAGTTGATACTTTTTAGGGGACAAGAACTCTGCAAAAGGTGTGCAGCCAGATGATGAAAAAATTAAAGCTGTTCTAATGATGCCAAGACCCACAGACAAAAAAGGTGTTTTATGCCTACTTGGGATGATTAACTTTGTGGGTAGGTTTATTCGCAACCTGGCCTCCAAAACGTCCCAGCCATGAGACTTAATAAAACAGGATGTAGTGTTTCAGTGGTCTCCCACACACGAGCAGGAGTGGCAAGGGCTGCTCATCTCGTTGCCGACAGCACCAGTCCTTACCTTCTTCGACCCGACAAAGAAGATGAAGATTTCGACTGATGCACCCCTGGATGGCCTTGGAGCGGTGCTTCTGCTGCAGTGTACAGATGACAGCTGGCTGCAGTTGGCATATGCGTAGAGGGCGATGACTGACACAGAGTGCAGGTACATTTCCCCTTTGTGGAGAGGTCACTCACCAGGGGGCATAGATTTAATGCAATGGGCAGGAGGTTTCGAGGAGCTGTGAGGAAACATTTTTTCTCCAAGAGGGTGGTTGGAATCTGTAACTCACTGCCTAAAAGGGTGGTAGAGGCAGAAACCCTCACAATGTTTAAGAAGTATTTAGATGAGCACTTGAAATGCCATTGCATACAAAGCTATGGACTGAGTGCTGGAAAATGAGATTAGAATAATTAGGTGGTTGAGTGTCAGCGCCGTCGCAATGGACCAAGGGGCTTCTTTCCGTGCTGTAAAACTCTATGATGGTATGAGGTGAGGGCAGAGCTTTTGGCCAGATCTTCAACCCACAAGGTCACAGCACAGAAAGTGGCCTTGGTTACAGCAATTCAGATATAATCCTACTGGCCACACACACTCCAGATAGTCCACATCATCTTTCAATCCATGCAGAGAAATGTAGACAAATTAGTGAAAGGTCTTTTCTGTGCTGTAGATCTCCATGACTACATTCTGCTCCTGTGAATGAATAAGTGAAAGACAATTTAGAGGAATGCAGATGTAAAACAGGAAGTACACCATGCATGAGAGTTTTGGAAATCATTATGATGAATGGAAATCCAGATAATTTCCACAGAGAAATAGCAGGAGGGAGGGACAAATTAGATAGCTCCTCTAAAGAGCTAACACATGCAGGATAAGCCAAATGGTCTAATGTGAAAAATCTGTCTCTTAATTTTCCAGGGCTGGAATATTTTGCTTTTTATACCAAATTCAGTTTCAGTTGTCGACTCCTGTTATCATACCAGCTTTTGAATGTCTCTACATGTTTATAGACACTGCAAAGATCAAAATTGAGATTCAAAGTAACAAATCTAAACAAATCTGAGAACAATGACAGGATCTTTTTACTCCAGTTTCTTCCTCATATTTTGAGATTGCTCAGTATGTGTTGTGGCCTGAAGCAGTGCAGGACGGCATAATGACATGCATCATAACTCATTCACCCCAATGCTGTGTGCATTGTTACAGAAGTTCAATAAATCGTATTGAACCAACGCCTACATTTGGTGTGTGCTTTACAGTTCATCTGCATCCTGTTGCAGTCCGTGTTACCCCAGGGTGAATAACACAACATGATACCAGGAGTTTACTTCATCTAAGTAATTTACCTTGAATAATTAAGTGACGACCAGCAAGTGCCTTCCAGCAGAGAAGATCCAGACCCATCCACAGCTCCGGATATCCGGAAACCTTGGCGCCAACTGGCAGGTCTTCAAGCAGAAATTTAGTCTATACATTGAGGCCTCGGGCCTCGGGGATGTGTCCGATGCCAGAAAAATTGCGCTGCTCCTATCGACTGCAGTGTACAGATGACAGCTGGCTGCAGTTGGCATATGCGTAGAGGCCGATGACTGACACAGAGTGCAGGTACATTTCCCCTTTGTGGAGAGGTCACTCACCAGGGGGCATAGATTTAATGCAATGGGCAGGAGGGACCAGGCCATCCAAATCTTCAATTCGCTCACTTGTGCCGACGGCGAGGACAAGACCAAGTTCCAGACCGTGTTAACCAAATTAGACAGTCACTGTGAAGTCGAAACGAACGAGAGCTTCGAGCGCCATGACTTCCAGCAACGCCTTCAGGGTAAGGATGAGCCTTTCCAATCCTTTCTAACTCATCTCCGCATATTAGCACAATCCTGCAACTACAGTGACACCGCTAATTCCCTCATCAGGGATCAGATCGTGTTTGGGGTCCACTCCGATGCCCTGCGGGAGCAGCTCCTAAAGATAAAAAACATGACACTGCCAGTGGCCATGAGACGTGTAAAGTGCATGAACAGGCAAAAAGTCGCTACACCCGCCTTAAATCGGCAGAACAGGGCCAACTTGCCTCCCACGAGGCAGAGAGTGTACAGGCCATCGCCCGAATGCGGAGCCTTAGCATCGATGAAGGCGGCCATTTTGCGTGCTTTTCCCAGGGTGCCACGCATGCGCACCACGGATGGGAGAACAAAGCGGCCGAAGATCACACTGCGCAGGTGCGAGCGGCGGCTGACCGCACTGCGCATGTGCGACGACGCACGCCGCGTAACGACATCAACGTCATGACTGTGCGCCAAACTGTGGCACCGCCCACTTAAAGCGGCAATGCCCTGCAAGAGGCAGGCGATGTTTAAATTGTGGGAAGCCTGGCCATTATGCAGCATTGTGCAGGTCTGCACCTCCGATCGTGGGCCAGCGATCCCAGTTCCAACGCAAACGCGTTCGAAGTGTGCAGCAAGGGCTGCTGGATTCGGAACCTGGTAACACCACAGATCCAGAGGACGACTGCCTGGCGTTCCCATATCGTGTGGGCATCATTACCACGTATGACAAGGCCTCCTCAAATTCAGCAACATGCCTACCCATCCTCAACGTGGATTCTGCAGGCGAATGGCGTGCTGTTGTACAAGTCAACCAATGCAGCATCCGGTTCAAGCTGGACACTGCTGCTTCAGCCAATCTCATATCTCAAGCAGATCTTGCTCGCATCCAAAGGCAGCCAAAAATTCTTCCGCCGGCCTGCCAACTGCTTGATCATAATGGCAATGCCATTACTGCGTTATGGTCTTGTCACCTGCCTGTCTCCAACAAGGCCATCAAAGCCACACTGCGATTCGAAATCGCCAAGCCTGACAAGGCTTCCCTGCTTGGTGCCCATGCATGCAAGCTACTCAATCTCATCCAGCACGTACATGCCATGTCCTCTGCCAATGCGAATCTTCAGGCTGACATTGACAAAATCCTGTCACAATACCTGGATGTGTTCAGTCGGATGGGCACGCTATCGTACCACTACAAAATCTTACTCAGGCCTGATGCCACGCCTGTGATCCATGCACCACGCCGGGTGCCGGCTCCTCTGAAGGAACGTTTAACGGCGCAGCTGCAGGAGCTCCAAGACCAGGATATAATCTCTAAAGTGACGGAACCGACTGACTGGGTCAGCTCAATGGTCTGTGTGAAGAAGCCCTCTGGAGAACTGTGCATATGTATAGATCCCAAGGATCTTAATCGAAACATAATGCAGGAACACTGCCCGACCCCGAAGCGGGAGGAGCTAACCAGTGAGATGGTACATGCCAAATTCTTCACGAAGCTAGATGCATCGCGTGGCTTCTGGCAGATACAACTGGAGTCAAGCATGAAGCTCTGCACATTTAATACACCTTTCGGAAGGTACTGTTACAACCGCGTGCCGTTTGGTATTGTTTCAGCCTCTGAAATCGTCACAGGATCATGGAACAGATGCTGGAGGGCATTGAGGGTGTGCTGGTTTATGTTTATGACGTCATTATATGGTCCACGACCCCAAAGGAACACATATCTCGTCTCCAACAAGCCTTAAGACGCATACATGCCAACGGCCTCAAGTTGAACAAGGACAAATGCTCCTTTGGCATGTCATCAATCAAGTTTTTGGGTGATCAAATATCCCAGCAGGGCGTGCAACCCGACTTGGACAAAGTCAAGGCCATCAACACCATGAAGACACCGGAAGACAAAACGGCAGTACTCCACTTCCTGGGTATGGTTACCTTTTTGAGAAAGTTCATTCCCAACCTCGCATCACACACCACGTCTCTCAGGCATCTGGTGAAGAAGTCCACTGCCTTCCAGTGGCTCCCCACACATCAAGCAGAGTGGCTCGAATTAAAGGCAAAGCTCACCACTGCTCCGGTACTAGTGTTTTTTGACCCAGAGTGGGAGACAGAAATCTCCACAGATGCCAGCCAGGACGGCATTCGTGCGGTGCTCCTCCAGAAGGATGACTCCTCGTCCTGGGTTCCAGTGGCCTATGCGTCCAGGGCCATGACTCCCACTGAACAGAGGTATGCTCAGATAGAGAAAGAGTGCCTGGGCCTCCTCACTGGTATTGTAAAGTTCCATGATTACGTCTACGGTCTACCAACCTTCACAGTAGAGACTGACCACAGACCCCGAGTCCATATCATTCACAAGGACTTGAATGACATGACGCCCAGGCTTCAGCACATTCTCCTTCGACTCCGCAGGTATGATTTCGAATCGGTTTACACACCACGCAAGGAGCTAATCATTGCGGATGCCCTGTTTCGCGCCATCACCTCGCCCTGTGAACAGGTCGACTTCATCCGCCAAATTGAGGCACAGGTGCAACTGTGCGCCAGCAACCTCCCGGCCTCAGACGAACGAGTCGTCAACATTCGAGAAGAGACTGCCAAGGACTCTCTTCTGCAGCGGGTCAAACATCACCTTGCAAATGGTTGGCAGAAAGGGCAATGCCCCCAGTTCTTTAATGTCAAGGATGACCTAACAGTTGTCGAGGGGATCCTCTTCAAGCGGGATCGTATCATTATTCCTCACAGCCTCCAGATCTTAGTGCTCAAACAGATCCACGAGGGACACCTCGGTATCGAGAAATGCCAGCGCAGGGTCCGGCAGGCTGTCTATTGGCCTGGCATCAACATGGTCCTCAATTGTGCGACTTGCCAGCGTTTCCAGCCTGCTCAGCCCAAAGAAACACTCCAGCAACACGAGATCATAGAACATAGAACATAGAACGATACAGCGCAGTACAGGCCCTTCGGCCCACGATGTTGCACCGAAACAAAAGCCATCTAACCTACACTATGCCATTATCATCCATATGCTTATCCAATAACCTTTTAAATGCCCGCAACGTTGGCGAGTTCACTACTGTTGCAGGTAGGGCATTCCACGGCCTCACCACTCTTTGCGTAAAGAACCTACCTCTGACCTCTGTCCTATATCTATTACCCCTCAGTTTAAAGCTATGTCCCCTCGTGCCAGCCATTTCCATCCGCGGGAGAAGGCTCTCACTGTCCACCCTATCTAACCCCCTGATCATTTTGTATGCCTCTATTAAGTCTCCTCTTAACCTTCTTCTCTCCAACGAAAACAACCTCAAGTCCATCAGCCTTTCCTCATAAGATTTTCCCTCCATACCAGGCAACATCCTGGTAAATCTCTGCACCCGCTCCAAAGCCTCCACGTCCTTCCTATAATGCGGTGACCAGAACTGTGCGCAATACTCCAAATGCGGCCGTACCAGAGTTTTGTACAGCTGCAACATGACCTCCTGACTCTGGAACTCAATCCCTCTACCAATAAAGGCCAACACTCCATAGGCCTTCTTCACAACCCTATCAACCTGGGCGGCAACTTTCAGGGATCTATGTACATGGACGCCTAGATCCCTCTGCTCATCCACACTTCCAAGAACTTTACCATTAGCCAAATATTCCGCATTCCTGTTATTCCTTCCAAAGTGAATCACCTCACACTTCTCTACATTAAACTCCATTTGCCACCTCTCAGCCCAGCTCTGCAGCTTATCTATGTCCCTCTGTAACCTGCTACATCCTTCCACACTGTCGACAACACCACCGACTTTAGTGTCTTCTGAAAATTTACTCACCCACCCTTCTGTGCCTTCCTCTAGGTCATTGATAAAAATGACAAACAGCAACGGCCCCAGAACAGATCCTTGTGGTACGCCACTTGTAACTGAACTCCGTTCTGAACATTTCCCATCAACCACCACCCTCTGTCTTCTTTCAGCTAGCCAATTTCTGATCCACATCTCTAAATCACCCTCAATCCCCATCCTCCGTATTTTCTGCAATACCGTGGGGAACCTTATCAAATGCTTTACTGAAATCCATATACACCACATCAACTGCTCTACCCTCGTCTACCTATTCAGTCACCTTCTCAAAGAACTCGATAAGGTTTGTGAGGCATGACCTACCCTTCCCAAAGCCATGCTGACTATCCCTGATCATATTATTCCTATCTAGATGATTATAAATCTTGTCTCTTATAATCCCCTCCAAAACTTTACCCATTACAGACGTGAGGTTCACCGGTCTATAGTTGCCGGGGTTGTCTCTGCTCCCCTTTTTGAACAAAGGGACCACATTTGCTATCCTTCAGTCCTCTGGCACTATTCCTGTAGCCAATGATGACATAAAAATCAAAGCCAAAGGCTCAGCAATCTCTTCCCTGGCTTCCCAGAGAATCCTAGGATAAATCCCATCAGGCCCCGGGGACGTATCTATTTTCAGCCTGTCCAGAATTGCCAACACCTCTTCCCTACGTACCTCAATGCCATCTATTCTAATAGCCTGGGTCTCAGCATTCTCCTCCACAACATTATCTTTTTCCTGAGTGAATACTGACAAAAAATATTCATTTAGTATCTCGCCTATCTCTTCAGACTCCACACACAACTTCCCATCCCTGTCCTTAACTGGTCCTACTCTTACCCTAGTCATTCGCTTATTCCTGACATACCTATAGAAAGCTTTTGGGTTTTCCTTGATCCTACCTGCCAAATACTTCTCATGTCCCCTCCTTGCTCGTCTTAGCTCTCTATTTAGATCCTTCCTCGCTACCTTGTAACTATCCATCGCCCCAACTGAAACTTCACACCTCATCTTCACATAGGCCTCCTTCCTCTTAACAAGAGATTCCACTTCTTTGGTAAACCACGGTTCCCTCGCTCTACGCCTTCCTCCCTGCCTGACCGGTACGTACTTATCAAGAACACGCAGTAGCTGATCCTTGAACAAGCTCCACTTATCCAGTGTGCCCAACACTTGCAGCCTACTTCTCCAACCTATCCCCCCACAAGTCACGTCTAATGGCATCATAATTGCCCTTCCCCCAGCTATAACTCTTGCCCTGCGGTGTATACTTATCCCTTTCCATCATTAACGTAAACGTCACCGAAGGTGGTCACTGTCCCCAAAGTGCTCTCCTACCTCCAAATCCAACACCTGGCCTGGTTCATTACCCAATACCAAATCCAACGTGGCCTCGCCTCTTGTTGGCCTGTCAACATATTGTGTAAGGAAACCCTCCTGCACACACTGTACAAAAAACGACCCATCTAATGTACTCAAACTATATCTTTTCCAGTCAATATTTGGAAAGTTAAAGTCTCCCATAATAACTACCCTGTTACTTTCGCTCTTATCCAGGATCATCCTCGCCATCCTTTCCTCTACATCCCTAGAACTATTTGGAGGCCTATAGAAAACTCCCAACAGGGTGACCTCTCCTTTCCTGTTTCTAACCTCAGCCCATACTACCTCGGAAGATGAGTCCCCATCTAGCATCCTCTCCGCCACCGTAATACTGCTCTTGACTAGCAGCGCCACACCTCCCCCTCTTTTCCCTCCTTCTCTGAGCTTACTAAAACACCTAAACCCCGGAACCTGCAACATCCATTCCTGTCCCTGCTCTATCCATGTCTCCGAAATGGCCACAACATCGAAGTCCCAGGTACCAACCCATGCTGCCAGTTCCCCTACCTTATTTCGTATACTCCTGGCATTGAAGTAGACACACTTCAAACCACCTACCTGAACACTGGCCCCCTCCTGTGACGTCAAATCTGTGCTCCTGACCTCTATACTCTCATTCTCCCGTACCCTAAAACTACAATCCAGGTTCCCATGCCCCTGCTGCATTAGTTTAAATCCCCCCCAAAGAGCACTAACAAATCTCCCCCCCAGGATATTTGTGCCCCTCAGGTTCAGATGTAGACCATCCTGTCTGTAGAGGTCCCACCTTCCCCAGAAAGAGCCCCAGTTATCCAGAAATCTGAATCCCTCCCGCCTGCACCATCCCTGTAGCCACGTGTTTAATTGCTCTCTCTCCCTATTCCTCATCTCACTATCACGTGGCACGGGCAACAACCCAGAGATAACAACTCTGTTTGTTCTAGTTCTGAGCTTCCATCCTAGCTCCCTGAAAGCCTGCCTGACATCCTTGTCCCCTTTCCTACCTATGTCGTTAGTGCCAATGTGGCCCACGACTTGGGGCTGCTCCCCCTCCCCCTTAAGGACCCGGAAAACAAGATCCGAGACATCACGTACCCTTGCACCTGGGAGGCAACATACCAAACGTGAGTCACTCACGCTCCCACAAAATCTCCTATCTGTGCCCCTGACTATCGAGTCCCCAATCACTAATGCTCTGCTCCTCTCCCCCCTTCCCTTCTGAGCAACAGGGTCAGACTCCGTGCCAGAGGCCCGTACCCCATGGCTTACCCCTGGTAAGTCCCCCCCCACAAGTATCCAAAGCGGTATACTTGTTTCTCAGGGGAACGACCGCAGGGGATCCCTGCACTGACTGCTTCTTCCCAGTCCCTCTTACATCTATCTCCAATCTTTGGTGTAACTAATTCCCTAAAGCTGCTATCTATGACCCCCTCTGCCTCCCGAATGATCCGAAGTTCTTCCAACTCCAGCTCCAGTTCCCTAACTCGGTCTTGGAGGAGCTGGAGATGACAGCACTTCCTGCAGGTAAAATCAGCAGGGACACTAACGGCATCCCTCACCTCAAACATCCTGCAGGAGGAACATTGCACTCCCTGCCCTGCCATCCCTCTAACTTTCTACCAAGATCTGGCTAACAACTAAATTTTAAAAAAATAATAATAATAATACAATATGGTACTTACCTCACACCAATGGGTTTTATTATTAGGTTAGAGGAGGAGGGCGGGTGGGAGACACTACACGTGTAGTGTCTCGGGTTTCCTCTCCACCAGAATATATTGGTGAGGGACTTCCCAGAAGTCCGCGGGTCGAACTTCCTGTTCCCGCCTTAAAAAAAATAAAATTTTTAAAAAACGACAGCAAAGAGGGACAGAAACGGGATCAGGTAAGTGTTTACTTAAATACTCACCCAGCAGCAGCCCCCGCACTCCGCTCCCGCTGAAACTCCAAGAGATGCTCCTGTAAGGTAAGTTAATTTAAACTGCAATACTCACCCACCAGCTGCCTCTGCGCTCTGCTCCCGCTGAAACTCCAAGAGATGCCCCTACAAGGTAAGTTAGTTTAAACTTCAGTACTCACCCACCAGCAGCCTCTGCACTCCGCTCCCGCTGAAACTCCAACTGATTTCCCTTGCAAGGTAAGTTCTTTTAAACCTCTCCGTGGTCTAAGGTGGGAATCAACCTTTTTCACGCCAATGGGCTTGACTACGTCCTTATAATTGACTACTTCTCGAGTTACCCCGAAGTGGTGAACCTGTCCGACCTCACATCAAGGACAGTCATCAAGGCCTGCAAGAAGACATTTGCCAGGCATGGTACTCCGTTCACGGTCATGAGCGACAACGGTCCCTGCTTCTACAGCCAAGAGTGGTCCAACTTCACAAAGGTATACCAGTTCAAGCACATTACCTCGAGCCCGCATTACCCGCAATCTAACGGGAAGGTCGAGAAAGGGGTCCATTTCGTGAAGCAACAGCTCTGCAAGGCTGCGGACTCAGCTTCTGACTTTAACCTTGCGCTCCTGGCGTACAGGGCAACCCCTCTGTCCACCGGCATGTCTCCGGCACAACTCCTTATGAATTGTGACCTGCGGACAACTGTTCCGGCCATTCATTTACCAGACCTGGATCACCTCCCAATGCTGCAAAAGATGCAGCAACTCAGAAACCGGCAAAAGCTGACATACGATGCTCATGCTACTGATTTGCCTGTGCTCTCTCCGGAAGATACTATTTGCATCAAGTTGTCTGGTCAGCTCCAGCTGTTGTTGATCAACTGGCTGATCCCAGGTCGTTCATGGTCCGCATGGCTGATGGATCCATTGTCAGGCGCAACAGTAGGGCACTATGCAAGCTTGCCTGCCCACCACCGGATCTCACGTTCCCAGCTGTTCTGCCTTTTCTGGACACCTCGCTCCACAAGGCCACCAATCTGGCTGCAATCCCGCCTGTCAAGGCGCCGTCATCCCCACCTCCACCTCTCAGGCGATCGACAAGGATCCGACGCCAGCCCCAGAGATTGGACTTATAAATATTTCCTATGTACATATTGTTCTGTATATGCACGCTAGACACCTTACATGTACATATGCATTCACTCGCCATTTGCTGTAAATAGTTATGTCTGTAAATATGTCGTACATGCTCTAAGCAACCGACAAATATTTTTTTAAAAGGGGGGATGTCATAATATGCACCCATGCACATTATGAGGTAAAAACAGGCAGTGACAGACACCCAGGTTAGCCAATCAACATACAGGACAGAACACAACCAATCACCAGACAGAACACCAGAGGGGGACTTCCAACTATAAAACCCATGAGGCATCAGCCCTCCGCCTCTTTCCACTGGTGACAACTGTAGTGACAGTCAGGGTGTATTTATCAGTCAGCACCTTCTACACGTGGATCAGAGCTAGCCTGGTCTAGTAAGTTAGAGTTAGTACACGTAGAGTAGTGGAGTGTCAACCCATAGCCAGCTGTGTGCATTGTGACAGAAGTTCAATAAATCGTATTGAACCAACGCCTACATTTGGTGTGTGCTTTACAGTTCATCTGCATCCTGTTGCAGTCCGTGTCACCCCAGGGTGAATAACATGACAGGTGTGACCTGTACAAGAAGGACGGGTTGCATCTAATCTGGAGGGGCACCAATATCCTGACTGGGAGGTTTGCTAGAGTCACTCGGGAGGATTGAAACTAGTATGGCAGAGGGGTGGGAACCAGAGCATTAGCTTAGAAGGTGTAATAACTGAAGGGGAAATAAAGAACAAAAATAAGAGAGCAACATCCCCCTTTCTACTCAAACGCAGTGGTTTGAAGTATATTAATTTCAACGCCAGAAGACTAGCAGGTAAGGCAGATGAACTTAGAGCACTTATTAGTACTTGGAACTATGATGTGGCTATCACAGAAGCCTGGTTAAAGGAAGGGCAGGATTGGCAGCTGAACGTTGGAGGATATAGATCCTTCAGGAGAGATTGAGGGGGATTTAAATGGGGTGGGGGAGTAGCATTACTGGTTAAGGAGAATATTATAGCCGTACTACGGGAGGATACCTCGGAGGGCTCATACAATGATGCAACCTGTGTAGAACTCAGCAACAGGAAAGGAGCAATCACAATGTTGGGTGTTTATCACAGGCCCCCCAACTGCCAGCAAGAGATAGAGGAGCAGATAGGTAGAGAGATTTTGTATAGGTGCAAAGGTAACAGGGTTGTTGTGGTAGGGAACTTTAATTTCGCCCATGTTGACTGGTACTCACTCAGTGCGAGGGGCCTGGGTGGGGCAGAGTTTGTAAGGTGTAGCCAGGAAGGTGTCATGAAATGCAAACATGCAACCAATGAACACTCAGAATAGGACACAACCAATGGGCAGTCAGGACACTCAGATGTGGCATCACCACAAGGGGGCATGACATAAACACTATAAAAGGGATGAGGCACTCACACCCTGCCTCTTTCTACAGACAGGCATCTAGAGAGTTAGACAGGGTTGACCAGCAGCATCGCACCTCAGCACGTGGCTTAGAGCAAGCTGGTACAGTTAGACTGAGTTACTACAGTTAGATTATTAGAGAGTCGAACTCATTTGAGAACTGTGTTAATAGTTTAATAAACACATTGAACTCATTTCAGAGTCTGGAGCATCCTTTAGCTAAGACTGCATCAAGTAGCAGCCAGTGTTATCTGAAGCAGCATAACACAACATGATACCAGGAGTGACTGTTCAATCTATTTAGTTCAACTCAACAAGATCAGTGACAACCAGCTACTGAATACAGGCACAATGGACAAGATTCAGGCTCCTCATCAGCTCAGGACCACTGGCAATCTTAGTGCCAACTGGCGATCATTCAAGCAGAAATTTCAACTATACGTGGAAGTATCCAACCTCAATGGCGTGACTGATGCTCGGAAGATAGCTCTTCTACTCACCACTGCAGGTGACCATGCGATAGAGATCTTCAACTCCTTTCACTTTTCCGAAGGGCAGGACAAAACAAAGCCATTCTGGACAAATTCAACAGCCACTGCGAGGTGGACACCAACAAAACCTTCGAGCGTTACATCTTCAAGCAGAGGATGCAAGGTAAAGACGAATCCTTCAACTCATCTCTAACTAACCTTAGACTGCTAGCGCAATCCTGCAACTTCAGTGATATCACTGACTCCATGATCAGAGACTGAATCGTTTTTGAAGTCCACTCTGGTCCTCTGCGAGAGCAATTCTTGAAAATCAAGCACATGACCCTGCCAGTCGCGATTGAAACGTGTACTGTGCATGAGCACTCGAAAAATCGCTATTCACAGTACAAAACGGCAGAAAGTGAAAAACACGCCTCCCACGAGGTGGAGCGTGTTCAGGCCATCTCCCAGATGCAGCGCCTCCACATTGACGAAAGCGGCCATTTTGCGCGCTCTTCCCGGCACCCGACGAATGCGCAATGCAATCGGGAACACGAAGCGTCCGAAAACCGCACTGTACAGGTGCAGACATCCGAGAACCGCATCGCGCATGCGCAGCGACGCACTGAGCGTCATGACGCCGACGTCAGGATGTGTGCGAACTGCGGCACCGTCCATTTTAAAAAAAAACTGCCCTGCAAGAGGCATACGCTGTTTAAACTGTGGGAAACCAAACCACTATGCAGCCCTGTGCAGATCTGCACCACCAGTCAGGAGCCAGCGCTCCCAATTCCGACAGCGTCGCATCAGAAGTGTGCAACACCGAATGCATGACTCTGATCCAGGCAGTGTGATAGATCCAGATGATGAATACCTGGACAACACTTACCGAGTGGGCATTATTACGAAGTGCGAATACGCCACACCGGGCACATCGCAAGTCCAATCAATCCTGGTCGTGGATTCCGAGGACGAATGGCATGCAGTGATGAAGGTCAACCACTGCCCCATCCAGTTCAAACTGGACACAGGGGCCTCCACCAACCTGATTTTGCAGGTGGACACAAGAGAATCAAGAAGCCCCCCTCAATCCTTCCAGCTGCCTGCAAACTCCTGGACTACAATGGAAATGCAATCAAGGCACTGGGGTCCTGCCATCTGCAGGTGTCCAGCCAACACACACAAGCAAGCTTACGCTTTGAGATTGTTAAACCAGACAGGGCGTCCCTGCTAGGTGCGCACGCCTGCAAGCAACTGAACCTCATTCAAAGGGTCTACGCCACAACGCCGTCCCATTCGGATCTTCAGGCCAGCATCGACGACATCCTCACCCAGTACCCAGATGTATTTAGCGGGATGGGCACGCTGCCGTACGAGTGCAAGATTCTACTGCGGCCTGATGCCAAGCCAGTGGTCCATGCACCATGACGTGTCCCTGCTCCACTGAATGAGCGCCTGAAGGCAGAGCTCACGCGTCTACAACAAAAAGGCATCATCTCCAAGGTCACTGAACCAACCGACTGGGTCAGCTCGATGGTGTGCGTAAAGAAACCTTCGGGAGACCCACGCATCCGAATTGACCCCAAGGATCTAAACAAAAACATTATGCGGGAACATTACCACATCCCGAAGAGGGAAGAAATCCCAAGTGAGATGGCACATGCGCGCTTCTTCACAAAATTGGACATTTTGGCAAATCCAACTTGAAGAATCCAGCAGAAGGCTCTGCACCTTCAACACGCCTTTTGGCAGATTCTGCTCCAACCGAATGCAATTTGGCATCATCTCAGCATCAGAGATTTTCCATCGCATCATGGAACAGATGATGGAGGGAATAGAAGGGGTTCGTGTCTACGCTGACGATATCATAATCTGGTCCACAACCCCAGAGGAACATGTGTCGCGACTCAAGAAAGTATTCCGACGCAGACATGAACATGGCCTCAAGCTAAACAAGTGCTGTTTTGAGACATCCACACTGAAATTCCTGGGCGATCAGATTTCACAACACGTGTGCGCCCGGACACAGACAAAATTAAAGCCATCGAGTCAATGAAAGTCCCCGAGGACAAGAAGGCAGTACTGCGCTTCCTGGGAATGGTCAATTTCCTTGGCAAGTTCATCCCGAATTTGGCTACACACACCATGGCCCTACGCAACCTGGTGAAAAAAATCAACCGCCTTTGAGTGGAAGGCGGAGCACCGAACAGAGTGGCTGGAGCTGAAAGCCAAGCTCACCACTGCACTCGTCCTTGCATTCTTTGACCCAGACCGAGAGACCAAGATATCCACAGATGCGAGTCAGAATGGCATTGGGGCGGTGTTGCTTCAAAGAGACGACACGTCCTCCTGGGTACCAGTAGCATACGCGTCACGGGCAATGACACCCACTGAGACCAGATATGCGTAGATTGGGAAGGAGTGTTTAGGTCTTCTCACCGGCATCCTCAAATTTCATGATTATGTGTACGGCTTGCCAACATTTACTGTTGAGGCGGATCATTGGCCTCTGGTCCACATCATCCAAAAGGACCTGAACGACATGACGCCTCGTTTGCAGAGAATTCTGCTCAAACTCCGGAGGTATGATTTCAATTTGGTGTACACGCCTGGCAAGGAGCTCATCATCGCCGATGCATTGTCCCACTCCGTCAACTCACCCATTGTACCACTGGAGACCATCCAGCACATTGAATTGCAGGTACAACTGTGTGCAAGCACTCTCCCGGCAACAGAAGAGGAGATCGTTCTCATCTGAGAAGAGACGGCCAAAGACCCCCTGTTGCAGCGAGTCATCCACAACCTCAGCAATGGCTGGCAGATAGGGCAATGCCCTCAATTCTACGTCAAAGACGACCTGACGCTGATCGACGGCATCCTGCTCAAGCTGGACAGCATACTCATCCCTCTACGTCTCCAGTGAATGGTGCTGCGGCAGATTCATGAGGGACACCTGGGCGTAGAAAAGTGTAGACGCAGGGCCCGGCAAGCTGTCTACTGGCCCGGCATCAACCAGGACATCACGGACATGGTCCTGAACTACGAAACCTGTCAGAGGTTCCAACCAGCGCAGAGCAAGGAGACGCTCCAACCACATGACCTAGAGACCTCTCCGTGGTCCAAGGTTGGCATTGACCTATTCCACGCAAATGGTCGTGACTATATCTTAATCATCGATGACGTTTCGAACTATCCTGAGGTGCTGAAGCTGTCAGACCTCACCTCACGGACCGTCATCAAAGCGTGTGAAGAGACATTCTCACAGCATGGCATCCCGAACACCGTCATGAGCGACAATGGCCCGTGCTTCCACAGTCGAGAATGGTCCACGTTTGCCAAGAGCTACAATTTCAGGCATGTCACCTCCAGTCCGTACTATCCGCAGTCCAATGGCAAAGTCGAAAACGGGGTGCACATCGTTAAGCATCTCACCCGCAAGGCCTCGGACTCCGCTTCCGACATACACCTTGCACTACTTGCATACCGGGCGACTGCCTTGTCCGCTGACATGTCGTCAGTTCAACTGCTGATGAACAGGGTCCTGCGGACGCGCTTCCAGCTATACACCTGCGGAGTGTGTGGAGGCTTTGGAGAGGACGCAGAAGCGGTTTACCAGGATGTTGGCTGGTCTGGAGGGTGTTAGCTATGCGGAGAGGCTGAACAGACTCGGACTGTTTTCCTTAGGACGACGAAGGTTGAGGGGTGACCTGATAGAGGTCTACAAGATTATGAGGGGCATGAATAGAGTGGATGGGCAGGCACATTTTCCCAGGGTGGAGGGGTCAGTCACCAGGGGGCATTTGTTGAAGGTCAGTGGGGAAATGTTTAGAGCAGATGTGGTGAGTGCCTGGAACGCGTTGCCAGGGGATGTTGTGGAAGCAAATACATTAACGGCGTTCAGAAGGCATCTTAACAAACACATGGATAGGTTGGGTATAGAGAGATCAGCAGAAGGAAGTGCTGAGGGTTTAGGCCAAGGTTGATATCATGACATACACAGGCTTGTTCTTTGTTCTCACTATCCCAGTACTGACCCTCACTGATCCTCACTCACTATCCCAGTACTGACCCTCACGATTCTCACTCACTATCCCAGTACTGACCCTCACTGATCCTCATTCACTAACCCAGTACTGACCCTCACTGATCCTCATTCACTATCCCAGTACTGACCCTCACTGATCCTCATTCACTATCCCAGTACTGACCCTCACTGATCCTCATTCACTATCCCAGTACTGACCCTCACTGATCCTCACTCACTATCCCAGTACTGACCCTCACTGATCCTCACTCACTATCCCAGTACTGACCCGCACTGATTCTCACTCACGATCCCACTACTGACCCTCACTGATTCTCACTCACTATCCCAGTACTGACCCTCACTGATCCTCACTCACTATCCCAGTACTGACCCTCACTGATCCTCATTCACTAACCCAGTACTGACCCTCACTGATCCTCATTCACTAACCCAGTACTGACCCTCACTGATCCTCATTCACTATCGCAGTACTGACCCTCACTGATCCTCACTCACTATCCTGGTACTGACCCGCACTTATTCTCACTCACGATCCCACTACTGACTATCACTGATTCTCACTCACTGTCCCGGTACTGACCCTCACTGATCCTCACTCACTATCCCAGTACTGACCCTCACTGACCCTCACTCACTATCCCAGTACTGACCCTCACTGATTCTCACTCACTATCCCAGTACTGACCCTCACTGATCCTCACTCACTAACCCAGTACTGACCCTCACTGACCCTCACTCACTATCCCAGTGCTGACCCTCACTGATCCTCACTCACTATCCCAGTACTGACCCTCACTGATCCTCACTCACTATCCCAGTACTGACCCTCACTGATTCTCACTCACTATCCCAGTACTGACCCTCACTGATCCTCACTCACTAACCCAGTACTGACCCTCACTGATGCTCACTCACTATCCCAGTACTGACCCTCACTGATCCTCACTCACTATCCCAGTACTTACCCTCACTGATGCTCACTCACTATCCCAGTACTGACCCTCACTGATTCTCACTCACTATCCCAGTACTGACCGTCACTGATCCTCACTCACTAACCCAGTACTGACCCTCACTGATTCTCACTCACTATCCCAGTACTGACCCTCACTGATCCTCACTCACTATCCCAGTACTGACCCTCACTGATTCTCACTCACTATCCCAGTACTGACCCTCACTGACCCTCACTCACTATCCCAGTACTGACCCTCACTGATCCTCACTCACTATCCCAGTACTGACCCTCACTGTTGCTCACTCACTATACCAGTACTGACCCTCACTGATCCTCACTCACTATCCCAGTACTGACCCTCACTGATCCTCACTCACTATCCCAGTACTGACCCTCACTGATTCTCACTCACTATCCCACTACTGACCCTCACCGATCCTCACTCACTATCCCAGTACTGACCCTCACTGTTGCTCACTCACTATCCCAGTACTGACCCTCACTGATCCTCACTCACTATCCCAGTACTGACCCTCACTGATCCTCACTCACTATCCCAGTACTGACCCTCACTGATTCTCACTAACTATCCCAGTACTGACCCTCACTGTTGCTCACTCACTATCCCAGTACTGACCCTCACTGATCCTCACTCACTATACCAGTACTGACCCTCACTGATGCTCACTCACTATCCCAGTACTGACCCTCAATGATTCTCACTCACTATCCCAGTACTGACCCTCACTGATGCTCACTCACTATCCCAGTACTGACCCTCACTGATCCTCACTCACTATCCCAATACTGACCCTCACTGATCCTCACTCACTATCCCGATACTGACCCTCACTGATTCAACTCACTATCCCAGTACTGACCCTCACTGATCCTCACTCACTATCCCAGTACTGACCCTCACTGATCCTCACTCACTATCCCACTACTTACCCTCACTGATCCTCACTCACTATCCCAGTACTGAGCCTCACTGATGCTCACTCACTATCCCAATACTGACCCACACTGATTCAACTCACTATCCCAGTACTGACCCTCACTGATCCTCACTCACTATCCCGGTACTGACCCTCACTGATCCTCACTCACTATCCCGGTACTGACCCTCACTGATCCTCACTCACTATCCCGGTACTGACCCTCACTGATCCTCACTCACTATCCCGATACTGACCCTCACTGATGCTCACTCACTATCCCGGTACTGACCCTCACTGATTCAACTCACTATCCCAGTACTGACCCTCACTGATCCTCACTCACTATCCCAGTACTGACCCTCACTGTTGCTCACTCACTATACCAGTACTGACCCTCACTGATCCTCACTCACTATCCCAGTACTGACCCTCACTGTTGCTCACTCACTATCCCAGTACTGACCCTCACTGATTCTCACTCACTATCCCACTACTGACCCTCACCGATCCTCACTCACTATCCCAGTACTGACCCTCACTGTTGCTCACTCACTATCCCAGTACTGACCCTCACTGATCCTCACTCACTATCCCAGTACTGACCCTCACTGATCCTCACTGACTATCCCAGTACTGACCCTCACTGATTCTCACTAACTATCCCAGTACTGATCCTCACTGTTGCTCACTCACTATCCCAGTACTGACCCTCACTGATCCTCACTCACTATACCAGTACTGACCCTCACTGATGCTCACTCACTATCCCAGTACTGACCCTCAATGATTCTCACTCACTATCCCAGTACTGACCCTCACTGATGCTCACTCACTATCCCAGTACTGACCCTCACTGATCCTCACTCACTATCCCAATACTGACCCTCACTGATCCTCACTCACTATCCCGATACTGACCCTCACTGATTCAACTCACTATCCCAGTACTGACCCTCACTGATCCTCACTCACTATCCCAGTACTGACCCTCACTGATCCTCACTCACTATCCCACTACTTACCCTCACTGATCCTCACTCACTATCCCAGTACTGAGCCTCACTGATGCTCACTCACTATCCCAATACTGACCCACACTGATTCAACTCACTATCCCAGTGCTGACCCTCACTGATCCTCACTCACTATCCCAGTACTGACCCTCACTGATCCTCACTCACTATCCCACTACTTACCCTCACTGATCCTCACTCACTATCCCAATACTGACCCACACTGATTCAACTCACTATCCCAGTACTGACCCTCACTGATCCTCACTCACTATCCTGGTACTGACCCTCACTGATCCTCACTCACTATCCCGGTACTGACCCTCACTGATCCTCACTCACTATCCCGGTACTGACCCTCACTGATCCTCACTCACTATCCCGATACTGACCCTCACTGATGCTCACTCACTATCCCGGTACTGACCCTCACTGATTCAACTCACTATCCCAGTACTGACCCTCACTGATCCTCACTCACTATCCCAGTACTGACCCTCACTGATCCTCACTCACTAACCCAGTACTGACCCTCACTGATCCTCACTCACTAACCCAGTACTGACCCTCACTGATTCTCACTCACTATCCCAGTACTGACCCTCACTGATCCTCACTCACTATCCCAGTACTGACCCTCACTGATTCTCACTCACAATCCCAGTACTGACCCTCACTGACCCTCACTCACTATCCCAGTACTGACCATCACTGATCCTCACTCACTATCCCAGTACTGACCCTCACTGATCCTCACTCACTATCCCAGTACTGACCCTCACTGATCCTCACTCACTATCCCAGTACTGACCCTCACTGTTGCTCACTCACTATACCAGTGCTGACCCTCACTGATCCTCACTCACTATCCCAGTACTGACTCTCACTGATCCTCACTCACTATCCCAGTACTGACCCTCACTGATCCTCACTCACTATCCCAGTACTGAGCCTCACTGATTCTCACTCACTATCCCAGTACTGACCCTCACTGTTGCTCACTCACTATCCCAGTACTGACCCTCACTGATCCTCACTCACTATACCAGTACTGACCCTCACTGATGCTCACTCACTATCCCAGTACTGACCCTCAATGATTCTCACTCACTATCCCAGTACTGACCCTCACTGATGCTCACTCACTATCCCAGTACTGACCCTCACTGATCCTCACTCACTATCCCAGTACTGACCCTCACTGATCCTCACTCACTATCCCGATACTGACCCTCACTGATTCAACTCACTATCCCAGTACTGACCCTCACTGATCCTCACTCACTATCCCAGTACTGACCCTCACTGATCCTCACTCACTATCCCACTACTTACCCTCACTGATCCTCACTCACTATCCCAGTACTGAGCCTCACTGATGCTCACTCACTATCCAAATACGGACCCACACTGATTCAACTCACTATCCCAGTACTGACCCTCACTGATCCTCACTCACTATCCCGGTACTGACCCTCACTGATCCTCACTCACTATCCCGGTACTGACCCTCACTGATCCTCACTCACTATCCCGATACTGACCCTCACTGATGCTCACACACTATCCCGGTACTGACCCTCACTGATTCAACTCACTATCCCATTACTGACCCTCACTGATCCTCACTCACTATCCCAGTACTGACCCTCACTGATCAACACTCACTATCCCGGTACTGACCCTCACTGATCCTCACTCACTATCCCGGTACTGACCCTCACTGATTCTCACTCACTATCCCGGTACTGACCCTCACTGATCCTCACTCACTATCCCGATACTGACCCTCACTGATGCTCACTCACTATCCCAGTAATGACCCTCACTGATGCTCACTCACTATCCCAGTACTGACCCTCACTGATGCTCACTCACTAGACCAATACTGACCCTCACGTTTTCGACTCACTATCCCAGTACTGACCCTCACTGATCCTCACTCACTATCCCAGTACTGACCCTCACTGATTCTCACTCACTATCCCAGTGCTGACCCTCACTGATCCTCACTCACTATCCCAGTACTGACACTCACTGATCCTCACTCACTATCCCAGCACTGACCCTCACTGATTCTCACTCACTATCCCAGTACTGACCCTCACTGATTCTCACTCACTATCCCAGTACTGAACCTCACTGATCCTCACTCACTATCCCGGTCCTGACCCTCACTGATCCTCACTCACTATCCCTGTACTGACCCTCACTGATTCTCACTCACTATCCCAGTACTGACCCTCACTGATCCTCACTCACTATCCCGGTACTGACCCTCACTGATTCTCACTCACTATCCCAGTACTGACCCTCACTGATCCTCACTCACTATCCCAGTACTGACCCTCACTGATCCTCACTCACTAGCCCAGTACTGACCCTCACTGATCCTCACTCACTATCCCGGTACTGACCCTCACAGATGCTCACTCACTATCCCAGTACTGACCCTCACTGATCCTCACTCACTATCCCGGTACTGACCCTCACAGATGCTCACTCACTATCCCAGTACTGACCCTCACTGATCCTCACTCACTATCCCGGTACTGACCCTCACAGATGCTCACTCACTATCCCAGTACTGACCCTCACTGATCCACACTCACCAGCCCAATACTGACCCTCACTGATCCTCACTCACTATCCCGGTACTGACCCTCACAGATGCTCACTCACTATCCCAGTACTGACCCTCACTGATCCTCACTCACTATCCCGGTACTGACCCTCACAGATGCTCACTCACTATCCCAGTACTGACCCTCACTGATCCTCACTCACTATCCCAGTACTGACCCTCACTGTTGCTCACTCACTATCCCGGTACTGACCCTCACTGATTCAACTCACTATCCCAGTACTGACCCTCACTGATGCTCACTCACTATTCCAGTACTGACCCTCACTGTTGCTGACTCACTATCCCAGTACTGACCCTCACTGATTCAACTCACTATCCCAGTACTGACCCTCACTGATGCTCACTCACTATCCCGGAACTGACCCTCACTGATCCTCACTCACTATCCCGGTACTGACCCTCACTGATCCTCACTCACTATCCCGGTACTGACCCTCACTGATGCTCACCCACTATCCCAGTACTGACCCTCACTGATTCAACTCACTATCCCAGTACTGACCCTCACTGATGCTCACTCACTATCCCGGTACTGACCCTCACTGATCCTCACTCACTATCCCAGTACTGACCCTCACTGTTGCTCACTCACTATCCCAGTACTGACCCTCACTGATCCTCACTCACTATCCCAGTACTGACCCTCACTGATCCTCACTCAATATGCCAGTACTGACCCTCACTGATCCTCAGTGACTAACCCAGTACTGACCCTCACTGATCCTCACTCAATATGCCAGTACTGACCCTCACTGATCCTCAGTGACTAACCCAGTACTGACCCTCACTGATCCTCACTCACTATCCCACTACTTACCCTCACTGATCCTCACTCACTATCCCAGTACTGAGCCTCACTGATGCTCACTCACTATCCCAATACTGACCCACACTGATTCAACTCACTATCCCAGTACTGACCCTCACTGATCCTCACTCACTATCCCGGTACTGACCCTCACTGATCCTCACTCACTACCCCGGTACTGACCCTCACTGATCCTCACTCACTATCCCGGTACTGACCCTCACTGATCCTCACTCACTATCCCGATACTGACCCTCACTGATGCTCACTCACTATCCCGGTACTGACCCTCACTGATTCAACTCACTATCCCAGTACTGACCCTCACTGATCCTCACTCACTATCCCAGTACTGACCCTCACTGATCCTCACTCACTATCCCGGTACTGACCCTCACTGATCCTCACTCACTATCCCGGTACTGACCCTCACTGATTCTCACTCACTATCCCGGTACTGACCCTCACTGATCCTCACTCACTATCCCGATACTGACCCTCACTGATGCTCACTCACTATCCCAGTACTGACCCTCACTGATGCTCACTCACTATCCCAGTACTGACCCTCACTGATGCTCACTCACTAGACCAATACTGACCCTCACTGATTCGACTCACTATCCCAGTACTGACCCTCACTGATCCTCACTCACTATCCCAGTACTGACACTCATTTATCCTCACTCACTATCCCAGTACTGACCCTCACTGATTCTCACTCACTATCCCAGTACTGACCCTCACTGATCCTCACTCACTATCCCGGTACTGACCCTCACAGATGCTCACTCACTATCCCAGTGCTGACCCTCACTGATTCTCACTCACTATCCCAGTACCGACCCTCACTGATCCTCACTCACTATCCCGGTACTGACCCTCACTGACTATCCCTGTACTGACCCTCACTGATTCTCACTCACTATCCCAGTACTGACCCTCACTGATCCTCACTCACTATCCCGGTACTGATCCTCACTGATCCTCACTCTTTGTCCCAGTACTGACCCTCACTGATCCTCACTCTCTGTCCCAGTACTGAGCATCACTGATCCTCACTCACTATCCCAATATTGACCCTCACTGATCCTCACTCACTATCCCAATACTGACCCTCACTGATCCTCACTCTCTGTCCCAGTACTGACCATCACTGATCCTCACTCACTATCCCAGTACTGACCCTCACTGATCCTCACTCACTATCCCAATACTGACCCTCACTGATCCTCACACTCTGTCCCAGTACTGACCATCACTGATCCTCACTCACTATCCCAGTACTGAGCCTCAATGATCCTCACTCACTATCCCAATACTGACCCTCATTGATCCTCACTCTCTGTCCCAGTACTGACCATCACTGATCCTCACTCACTAACCGAGGAAAGACCCACACTGAGCTTCACTCACTGATGCCAGTCCTGATTCTCACTCACTGATTCTATTGATCCTCAAACATCATTCCGTGTATAAATGGCCAAATCAGCTGAGCCTAGTCCGCTTATTTCTTTGGCTGTTCCCCACTTGAGCTCAAACTTCTGTACTAGGTGTTTATACCTAGTGTGACCGTGAGCACCCCCAGCTTGATGGACAAAGGCAGCAGATACCTGAGAACACCACCACCTGGAGTTACCCCTCCAAATCACTCACCATCCTGACTTGGAAACACATCGGCCATTCCTTCACTATTTTGGGTCAAAATCCTCGAACTCCCTCCCTAACAACACTGTATATGTGCGTACACCTCAAGGACTGCAGCGGTTGAAGAAAGGAGCTCACCACCACCTTCTCAAGGGCAATTAGAGATGGCAACTTTCTGGCCTGTAGCCTGCAACACCCACATCTCTAAATGATTTTAAAAAAAAAAGCTCAGCCTCTGTTCACTGATCTCCTCAGCACAATCCTCACCCCCCCCCCCCCCCCACCCTGCCCACCCTCCACCCACCCCACTGGCCCTTCTGAACAGTTGGAGGCAACCTAGGGATAACGATGATCTCTGATGGTCCCAGCCTCTCTGGAGAGGCTACAGAAGTGATTTACTAGAACGGTTCCAGGATTTGAGTGATTACAATGATGTGGCGAGAGACTGGAGAAGTGGTGGTCTGTCTCCTTAAACCAGAGATGGTTAAGAACAGATTTGATAGAGACACTCAAAATTGTGATGGGTTTTGAGAAGGAGAAATTGTTTCCAGTGTCCGCAAGATGAGTAACCAGTGGTCAGAGATTTAATGTAATTGTCTGTAGAACTAGCGGTTACACAGGGAAAAGCTTTTTATTGAAATAAGTGTTCTGGATTTGGAATGCAAGTCATGACATAGGTCATGGATACAGATTCAGTCATAGTTTTCAAAAAACAATTGGATCAATACTTGATGGAGATAAACTGTTCTCTTTGAAGGAGCCAGCACAGATTCAATGGGCTGAAAGGTCTCCTCTGTGTTGTACTGTTCTATGGTGCTCAGATTCACTTCCCAGCTTCGGAGATCTTAGAGGCATTAACACCTTCATATAGAAGTGGAAAGACATTTAAAAGCAAACATCTGTAGCCACTTACACTGAAACACATTCTCAAAGAGAAGAGGTCATCATCATTGAATTATTTAACAACCTGTTTCTCACATTTTGATCAGAAAGAAGAACACGAAAAAGAACAGCAGAAATTGCGCATTTAAACCCTCAAGTCTGGTCTATTATTGAATAAGATAGCGACTAAACTCCAACCTCTTTCTCCACCTTGCTGCCCTATTCCTTACTGTTCAAAATTCACAGTGAACAGCGTATTGACAAACTGTCTGGACATGCTAAACCAGGTGGGGTCAATCTATAAGAGTTGGATCGAGTCCATCACTGACGTCAAATGCACTTTCAGAAGAGCTAATATCGTTCCATTGGTCTGAAAACAAGTTGGGTGACAATTCTCAGATTAAATCAAACCATTCAGCCCTGGGGCTTTGCTGGGATTTTTTTTCAGTTTTTAATCTGAGTGATGTTTTGTAATCAATGGTCTGTCTGGACCCTTTCATTCCAACAGTCCCCCTCACACCATCTCAAGACAGTAGCCAGTTCAGGTTCTGGGGGAGGGAGGTTGGGAGTTTGAAATGGAGACATTTGTCATTGGAATGCAAGTGAAACCACCTTGTCAAAGACACAAGTAAACTGGAAATTCTGGAACTAGCTGCTCCTCCTCGCAAATATATTTACTGACTGATCGACACCATTCACAGAGCGCCGAGGAGAAGGCGTTTGTGCCACTGGTCTGCGTGGCATCAAAGATCAAAGCAAGATGGAGTTGTTCTCTGGTATTTTTATCATTTGTGCTCTAGTGACTCAAGGTGAGACTTTTTATAAATGGATCACTTACTAATATCTTTCAGGTCGGTTGAATTAATGGAAATATTAACTAGTAGCACCATTATACATATGTAAATAATATTCCATTCCCATATGGGGAGTGTAAATGCAATGCTTGTTACACCAATGATATGTTGGTGTTTTTGTAATTAATTATTTGAAAATGGCTTTTGCTGGTAAGCCTGGCACTTCTTATCCAAACCTATTTGCCCTTGAGAAGGTGACAGTGAGCATTTTTATTCAATTGGTGAAGTCCCTGTGGTTTAAGTGTTCCCAGAGTCCTGTCAGGAAGAGAATGCCAGGTTTCTGAACCAGCGACGATGAAGTTCCAAGTCAGGTGGTTTGGTGGGGAACTTGCAGGTGGTGTTTCCATGTATCTGCTGCTCTTAACCTTCCAGGTGGCCAAGGTGGTGGATTTTAAAAGTGCTGTTGAAGGAGCTTTGGTGAGTTGTTGCAGTGAAATTTAGAGATTTACACACTGCTGTCAGTGTGCGTTGGTGGTGGAGGAAGTGAATGGTAAAGGTGGTGGATGGAGTGCAGATCAAGTGGCTGTTTTGTCCTGGATGGTGTTGAGCTTGTTGAGTGTTGTTGGAGCTGCACTCACCCAGGCAAGTGGAGAGTATTCTATTACACTCCTGACTTGTGCCTTGTAGATGGCAGATAGGCTTTGGGGAATCAGGAGGTGAACTACTTGCCACAGGATTCCTAGTCGTGACGTGCTCTTGCAGCCATAATATTTATTTGGCTAGCCCAGTTCAGTTTCTGGTCAATGATAACATAATTCCCCCACCCCCCACTATCCATGAAACTGATGCTGTACTCAGTGTGTAAAACTCTAATCTCTGAGCCACATGTCACATGAATGCTTCAAAGTCCTTCTCTCAGAGAACTGATGACATAAAATCCAGGCTGATACATCCAGCGACTGTATTGAGGAAGTGCTGCTCTCTCAGAGGCGCTATTTTTCCAATGAGACATTAAATGAAAATGAAAATGAAAATCGCTTATTGTCACGAGTAGGCTTCAATGAAGTTACTGTGAAAAGCCCCTAGTCGCTACATTCCAGCGCCTGTTCGGGGAGGCTGGTACGGGAATTGAACCGTGCTGCTGGCCTGCCTTGGTCTGCTTTAAAAGCCAGCGATTTAGCCCAGTGAGCTAAACCAGCCCATTGGGCCATTAAACCATTCTCAAGAGGATGCTCGTGATCCAAAACCATTATTTGATGATCAGATTAGTTATGCATGGTATCCTGGACCAATATTTATCTCTCACTGTTAACCAATGACCTGCCTTCAGGCAGAGCACTGGTGGAATAGAATGGAATATAAGTTCTCTGGTCATTTATCTCATTGCTCTTTGTGGGATCTTGCTGTACATAGATTAGATGCTGTGTTTTCCTGTACTACAACAGTGACTGCACCTGTGACCTTTGCTCTCAAACAATCTGGGACATCCTGGACACTCTCAAAGCGCCCAGTTCTGTGACCTGTACATCCCACCCACTCTCCTCTGTCAGCGACCATGGACTTGCATTGGATTGGTCCACTGTGCTTGGAAACGTACTGCAGTGATTAGCTGTTGCCTTCTGCAGTATGGTTGACCGGGAAATTCTTCTGCTCTTTACCACCTACCATCAGGAATATCGGAGGGATTTACAGGCTGATAATCAACCTGTTTGTCCATGTTACGGGCGCAGCTTCTGTGGCCATCAAGTCCTCAAGTGGGAGTTGAACCTGGAGCTTCTCATGCAGAGGTAGGGACACCACCCACTGCTCCACAAGAACTCCGCGATCTGTGCGTCAGCTCCTTTCAATGTGACTGTAACAGTAGCTGATGATTCTTTTCTTTGCTTTGTTTCAGCCTTGACTCTGAAATGTTTCAAATGTGAGAGTTCAACAGGAAACTGTACACAGCAGAAGGTCTGTGATCCAGCTCTGAACCTCCAATGTACAACCATGTTAATCACATCGAGAATCGGTGAGAATGTCTCCAAATAACTTTGTAAGATTACAAAGATACAATGATGGATAGATACAGAGGTGGACTAATAGATAGGTAAAATAAAAGACAGGTAGAAAGTTGGTGGGCAAACAGACTGGACGACAGATAGACAGGCAAGAGAATTAGATGAGAAAAGACAGATAGATCTACAGAGTAATAAAAATAGAAAATGCTGGAAAGAAGTAGCAGGCCCGTCAGTATCTGTGGAGAGAGAAACAGGGTGAATGTTTCAAGTCTTTCACCAGAACAAGGGAGAGATAGAAATATGATGGGTTTGTAAAATGAGGTAAGTGCAGGTGGAGCAAAATACAAGGTCAAAGATCGCTTAAAAGTCAGGAGAGATTAAATAACAAAGATTCCATGGAGCACACGACAAAGGAAATAGTACTGTTGGTATTAAAAATGAAAGCAGGTGTTAATAACAGAATAAAGGTCAGCAAGGTATGAAAACAAAATAGCAGAACATGTTTTTTTTTAAATTCATTTACGGGATGTGAGCGTCGCTGGTTAGGCCAGCATTTATTGCCCATCTCTAGTTGCCTTTCAGAAGGTGGTGGTGAGTTGCCTTCTTGAACTGCTGCAGTCCTTGAGGTGTAGATACACCCACTGTGCTGTTCCAGAGGGAGTTCCAGGATGTTGCCCCAGCGACAGGGAAGGAACACTAATATATTTCCAAGTCAAGGTGGTGAGTGACTTGAAGGGGAACCTTCACGTGGTGGGATTCCCAGGTACCTGCTACTCTTGTCCTTCTAGATGGTAGTGGTCGTGGGTTTGGAAGATACTGTCTAAGGGATCTTGGTGAGTTACTGCAGTGCATCTTGTAGATGGTACACACGGCTGCCACTGTTCATCGGTGATGAACAGTTTGAATGTTTGTTGAAGGGGGAGCAATCAAGTGGGCTACTTTGTCCTGGCTGCTTCTTGAGTGTTGTTGGAGCTGCACTCATCCAAGCAAGTGGAGAATATTCCATTACACTCCTGACTTCTGCCTTGTAGATGGTGGACAGGCCTTAGGGGGGGGGGGGGGGGGGGGGGGTCAGGATGTGAGTTACCCGCCATAGGATTCCTAGCCTTTGACCTACCCTGGAAGCCACAGTATTAATATGGCTAGTCCAGTTCAATTTCTGATCAACGGTAACCCCCAGGATGTTGATTGTGGCGGATTCAGTGATGGTAATGCTATTGAATGTCAAGAGATGGCCATTGCCTGATCCTTGTGTGGCGTGAATATAACTTGCCACTTATCAGCCCAAGCCTGGATACTGTCTCGGTCTTGCTGCATTTGGACATAGACTGCTTCATTATCTGAGGAGTCGCGAATGGTGCTGAACATTGTGCAAACATCCTCAAACATCCCCACTTCTGACCTTATGATGGAAGGGAGGCCATTGATGAAGCAGCTGAAGATGGTTGGGTCTAAGAAACTATCCTGAGGAACTCCTGCAGTGATGTCCTGGAGCTGAGATGATCGACCTCCAACCACCACAACTATCTTCCTTTGTGCGAGGTATGACTCCAACCAGCGGAACATTTTCCCCCTGATTCCCATTGACTCCAGTTTATCTAGGGCGCCTTGATGCCACACTCAGTCAAATGCTGTCTTGATGTCAAGGGCAGTCACTCTTACCCCACCTTTGACATTCAGCTCTTTTGTCCAAGTTTGAACCAAGACTCTAATGTGGTCAGGAGCTGAAGTGACCCTGGTGGAACCCAAAATGAGCATCCGTGAGCAGGTTATTGCCAAGTAAGTGCCACTTAATAGCACTGTTGATGACTCCTTCCATCACTTGCTGATGATGGACAGTAGACTGATAGGGCAGTAACTGGCTGGGTTGGGTTTGTCCTGTTTCTTGTGTACAGGATACACCTGGGCAATTTTCCACATTGCCGGGTAGATGCCAGTGTTGTAACTGTACTGGAACAGCTTGGCTAGGGGTGCAGCAAGTTTTGGAGCACAAGTCTTCAGTACTGTCGCCGGGATATTGTCAGGGCCCATAGCCTTTGCAGTGCCTCCAGCCATTTCTTGATGTCACATGGACTGAATTGTATTCACAATATGGTGGAATTTAAAATACAGATGGAGGGCGAAAAGGTAAAATCAAACACTAGTGTCTTGTGCTTAAACAAAGGAGATTACAATGGGATGAGAGAAGAGCTTGCTAAGGTAGACTGGGAGCAAAGACTTTATGGTGAAACAGTTGAGGAATAGTGGCGAACCTTCGAAGCGATTTTTCACAGTGCTCAGCAAAGGTTTATACCAACAAAAAGGAAGGACAGTAGAAAGAAGGAAAATCGACTGTGGATATCTAAGGAAATAAGGGAGAGTATCAAATTGAAGGAAAAGGCATACAAAGTGGCAAAGTTTAGTGGGAGACTAAAGGATTGGGAAATCTTTAGGGGGCAACAGAAAGCTACTAAAAAAGCTATATAGAAGAGTAAGGTAGATTATGAGAGTAAGCTTGCTCAGAATATAAAAACAGACAGTAAACGTTTCTACAAATATATAAAACAAAAAAGAGTGGCTAAGGTAAATATTGGCCCTTTAGAGGATGAGAAGGGAGATTTAATAATGGGAGATGAGGAAATGGCTGAGGAACTGAACATGTTTTTTGGGTCAGTCTTCACAGTGGAAGACACAAATAACATGCCAGTGACTGATGGAAATGAGGCTATGACAGGTGAGGACCTTGAGATGATTGTTATCACTCAGGAGGTAGTGATGGGCAAGCTAATGGGACTAAAGGCAGACAAGTCTCCTGGCCCTGATGGAATGCATCCCAGCATGCTAAAAGAGATGGGTAGGGAAATTGGAAATGCACTAGTGATAATTTACCAAAATTCACTAGACTCTGGGGTGGTCCCGGCGGATTGGAAATTAGCAAACGTGACACCACTGTTTAAAAAAGGAGGTAGGCAGAAAGCGGGTAATTATAGGCCAGTGAGCTTAACTTCGGTACTAGGGAAGATGCTGGAATCTATCATCAAGGAAGAAATAGCGAGGCATCTGGATGGAAATTGTCCCATTGGGCAGGCGCAGCATGGGTTCAAAAAGGGCAGGTCGTGCCCAACTAATTTAGTGGAATTTTTTGAGGACATTACCAGTGCAGTAGATAATGGGAGCCAATGGATGTGGTATATCTGGATTTCCAGAAAGCTTTTGACAAGGTGCCACACAAAAGGTTGCTGCATAAGATAAAGATGCATGTCATTAAGGGTAAAGTAGTAGCATGGATAGAGGATTGGGTAATTAATAGAAAGCAAAGAGTGGGGATTAATGGGTGTTTTTCTGGTTGGCAGTCAATAGCGAGTGGTGTCCCTCAGGGATCAGTGTTGGGCCCACAATTGTTCACAATTTACATAGATGATTTAGAGTTGGGGACCAAGTGCAATGTGTCCAAGTTTACAGACGACACTAAGATGAGTGGTAAAGCAAAAAGTGCAGAGGATACCGGAAGTCTGCAGAGGGATTTGGACAGGTTAAGTGAATGGGCTAGGGTCTGGCAGATGGAATACAATGTTGACAAATGTGAGGTTATCCATTTTGGTAGGAATAACAGCAAAAGGGATTATTATTTAAATGATAAAATATTAAAACATGCTGCTGTGCAGAGAGACCTGGGTGTGCTAGTGCATGAGTCGCAAAATGTTGGTTTACAGGTGCAACAGATGATTAAGAAGGCAAATGGTGTTTTGTCCTTCATTGCTAGAGGTATGGACTTTCAGACTAGGGAGGTTATGCTGCAATTGTATAAGGTGTTAGTGAGGGCACACCTGGTGTATTGTGTTCAGTTTTGGTCTCCTTACCTGAGAAAGGACGTACTGGCGCTGGAGGGTGTGCAGAGGATATTCACTAGGTTAATCCTAGAGGTGAGGGGGTTGGATTACGACGAGAGGTTGAGTAGACTGGGACTGTACTCATTGGAATTTAGAAGGATGCGGGGGGCTTTTATAGAAACATATACAGTTATGAAGGGAATAGATAGGATAGATGCGGGCAAGTTGTTTCCATTGGAGGGTGAAAGCAGAACTAGGGGGCATAGCCTCAAAATAAGGGGAAGTAGATTTAGGACTGAGCTTCGGAGGAACTTCTTCACCCAAAGGGTTGTGAATCTATGGAATTCCTTGCCCAGTGAAGCAGTTGAGGCTCCTTCATTAAATGTTTTTAAGATAAAGGTAGATAGTTTTTTGAAGAAAAAAGGGATTAAGGGTTATGGTGTTTGGGCCGGAAAGTGGAGCTGAGTCCACAAAAGATCAGCCATGATCTCATTGAATGGTGGAGCAGGCTCGAGGGGCCAGATGGCCTACTCCTGCTCCTAGTTCTTATGTTCTTATGTATTGGCTGAAGACTGACATCTGCGATGCTGAGGACCTCCGTAGGAGACCGTGATGGAGCATCAGCACTTCTGGCTGAAGATTGTTGCGAATGCCTCAGCCTCGACTTTTGCACATATGTGCTGGGCTCCTCCATCATTGAGGATGGGGATATTTGTGGAATCTCCTCCTCCAGTGAGTTGTTTAATTGTCCACCATCATTCACGGCTTTATGTGGCAGGACTACAGATCTTAGAACTGATGCGTCCATTGTGGAATTGCTTAGCTCTGTCTATTACTTGCTGCTTATGCTGTTTGGGGCACAAGCAGTCCAGTGTTGTAGCTTCACCAAGTTGGCACCTCATTTTTTGGTATGCCTGATGTTGCTCCTGGCATGTTGTCCTGCACTCTTCATTGAATCAGGGTTGATCCCCTGGCTTGGTGGTAATGGTAGAGTGGGATAAATGCCGGGCCATGAGGATGCAGATTGTGTTTTTCTTATAATATAATAATAATAATCTTTTATTGTCACAAATAGGCTTACATTAACACTGCAATGAAGTTACTGTGAAAAGCCCCTAGACGCCACATTCTGGCACCTGTTCGGGTACACAGAGAATTCTGAATGTCCAAGTTACCTAACAGCACGTCTTTCGGGACTTGTTGGAGGAAACCGGAGCACCCGGAGGAAACCCACGCAGATACCGAGAGAATGTGCAGACTCCGCGCAGACGCACAGATAATGACCCAAGCCTGGAATCGAACCTGGGATGCTGGCGCTGTGAAGCAACAGTGCAAACCACTGTGCTACCATGCCACCATGGGATAGACTTCAAACAGATCGAGCAACTGAAGACTGGGCATCCATGAGGCACCGTGGGCTATCGGCAACAGCAGGGTCCCCCGATCATTATCCTGGGTCTCTGGATTACTAGTCCAGCGACAATACCACTATGCCACCATCTCCTGCTAATCGCAGCAAGAATTCCAGTGCTGCCTCAAAACAAAGAATGGCAACAAATACATTTTTAAATGGATGAGTAGATAGATGGGTGGAAAGATAGATAGGTTTGTAAGTAGGTAGGTAAGTACACGGATAGGGATATAGTTAGGCACATAGATAGACAGATGGGACAGACACAGAAAGAGAGATAAATAGACAGAACATTAGATAGATAGACAGATAGATAGAGGTGGACAGATAGAGAGATACAGTTGGGCAGACAGACATTGACGGTTTAATAATAGGTGGAGTGGTTTGGATACTGAGTTGAACATGAACAAATGCTGTGTGTTTTCAGGTGTCAGAACTGCAAGACAGATTATCAAAGACTGTGGAAATTGCTTTGTGCCCACTTCATTGAACACCGGCATTCTTGCGCAGTTCACGGGATCCAGTTGTTGCAATTCTGACTTATGTAATGATCCCAGTCATGAAGGTACAGTCATAAACGCATTATACCAGTCAGCACTTTCAGACGAATCACAGACTCAAAAGGGAACAAATTACAGGGCCCTGATGCCAGGACTGGCACAGGAACAATGCCATTAATGGCCTCATTCTATGCTGTGGTATTCCTGGTAACTGACAATGTATTCATTGCTTATTAATGACATGAATAAACTGGGGTACCTTCATCACCAAGTTAGTACTTTTGGAACAATCAACTCAAGGCATTTAAACCATCTAACCACATAAAAAACTCTGATATGTCTTGGTTTAGGCAAGGCGTTTCCTCTTGTGGGAGAAGCTAGCACTAGAAGTTGATCTTTAAAAATAGGGGGCTGCACACTGAAGACAGAAATGAGGGGGAAGTTTTTTTTTCAGAGGGTCGTGGGTCTTTGGAACTCTCTTCCTCAAAAGTCAGTGGTAGGAGTCTTTTTAATGTTTTTACTGCAGAGCTAGGTAGGCTCTTGGTAAGCAAAGGGGTGAAAGATTATTGGAAGTAAGCAGGAATGTGGGGTTGAAGTTATAATTCGATCAGCCATGATCGTATAGAATGGCGGATAAAGCTTGAGGAGCTGACTGGCCTACTCCTGCTCCTAATTAGTTTGTTTTCCTTATTCATTCATGGGATGTGGGCATCACTGGCTGGGCCAGGTTTTCCTGCCAATCCCTGCTTGTCCTTGAACTGAATGGCTGGTTAGGCCATTTCAGAGGGCAGTACAGAGTCAACCACATTGCTGTGGGTCTGGAGTCACATGCAGGCCAGATCCTTTAAAGATGGCATGTTTCCTTCCCTAAAGGAACATTGTAGGAGCCTTTTCAATGCATGTGTATTGAGCTAGCTTTCAAGTGGGGTTCCTCCCTCTTTGTTATGGTTTAGCTTAATAAACGGAACAGACACACATCCTGGTTAAGACGACTTTATTATCCCAGGATTGGTTTCATGTACACGAGAGATGGATTTGGATAAATGCCAAGATCGATCTACTGATCACTAATAAAAACACACTAATTATCGCATTTTCCAAAACTAAATAGCCCACTCCAGTTGGACTTGATCCAATTATTGGAGCTGCCACTTCTATATTATATAGTAAAATTACTTTAAACAAAACGACGACTTGTGATCAGCTCATGATTTAACCCCTCCTGTCACCTGTTGTTTACCAGGATCTTGTGTCCATTCTAAAGCTGGTTTTTGGACATTGCCAACCTTGTATCGCAGTCATTTCTGTCTAACTCATTGTTCATCCAGCGGCAGGATACTAGAGCTGGTTTCCTCTTTACTTCATGGATTGTTTGAAACAGGATATTGGGGCCACTGATAAAAATTGTTTACTAAGTCGAATATGTAATCTGCTGACCACACAATCCCGTCAAAAACATGGGCAAGTTAGCTAGCTTAAATCCCATCATGTATTGTGGCCACTGCTTGTAGCTAGAGTTTACATGATTATCACTGCTATGTCCTAAAATACAGGTATAATGGTTAATAATGATTACTGGGTATACTTTCTATGATTAATCTCGATCCTTAATAAACTAACTTATGTGGAACTATTCTAGTGTTATCCTAGCTATTCAGTTTTAAGAGGTCTCATCTCTTGGGCACCCCCTTCAGGCATGATTGAAATCGATGAGTTCCCTTAGGTTAACATTTTGTGGTTCTCTTTCAGTTAAAGAGAATATGACATTGAATGGGCTGGAGTGCGATGGATGCCATAGTGATTCTTCTGCTGCCTGTGCCAATAGTACGAGCATCGTGAAATGTGTGGGGATTCAGAATCGTTGCAGCCACAATTACATTCCACTATCCAGCTGTAAGTTTGTGGGCTTATATATCATGGTAAGGGTTGAATTGTCTCCCAGTTAATGAGCAATTCCGCATTTGATGAAATGAATCTCGCGGAGAGTTGAATGTGAATCAAATTGAGGGGAATGATCGAACGGCCCCATTACGCCCGACTCGCTGGTGCAACGAGGCAATTAATTCTCATAAGAGGCTTCCTGTGAGATTTGCGATGCTCGGAACACCAGCAGATTCCCCAAGATGTCACAATCTGGATCTTGCCATCACTGGGCGAGATCCAGATTTACATATTTAAATAAGCCATTAGGTTCATTTAAGTATGTCAGTGCCCGATTCTCCCAAGGTCCGGGAATTAACATCTGTGCCTTCGTCGAGGCCGAAAAGGAGTTTGTTTTATAATGTGATTGTTCTCAGCGCTTGCAGGCACTGACAAGCACCCTGCTATATGCGCCCAAAACAGAATTTTGTTCTTTGGGCATTAAATCGCACCTGAGATGGGATATACAGGTCAGTTATGAAATGTTATTTCAGGTCTATTTGTAAGGATGGAGTGAATCATAAATTGATAAACCATTCTCGGATTGCTACACAAAAAGTCTTCAAATAAATTTTGAGCCCTTCACATCGATATAATTGAATTGTTGCAAAAGGTAACATTAAAGGAGAGTCTTCAAGTAGGAGAGAGTATGAGGTGGAGAGTTTTAAGAAGGGAGTTCCAGCTTCTAGGGCCCAAGGAGATGGAAGTTAGAATCGTAGATGCAAAATAGGCCAGATGTGGAGAAGCTAACAGAGATCTGGGAGGGTCATAGTTGTTGGAGGAGGTTTACAGAGATCAGAGGGTCATTGGAGCTGGAGAAGAATGCAGAAATAGGGAGGGATGTAGGGGCTGGAAGAGGTTACTGAGATAGGGAGGGTTGTAGGGGCTGGAAGAGGTTACTGAGATAGGGAGGGTTGTAGGGGCTGGAAGAGATTACAGTGATAGGGAGGGTTGTAGGAGTTGGAGAAGGTTGCAGAAATAGGGAGAATTGTAGGGGCTGGAGAAGCCGATACATTTCGGAAAGGTCGTCAAGGTTGAAGTTAGTAACTTAGAAAGAAGTGTTGTGGAGGCTATTGGATGTCCAAACATTAGGAGGGTTGCAAGGGTTGGAGTAGCCTACAGCTTTTTCCTCATTCATCCATGGGATGTGGTGTTGCTGGCTAGACTAGCATTTTTTGTCCATCCCTAATTGCCTTTGAGAAGATGATGGTGAGCTGCCTTCTTAAACGACGGCAGCTGATGTGGTATTACTTGTCACTTATCAGCTCGAGCCAGGATGGTGTCCACGTCTTGCTGCATTTAGACATGGGCTGCTTCAGTATCTGAGAAGTCGCGAAAGTTGCTGAACATTTTGTATAGTCTTCAGCGAACATCGCCACTTTTGACTTTATGATGAAGCAGCTAAAGATGGTTGGGCCTAGGACACGGAGGAACTGCTGTAGTGATGTTAGGTAGAGGGTGAGGTCACACACACTGAGATCTATCCCACATCCTCTCCCATTCCTCCCCATTCCGGTTAGTTGCCAATATTGGGGAAAAGGGAATGAGATTTTTGCTAAATTAGGAGCAGGGCTGGCCTGTAAGTTTGCTTCCAGTTGGGCTTGAGGTGAAAATTGTGCAAATTCACTTCAGGTCATGAGTCGATAAGGACAGAGGGAAAGGAAGAGGGAGCTGTACTGATAGGTTCAGATGAAGTAAGATGGGGAGAGGACTGTGTGCAGCATAAACACTGACATTGAGCTAATGGGCCACATGGCCCTTTGTCTGTGCTGTGGATTCAGGTAAGTATGAGAGGAGCAGGGAGTGGGAATCTCGCTGTGAAAATGTAAACCTCACCTGGATTCCAATTCCAGTCCTTGGAGCTGGTTTTGTTTTGTAAATAAGTAAACATTTAGATTTGAGCTTAAGTTTCCAGAATTCCCCAGGGGAGCTGGATTTGATTGAAGGGTCAGGCAATTCTATACAACAGGTTATTACACATCAGATGACCAGTATCTTTCTGTTACCAACAGCTGGAGAGCACATTGTCTTCAAAGGTTGTGTATCGGAGAGCATCTGTGAATATCACAAATCATCATCTTTCGGAGTACAAACCAGTCCAGATATCCACAGTTGCAAGGAGAGCCTGTGCAACAAAGACACAGCCTTCACAGGTACCAATCACAGGACACAGGATATACATGGCACTGAGATCTACTGAGTGAAGTCACTGAGACTAATATTGCTTTTATTCCACTTCAGGGCAGCTATGTCACTCCTGTATAGGGGAGCCTGGAGGCTGTCAATCCAGGATAATGCAATGCATCTCTTCAAGCTGCAGAACGGTCTCCATCAAAGAAGTTAATAGTAAGTAACCCAATGCAAACCGTGCGTAGAAATGTCAATGCTCTTTAAAAACTTGAACTGTTTATACTTTAGGTACAGCGTTACCTATGACAATACATCAATATCTACAAAACCTCTAATAATGTACCAACGATATCTTGTATTTATATAGTGCAATTTAAGGTAGTTAAGGTTTGTTCACAGGTACATTGTAAACAATATTTGACACCAAGTCACAAATGGGGATATTAGTACAGGTGGTCGATCCCGTTGGCAGGGAGGGCTGGTGAAATCCTGTCCTGAGTAACTTATGGGGGTATTTGGACAGGTGACTAAAATCTTATGTGAAGAGGTAGATTTTAAGAATCATCTAAAAGGAGGAGGGAGAGTGGCTAAGAGGTTAGGGAGGGAATTCCAAAATTTCCCACCCAGGCAGCTGAAGGCAGGGAGGCCAATGGTGGGGCAATGGAAACCGGGGAATGTGCAAGAGGCCATAATTGGAGGAGCATGGAGATCCCGGATGGGCTGTAGGAGGTTACAGTGATAAGGGAGGGTTGTAGAGGCTGGAGGAGGTTACAGTGATAAGGGAGGGTTGTAATTCAAGAGCGGACTATATGGTCAATGGAAGAGTCCTGGGGAAAATTGATGTACAGAGAGATCTGGGAGTTCAGGTCCATTATACACTGAAGGTGGCAACGCAGGTCAATAGAGTGGTCAAGAAGGCATACAGCATGTTTGCCTTCATCAGACGGGGTAGAGTACAAGAGTTGGCAGGTCATGTTACAGTTGTATAGGACTTTGGTTAGGCCACATTTGGAATACTGCGTGCAGTTCTGGTCACCACATTACCAGAAGGATGTGGATGCTTTAGAGAGGGTGCAGAGGAGGTTCCCCAGGATGTTGCCTGGTATGGAGGGTGCTAGCTATGAAGAAAGGTTGAGTAGATTAGGATTGTTTTCATTGGAAAGATGGAGGTTGAGGGGGGACCTGATTGACGTCTTCAAAATTATGAGAGGTATGGACAGGGTGGATAGCAACAAGCTTTTTCCAAGAGTGGGGGTGTCAATTACAAGGGGTCACGATTTCAAGGTGAAAGGGGGAAAGTTTAAGGGAGATGTGCGTGGAAAGTTTTTTACGCAGAGGGTGGTGGGTGCCTGGAACGCTTTGCCAGTGGAGGTGGTAGAGGCGGGCACGATAGCATCATTTAAGATGCATCTAGACGGATATATGAACGGGCGGGGAACAGAGGGAAGTAGATCCTTGGAAAATAGAAGACAGGTTTAGATAAAGGATCTGGATCGGCGCAGGCTGGGAGGGCCGAAGGGTCTGTTCCTGTGCTGTAATTTTCTTTGTTCTTTGTTCTTGTTCTAGAGGCTGCAGGAGGTTACAGCGATAAGGAGTGTTGTAGGAACTGGAGGAAGTTACAGCGATAATGCGTGCCGTAGGGACTGGAGGGGGTTACAGAGATAGGGAGGGTTGTAGGAGCTGGAAGAGGTTACAGAGGTAGGGCTGGTAGTAGGGGTGGATGATGTTACAGTGATAAGGAGAGCTGTAGCGGTTGGAGGAGGTTACAGAAATAGTGATGGTTGTAGGGGTTGGAGGAGGTTGCTGATACAGGGAGGGTTGTAGGGGCTGGAGGAGGTGACTGATATAGTGAGGGTTGTAGGAGCTGAAGGAGATTACTGAGATAAGTAGAAGGACAGACCATGGTTAGATTTTACAATAATGATCTGAATTTAAAATGACCACATAACAGTGTTGCATGATGAACTGGAATGTGGGAGGGGCTGAATGGCCTTCTTCCTGCTCTTTGATTGGCTGATTTTGATCGTGGTCCAGGGTACAGGAGAGTGACAGCAACACCAGTGGAAAAAAAATAACTGCAATGTCATTGGAAGCTGTTCAGACAGAGAATTGTTCTAATTACTGATTACACAGATCTTTCAATGGTGTATAATGGCTTAGAAAACATGATAAATAAAATGATCCTCGTGCCCACACTGGGGTTAGGTGAAGTAAGGTGGGAGGAGGTTCATGCGGAGGAGCAACATCATGATGGGCCAACTTGGTCTGTTTCTGTCAGTTCTGCGTTAGTCGGCAGCATGGTGGCACAGTGGTTAGCACTGCGGCCTCACAGTGCTGAGGTCCCAGGTTCGATCCCAGCTCTGGGTCACTGTCCGTGTGGAGTTTGCACATTCTCCCCGTGTGAGTGGGTTTCGCCCCCGCAACACAAAGATGTGCAGGGTAGGTGGATCGACCACGCTAAATTGCCCCTTAATTGGAAAAAGTTAATTGGGTACTCTAAATTTATTTTACAAAAAGTTATGTGTTAGTCGTGGCGAACACCAAAATTGGGAAGATTATTCAAGGCTGCCTTTAACGGTGGAATGTTGTATAAAATAACTGTCTTCAGGAGGATTGGGGCAGAACCAGGCTACACGGTCCTCACCATCTGTAACTGAATAAAATTCAAGGTTCAATTTTCACAGATGGAACATCCCAAGAGCATTTTGTTAAAGGGTGCGGGAACTGTACTGAAAATGTCTCCCTTAATACTGGTACATTCAAAGTGGAAAGAGTGGAGGAATGCTGCCAATCTCACCTCTGCAACAATCGAACCATCGCAGGTATGGTACAAATGCATGCAAAGGATTACAGAACTAGCAAAGTATTACAGAATATCTACAGCAGATTAACAGTCCATTCTGCCCATCTGCTCAGTGACAGGTTATATGCTCCACACGAGCCTGCTCCCATGGCCCCTTCTTCATTTCACCCCATCCCCATATCCTTCTCATGTGTTCACCCAACCTTTCCCTTAAATCTGTCCATGCTATTCACCTCAATCACTCCCTGTGGTACAGGCTCCACATTCTCACCGCTCTCTGGGTGAAGACGTTTTTCCTGAGTTCCCTATTGGTTTCATTAGTGACTGTCTCATACTGAAGTCCTCTAGTTCTCGTCTCAACAGGAAATCTCTTCTCTGCGTCCACCCTATCAAACCCTGCAATCATTTTAAAAACATAAATCAAGTGACCCCCTCGGCCTTCTCTTTTCCATAGAAATGAGCCTCAGCCTGTTCAATCTTTCCTCATAGTTTAACCTCTCAGTTCTGATATCATTCTAGTAAATCTCTTTTTGCACCTTCTCCAATGTCACTATATCTCTTTTATGATATGAGGGCCGGAACTGTACACAATGCTCCAAAAGAGGTCTCGCCATAGTTCTGTACAAGTTTAACTAACTTCTCTGCTTTTCATTTCTATCTTTCTATAAATTAACCACATTGCCTTGTTCGCTGATTTTCATTTTTTCTCATGACCTCTGTCACTATTTTTGTGATCTACAGCCCCAGATCCCTTTATTCCATTTACATTCCTGTTATCCAAGTAGAATGTGGTTTCCTTATACTTCTGACCTTGGTCATGTCTTCACAGGAAACTATTTCCCATATTGTTGGAGTAGCACAGTAGTCATCACTGTTGCCTCACTGTGCCAGTGACCCAGGTTTAATTCCGGCCACTTTCTGTGTGGAGTTTGTACATTCTCCCCATGTCTGCGTGGGTTTTGTCTGGGTGTTCCAGTTTCCTCCCACAGTCCAAAGATGTGCAGGTTAGGTGGATTAGCCATGTTAAAACTGCCCCTTAATGTCCAGGGATGTGCACGTTGGGGGTTCTGGGTTACGGGCGGGAATAAGGTAGTGTGGACGGGGGGGGGGGGGGTTGCTCATTCAAAGGGTGGCGCAGACTCGATGGGTTGAATGGTCTCCTGCACTGTAGGAATTTTATGATTTAAAAAAAATAAATTTAGAGTTTCCAATTCATTTAATCCAATTAAGGGGCAATTTAGCGTGGCCAATACACCTATCCTGCACATCTTTTGGGTTGTGGGGGCGAAACCCATGCAAACACGGGGAGAATGTGCAAACTCCACACAGACAGTGACCCAGAGCCGGGATCGAACCTGGGACCTCGGTGCCGTGAGGCAACCGTGCTAACCACATGCTGCCCTGGAATTCTATGATTTTAAGTAGGGAATGAAGCAATTTTACCTCACACTCAGTGGATCTTCAATTGTTAACACTCCAGTTCATGGACAGAAAAAAATGCTTCATTTTTCAAAAGGAAGGTTAGTAGGGGTTCAAGAAGGGTACAAAGAAAGGGAGGATTGTAGGGGCTGGAGGAGGTTACAGAGATTGGGAGGGTTTTCGGGGCTGAAGGATTATACAGAGATAGGGAGAGTTGTAGGGGCTGGAGGAGGTTACAGAGATTGGGAGGGTTTTAGGGGCTGAAGGATTATACAGAGATAGGGAGAGTTGTAGGGGCTGGAGGAGGTTACAGAGATAGAGATGGTTGTAGGGATTGGAGTAGGTTACAAAGAATGGGAGGGTTGTAGTGGCTGCAGAATGTTACAGAGATAGGGAGGATTGTGGGGACTCGAGCAGTTTACAGAGATAGCGACGGTTGTTCTCAACTACTTTCTGTGGTAGCAAATTCCACAGATTCACCACTCTCTGGTGAAGAAATTTCTCATCAGCTCAGTCCTAAAAGGTTTACCCTTTATCCTCAAATTATGACCCCTAGTTCTGGAGTCCCCCACCATCGTGAACATTCTTTCTGAATCAACCTGTCTCATCCTGTTAGAATTTTCTAAGTTTCTATGAAATCCCCTCTCACTCTTCTAAACTCCAATTAATATAATCCGAACCAATTTAGTCTCTACTCATATGACAGCCCCACCAGCACAGGAATCAGCCTAGTACACCTTTGCTGCACTCCCTCCATAGCAAGAATATCCTTCCTCAGATAAGAACAAAACTGCACACAATACTCCAGGTGTGGCCTCACCAATACTCTGTAGAATTGCAGTAAAACATCTCTATTCCTATACTCAAATCCTCTCACTATAAAGCCCAGCATACCATTTGCCTTCTTTACTGCCTGCTATACCTGTGCGCTTACTTTCAGCGACTGATGCACGAGGACACCAAGGTCTCGCTGTGTATCCACCTCTCTCAATTTACACCCATTCAAATAGTAATCTGCGTTCCTATTTTTGTTACTGAAGCGGATAACCTCACATTTATCCACATTATACTGCATTTACCATGCATGTGCGCACTCACTCAGCCTGTTCATATCCCATTGAAGCATCTCTGCATCCTCCTCACAGCTCACCCTCCCACCCAACTTAGTGTCATCTGCAAAACTGGAGATAATACATTTAGTTCCCGCGTGCAAATCATTAATATATAATGTGAACAGTTGGGGTCCCTGCAGTACCCCACTAGTCACTACCTGCCAATCAGAAAAAGACTCACTTATTCCAACTTTTTGCTTCCTGTCTGCTAACCAGTTTTCTATCCATCTCAAGACACTACCCGTAATCCATGCGCTTTAACTTTACACATTAACTTGCTATGTGAGACCTTGACAAAAGACTTCTGAAAGTCTAAATAAACATCCACTGGTTCTCCCTGATCAACTCTAGTAGTTACATCTTCAAAACAATTCAAGTAGATTTGTCAAGCATGAGTTTCCTTTCATAAATCCATGCCGACTTTGTCTGATTATACCACTGCTTTTCAAATGCTGGGCTGAAATCCGAGATAATGGGCTCCAGGAACTTCCCCATTACTGATGTTAGGCTCACAGGTCTATAGTTCCCTGTTTCCCCTCTACCTCCCTTTTTGAATAGCGGGGTTACATTCGCTACATTCTGTAGGAACCATTCCAGCGTCCAAAGAATTTTGGAAAATGATCACCAATGGATCTACTATTTCTAGGATCACTTCCATAAGTACTCTGGAGTGCAGATTATCAGGCCTGGAGATTTGTCTGCCTTCAATCCCATTAATTTCCCCCAAACCATTTCATTTTTAACACTAATTTCCTTCAGCTCCTCACTCAGATGTGCTTCTCAGTACATTTGGTACATTATTCATGTCTTAATAATAATTTTTAATAATTAATAATCTTTATTGTCACAAGTAGGCTTACATTAACACTGCAATTAAGTTACTGTGAAAAGCCCCTTCCTGTGAAAAGTCTTCCTTTGTGAACAGTAGGAAGTCTTACAACACCAGGTTGAAGCCCAACAAGTTTGTTTGGTGTCACTAGCTTTCAGAGCATTGCTCCTTCATCAGGTGAGTGAAGAGGTAGGTTACACAAACACATATATAGACAAAGCCAATGATGCAAGATGATACTTTGAATGCGGACCTTTGGAGGTAATTAAGTCTTTGCAGGTCCAGATGGTTCAACTGGAGTAGGTTACAACTCAGACCATTATTTGCAAACTACCCAGCCTTCAGGAGAACAGCGACCACAACACCATACAACCCTGCCATGGCAACCTCTGCAAGATGTGCCAGATCATCACCATGGATACTACTATTACACGTGAGAACACCACCCACCAGGTACATGGTACATACTCATGTGACTCGGCCAACATTGTCTACCTCATCAGGAAAGGATGTCCCGAGGTGTGGTACATTGTCGCGACCGTGCAGATGCTGCGATAACGGATGAACGGACATCGCACGACAATCACCAGGCACAAATGTTCCCTTCCAGTCGGTGAATACTTCAGCAGTCAAGGGCATTCAGCCTCTGATCTTCGGGTAAGCGTTCTCCAAGGCGGCCTTCAGGACGCGCGACATTGCAGGATCGCCGAGCAGAAACTGATCGCCAAGTTCCGCACACTAGTACGGCCTCAACCGGGACCTTGGATTCATGTTGCATTACATTCATTCCCCCACCATCTGGCCTGGGCTTGTGAAATCCTACCAACTGTCCTGGCTTGAGACAATTCACACCTCTTTAACCTGTGATTATCCCTCTCTCTAGTCGCACCGTCTGGACCTGCAAAGACTTAAAGACTCGCATTCAAAGTATCATCTTGCATCATTGGCTTTGCCTATATATGTGTTTGTGTAGCCTACCTCTTCACTCACCTGATGAAGGAGCAACGCTCTGAAAGCCAGTGATTCCAAACAAACCTGTTGGACTTTAACCTGTTGTTGTAAGACTTCTTACTGTGCCCACCCCAGTCCAACGCCAGCATCTCCACATCATTCTTTTGTGAAGACAGAAGCAAAATACAAATTTAGTTCCTCGCCTATTTCTTTGTTCCCTGTTACGAATTCTGCCTTTTCTGACTGTAAGGGGCCGACATTAGTTTTCCCCATCTTAATCAATTCCTTGATCTGCCTTTGCTGAATTTTAAACTGTTCTCACTCCTCAGGTCTATTGCTTTTTCTTGCTGATGTGTATGCCTCTTCTTTGAATCTAATACTATCTCTAATTTCCCTTGTAAGCCAGGCTTGGCCACAATTCCCTTTCTGCTCTTGCACCAAATAGGAATAAACAACTTTTGGAGTTCACCTATTCATTCCTTGAATGCCTGTCATTGCCTGTCCACTGTCCTTCCTTTCAGTAATGTTTCCCAATCTGTCATTGCCAGCGCATGCCTCATATCATCATAGTTACATTTATTGAGGTTCAGGACCTTGGTCGCAGAATCAACTACCTCACTATTCATCTTGATAAAGAATTTTACCATATTATGGTCACTCATCCCCAAGTGTTCTCTCACAACTAGATTGCCAATTAATCCTTTCTCATTGCACAACACCCAGTCCAAGATGGCCTGTTCCCTTGTTGGCTCTTCAACATACAGGTCCAGAAAACCATCCTGTATACATTCCAGAAATTCCTCCTCTATTGTACTGTGATTAATTTGAGTCACCCAATCTATATGCAGATTAAAGTCACCTATAATCACAGATGGTCCTTTATCACATGCATCTCTGATTTCCTGCCTAATGCTATTCCCAGCATTACCACTGCAGTTTGGTAGTTTGTATACCAATCCTATGAATGTATTTTGATTGCTGATGTTTCTTAACTTGACGCAGACATATTCCACATCATCTGTACTGGTATCTTTCTTCAATATTGTATCAATATCTTCTTTAATCAACAATGCAACTCCACCACCTTTTCCTTTCTGCCTGTCCTTCCTAAAAACTGAACAGTCCTCAATGTTTAATTCCCATCCTTGATCACCTTGGAGCCATGTCTCCATAATCCCAACTATATCATATCCCTTTACATCTATATGTGCAATTAATTCACCCATTTTATTTTGAATGCTCCGCGTGTTCAAGTACAAAACGTTAAAGTTAGTCCTTTTAATGTATCCCGTCCTTTCGCTACTATTTTATACATTGTAATTATCTGATACAGACCCTTTATTTCACTGCCCATCACTTTTATTTTTCTCCTTTCTGTCTTTTTATCTGTTCTTGATTCCCCCTGCTCTGAATTTTTACATAGGTTCCCTTTGCCTTGCAATATTACTTTAACCCTCCCCAACTGCTCTAGCAAGTACCCCACCCCAGGACATCAGTCCTGGTCCTGTCCAGATGTAACCCGTCCAGTTTGTCCCACCTCCCCAGAATCGGTTTGAATGCCCCAGGAATCTGAAACCCCCTCCCTCACACCATCTAGCCAGTCATGTATTCATCCAATACATCCTACTGTTTCTAATCTTGACTAGCACGTGGCACTGGTAGTAATCCTGAGATCACTACCTTTGAAGTCTGACTTCTCAACTTTCTTCCTAACATCCTATATTCTGCATTCAGGACCTCATCCCTTTTATTTAGCCTATGTTGTTGTTACCGATGTATACTACGGCCACTAGCTGTTCACCCTCACCCTGCAGAATGTCCTGTAACTGCTCCAAGGCATGCTTGACCCTAGCACCAGAGAGGCAACATACTGCATGGTAGCACAGTGGTTAACACTGTTACTTCACAGCACCAGGGAGCCGGTTTCAATTCCCAGCTTGGGTCACTGTCTGTGCGGGTTCTACACGTTCTCCTCATGTCTGCATGAGTTTCCTCCCGGTGCTCCGGTTCCCTCTCATGAGTCTTGAATGGTGTGCTTGATAGGTGAATTGGACATCTGAATTCTCCCTCAATATACCCGAACAGGTGCCAGGGTGTGGCGACCAAGGGATTTTCACAGTAACTTCATTGCCGTGTTAATGTAAGCCTACTTGTGACACTAATAAAGATTATTATCCTGGAGTCTCGTTTGTGGCCACAAAGAGCCTTATCTATTCCCCTTACAATTGAATCCCCTATAACTATTCCCCCATTTTTTACTCCTCCCCTCTGCAACAGAACCAACCGTGGTGCAACAAATTTGATTGTCGCTGTTTTCCCCAGAGAGGTCATTCCTCTCAGCAATATCTAAAGTGGTGTATCTGTTTTGCAAGGCCACAGGAGATTCCTGCACTGCCTGCCTAGCTCTCGTGCTCTGCCTGGTGGCCGCCCATTCCCTTCCTGCCTATGGAATCTGAGCTTGTGGTCTGACCACTTCTCCATACGTGCTATCCACGATACTCTCCGTGGTGCGGAAGCTCCACAGTGTCTCCAGCCGCCGCTCCAGTTCTGAAATGCGGGCTTCCAGGAACTGCAGCTGAAGACACTTCCTGCACACATGCTGGTCCCGAGCACTAGAAACATTCCCGGCATTCCACATGCAGCAAGAGGAGAAAACCAAGGCTTTGAGTTCTCCTGCCGTGACTTACCCCTTTAAATTAAAGCTTTCGAAGATGCTTGATAGTAGATTAAATCCAATTTTTTATGGTCCTTCTTTGCCTGTCCTCCTCGCGATAAATTAGAGCCCTTACAAAGTATAAACCACAAAACCCATTTTCAAACTGTAATTTATGAAGTTGTAAAGACTTACCGACCTTACCCACTACTTACCAATCAGCTCTCACCCTTGTAGCCTCAGCTGCAGCAGGGCAAGACCCCTCTCTGAAGATTTAAAAGTTACAAAGCAAGTAGAAAAAGCAAAGAACAACTCCTCCTGCTTTGCACCGAATCCCCACTCTGCTTCAAATTCGCAAGATTAAAGACACGATGGGCTGAATGGCCTTGTTCCGTGGTGTAACCTTGCTTCGGTTCTATTTCAACTCCGGACCCCAGCAACGCTATCTGCAAGATAGGGATAAAAATCCCCGACCTATTAAAGTCTAAGGATGTTCTGGGTCAGAGTCTGTTATAATCGGCCCAGATCAAGTCAATGGAACTGAATTTCGGGAGGTTTGGGGTGAGGAAATTCTGTAAGCCACAGTTAACGTGATACCATCCTCACAGTTGTCCAAGGCCAGCAGCGCGGGTTCAATTCCCGTACAAGCTGAGAATTCTGAATTCTCCCTCCGTGTACCCGAGCAGGCGCCGGAGTGTGGCGACTAGGGGCTTTTCACAGTAACGTCATTGCAGTGTTAATATAATGTAAGCCTACTTGTGACAATAAAGATTATTATTGTGGACCTCCGACTGCAGCACGTCTGAAGTGATCATATTGAAAACATTTGACATGTAGTTTCTTGGTTGTTGGGCAGTGAAAGCAAACACAACCTTGAACGGCCTCGAGTGTTATGGGTGTGCACCTCTTTCAAATAATATGTGTGAAGATTGGAAGGAAAGGGTGAAATGTGTCGGGAAGCAGTCATGGTGCCTTCACTTGTCAGCAACTGGTAAGTCAAAAATGTTACAGCATCAGTTATCTCAAAAACTAAGAGTGGCGCGGCGTCAACGTAACACCAAACTCATACCATTACCTTTTGCAGCCACTTCCCTGCAGAATGTCACCCTCAAAGGCTGCGCCTCCGAGAGTATCTGCAAAAACCCAGACCTGCTCAAGATTCACCACCTCCGACCCGAGCAAGACTTTTACTGTTGCAACGGGAGTGGGTGTAACCGCGGCAGTGTCCCCTCAGGACGCAGCACAGCACAGACTACAACCCCGGCGAACACTGTGACCGCGAATAACTACAGCTCGACATTGCCTGTGAACATGATTAATGCTGTGCTAGCAAATAACAGCCTGTCAGTGGAGATGTCGTCCGCGAATACCACCTACAATTTGACAGTTTCGAACCACAACTCGATGGAACAGACATCGCCTGTGAACTCCTCTGACCCTGTTACACTGGCTAACAACAGCCCAAAACCGCAGACCGCAGTTGTGCAGCCCGCGGACACTGTGACCCTGAATAGCCACAGCCCAGCACCGCAGACCGCAGCTGTGCAGCCCGCGGACACTGTGACCCTGAATAGCCACAGCCCGGCTATTCGCTGCCTCCCTCTCCTGCCATTAATTACTCTGGTCGCCTGCCTGTTTTAATCAGGACCCCGAGAGCAGTGACCTGAGCTGCGGTAAAATTTCAGATGGTTCTGTCATCAATCAGGTGAATCTTTCTTCACACGGCAAATTGTTGTGAAAGTTCAGTGGAGGCGCAACTTTCAAAAGGGGAATTTGATAAATATTTAAACACGAGGAACTCACAGAGCTATGGGTGAGTGGGACTAATTGGACATTTCCAAAGATCCAGCACAGGCACATTGGGCCGAATGGCTTCCTCCCGTGCTCGAAGGGAAAGATTCGCCAGTCGGGATCAGTAACATATCACAGGGTGACTCCCCAATTCCAAACTACATCTCATTTCTGGGCCCCAATGTTTGTTTTGATTGGAATGCCTCAATGAGATTTCTCTGCACAGACTTCTACCACCAGTGAGGACATGTGTGTCAGGAATAGCCCTTTTCTTCCCAATCCTCCATCCAATGTGACAAGTTTTTTGTTTGTAATTTATTAGGATAACTATTAATTTGCTGTCTGCGCTTAAGCGTTTAGGTGCTGTTCGCAAAGGAATCATTTTGACATGTGTAGCGCGGCCCCTTTAAGGGATGGGCTGTGCGGTCCACGTGACCTGAGTGGGGCATCCAACTTTTCTAAGGTTTCGCTACTATAAATTAGGGCCAAAAGGGCGAAAATGAAAGGTGTGGTTTTTTTTGTGAGGTGAAGCCCTGCTACATTTATCTACATGTAGCAGGAAATTAAACGGGCACCCGCTACCTGTACTGGCGTGATGCCTGGTGTGTCAACTTAGTAAAAGGACACAAAGTAACTGAGGGAAAAAGAAACGACGAGCGGAGCACAACCCAAAAAGAATGAAAACTTAACAAAACCCTGTCAAATCAAAGTGTGAAAATCGGGGGCAATAAGGCAGTCCAACCCCTGCGGCACCCACTGAGCACGGAAAGCTTCGCGTGCGCCCGTGGACACCGCATGTTCCCGCTCCAGGGACACCCGACCGCGAACGAGGCTGCGGAAGAGGGGCAGACAGTCGGGCCGGACGACCCCCTCGGTCGCCCGCTGCCTGGACCTATAAATGGCAAGTTTGAGTGGGGTGTCCAAACCACAGCAAATCGCGAGAAACCGTGGGGCGCTGGAGCCGGGCAGTGTGCATTCCGGAACTGGAGAGTCAACGCCTATCTAGAATTGCTGTGTGCCTGTGTATGGTTGCCTTTGCCTACTGTTAATAAACCCCTTTTGGTTGTTGTGACTGGAATCTCCAATGAATTGTCTCTAGCCACCACAATAGACTTTCTTCAATCTAAAACACAGGGGTTAGGATTTTTTTAAAAGCTAAAAACGCTCCCAGATAAAGATATAAAGATATTTGAAAAGGTAATCCCAGTTCCCAACCTTCTCAACACACAGACAGATACACACACTACACTCACACATACATTCTCACGCACGCTCACACTGGGCGGCACGGTAGCACAGTGGTTAGCACTGTTGCTTCACAGTGGCAGGGACCTGGGTTTGATTCCCGTCTTGGGTCACTGTGCGGAGTCTGCACATTCTCCCTGTGTTTGCGTGGATTTCCTCCGGGTGCTCCGGTTTCCTCCCACAAGTCCTGAAAGACTTGCTGTTAGGTGAATTGGACATTTCTGGATTATCCCTCAGTGTACCCGAACAGGCGCCGTTGTGTCCCCACTGGGGGATTTTCACAGTAATTTAATTGCAGTGTTAATGTAAGCCTGCTTGTGACACAAATAAAGATTATTATCATAGACAAACACACACAACCAAGCATGCTGAATAACAAGTTATACAGTAGGAGGTTACCTTTTGCTGATAGTTTATATTCAATGATAAAATGTAACAAAGAAAGAGGAGTTCACTGCTTATGAGTCTTCAGATGGCATCACTGGCTGAAATAAAACCTTTCCACCAGGCTCTTGAGATTTAAGTGAAACTGAAATCTGCAATTTCTGGCTACAGACTCCCTTTTTCGCAACATATCTTTCCTAAAAGTTGATGATATTGCCTTTGATGTCCTATTAATGGAAATTCTCCAATTGGATTTCAAACTGTAGGAGAGATATGGGGCTGGATTCTCTGCCGTCGGGATGCTCCAATTTGGCAGCAACCCGGGGGTTTCCTGACAGCGTGGGTCTGCCCCATAATGGGAAACCCCATTGACCAGCCGGCAAAAATGAGCATCCCGCTGGCGTGCTGAACCAGACATCTGCCGCGGCGGGTCGGAGAATCCCGCCCATGGTATTGAACTTAGACAGCAAGAGAGAAATGGTGTTACTGTTCCATTGGCATTTTTCCCAAATTCCTGTTCTTGCACAAAAAGACATTTCCAATGATTACTCGCATCACGTGGCCTCTCATCCCCCTCGTGATTTAAGAAGGTAATTGATTAGCTCTTGTCTGAACACACCTTGGCTATTGTTCTATGGTCTCAGGAATTAAATCCTGTAAAATACCAGCCATTAGCTCTTGAAGGATCCATCCACCGTCTTGATGAAATGGGAAGAACACCTTCTATTTAGCAATTGTTCAGTTTGAATTTCTGAATCTATTTGAAATGTAACATCACAGCAAATGGTGAGGCTCAGTACAGTTTTACTTCATCCTTTGAAGTAGTTCTTAACATCGGAAGGTATGAAGTTCCTGTGAGGCTGTACTGGCAGATCACAGTTATAATTTACATTGGAAATGCCCAGAAACTGGTCTGTTTGTCATATCAGGTAATCTATGTCAGCCATCTTGAGTTAATGTCTGTGCTTGCTTTTGAGGTGCCCTTTTTAAAACAGTTCAATATGTATTTTAGAATCAATCATAGAATCCCTACAGGCTATTCGGCCCATCGAGTCCACACCGACTCTCTGAAAGCACACCCTTGGACCTTGGTCCACTCCCCTGCCCTATTCCCGTAACTCACCTTTGGACATTAAGGGGCAATTTACCATGGTCAATCCACCAAACCTACACATCATTAGACTGTGGGAGGAAACCGGAGGAAACCTATGCAGACAGGGAGAGAGCATGCAAACTCCACACAGACTCTCAGCCGAGGTCAGCATTGAACCCGGGTTCCTGACAGAAGTGTGGCAGCCTCACAGACTGTGCCACCATGCTGCCCCTAATGTATTTCATCAGCTGATGGAAATGAAGATCAGAATCACACATGCACATGTCACATCTTCATGACAAAACCTATCCATGAATCAAGACCCTGCCTGTACGTATTCCAGCTAAGTGACTGCTCTGTTCCATCGAGGCTTATCTCTGGTCCCGTGTTCACCATGGCTCAGTTGGTAAAGCTCTAACCTCTGATTTAGGAGGCTGTGAGTTTGAATTCCACTCCAGGAATTTGGGCACAAAATCTAGGCTGACATAACCAGTGATGTATTGAAGGCGTGCTGCAGTCAGAGATTCAGTACTGAGGGAGTACTGAATCAGCGGGTTAGTTCTGAGGGAGTGCTACACTGTTGCAGGGTCAGTACTGAGGGAGTGTCGTACTGGCACACATGAAGGTCGACCTTGATCATGGGGTTCTGGATTTGGTTTCCAAAATATAATCTTCATTTCAAACTATTTTGAGTTACACCAGTCTTTTCTTCCAGGTTGCTCCATGCCCCCTCCTGCCACATCAAACTTTGTTCACCTTTGCTTAGTTTCTATTGGTGAGTTTAGCTCAACGACAGCACCATCTACTGGCCAAAGCCTTTAACCCAGTGATCAGGTTTGTGGGAGGGATTTGGAGGAAGGATTGATGTTTGGAGTGGAAAATCCTGCAAGAGGTCCGAAATGCAATTTACACCAGCAGGATTTGCATTGTTGTTGTTCACTCCCTCCTCCACTGATGTTGTAGTGGGAATCCCAGTGTTCAAAGTCAGGAAGCCCGGAGAATAAATTTACAGCTGACTATCAGGCCTGTATGCCTGATAATCCCCAACCCACCCGCCCCCCCGCCTACCTTGGTGTGTTGATAGAGTTTTGTATGGAGTGTGTTCAAGGAAAAATAAAGATGTTTGGGAAAGAAGCAGAAGTCTTGACTCATTACTCAACCGCAGCCCTAAACTAACATGGGTGGTTGGGTGTTCTCCACCACCCTCCAAACCATTTAAAAATGGTGCCCCAATCTCTCCCTACACTGGCGAGCGGAGCCCCTTAGTGCAGGAAATGAAGGTATAGTGCTCATAATTCACCAGTGCATTTGTATCATGTTCTGCTGTTGTGTTATGTTGTTAACCCTGTGGGCTCCACCTATGGACCATTGTGTGGCTTCATCCACAGGGGGATATGTTGGGGCATGTATGGGCTCTGCCCATGGCTCCTCCCCTTAAGAGGAAGTATAAAGAGCAGCTGACCTGCAGGCAGTTCCCAGTATTGTACCAGTCGCAGGCAGGCACTGTTCTAAGCTGATTAAAATCACGGTTTACTTCTCCCCATGTCTTTGAGTGAATTGATGGTCGCATTAATTTAATCAGCTTAAATACAACTATGGAATCAGCCCTCAAACCTGAGAGACTGGAACTCGATCCGCAGGCCGTGGAGGCGAAAGAAATTTTTTCGCACTGGTTTCGATGCTTCAAGGCCTACCTCGCCGCGTCGTCCACGCCATCCGTCACCGATGAACAGAATCTGAGCCTCCTCCACGCACAGGTGAGCCATCGCATTTCTGTCCAGCTCGATGAGGCAGCCTCCTATACAGATGCCCTCGCGCTGCTCGAACGCCTCTACATACGGCCTGTGAACGAGGTCTACGCACGACATGTCTTCACCGCCAGCGCCCCGGGGAGTCGCTAGATGACTACATACTCAACCTCAAAGCCCTCGCATGCAACTGTAATTACCAGGCCGTCACGGCCACTCAGCACATGGAGCTCGCCGTCTGATATGTCTAGGTCGCGGGAGTCCGGTCGAATTATGTGAGATAGCGCCTGCTCGAAAAAGGGGCCCAGGACCTGGACGACACGGTAAAGTTAGCCACCTCTCTGGAGGTTGCTTTTCAGAGCCTTACTGCATCCCGGCCTCCATCTTGGCCGCTCGACGCGTACAATCTACATGGACAGTCATCGCGGGGCCGCCCCAGCACCTCCGATCACGCCGCCAGCTACCCGCAACTCAGCGCGGTCACCCTGGCCCAGTCGCGACCCAAGCACCTCCGGAGCTCCATGATGGCCGTCCGGGTTAACGGGCACGAGACGCCCTGCCTTTTCGACTCCGGGAGCACAGAGAGCTTCATTCACCAGGCCATGGTAAGACGTTACTCGCTCCCAATTTTCCCGCCGCAACAAACCATCTCCCTCACGTCTGGGTCGCACTTGGTGCAAATCCAAGGGTGCACTACTGCAACCCTAGCGATACAGGGCGCTGAGTACGCTAATTTTAAACTATATGTGCTCCCAGACCTCTGTGCTCCTCTCCTATTGGGACTCGACTTCCAATGTAATCTCAGGAGCCTTACTCTTAAGTTCGGGGGGCCCCTACCCCCACTCACCATATGCAGCCTCGCGACCCTAAAAGTCGACCCTCCCCCTCTCTTTGCAAACCTCATCGCTGACTGCAAGCCAGTTGTCACCAGAAGCAGGCGGCATAGCATGCAGGACAGGACGTTCATTAGGTCCGAGGTCCAGCGTCTCTTGCGGGAGGGAGTCATCGAGGCCAGCAATAGCCCCTGGAGAGCTCAGGTGGTGGTGGTCAAGACCGGGGAGAAGCTCCGGATGGTGGTTGGTTACAGCCAGACCATTAACCGGTATACGCAATTCGATGCGTACCCCCTTCCCCGGATTGCAGACATGGTAAATCAGATCGCACACTACTGCGTGTTCTCCACGGTGGATCTGAAGTGTGCATACCACCAGCTCCCAATCTGCCCAGAGGACCGCCACTACACCGCTTTTGAGGCAGACGGCCACCTTTTCCATTTCCTCCGGGTCCCCTTTGGCGTCACGAATGGGGTTTCAGTGTTCCAAAGAGCAATGGACCTAATGGTGGACCGGTAGGGGCTGCGGGCCACATTTCCATACTTGGACAATGTCACCATCTGCAGTCATGATCAGCAGGCCCACGACACCAACCTCCACCGATTTCTCCAAACTGCCCAAAAATTCAACCTCACCTACAACAAGGAGAAATGCGTTTTCCGCAAACCCAGACTAGCCAACCTCAGCTACGCCATGGAGAACGGGGTCCTAGGGCCTGACCCTGATCGTATGCGCCCCCTCCTGCAACTCCCTCTCCCTCACTGTCCCAAGGCCCTGAAGAGGTGCCTTGGATTCTTCTCCTATTACGCCCAGTGGGTCCCCCAGCATGCGGACAAAGCCCGCCCACTAATTAAGGCCACCATTTATCCACTGGCAACTGAGGCCCGCTAGGCCTTCAGCTGCATCAAGGCGGACATCGCCAAAGCCGCGATGCACGCGGTGGACGAGTCCGCCCCCTTCCAGGTGGAGAGCGACGCATCGGAGGTCGCTCTCGCCACCACCCTCAACCAAGCAGGCAGACAGGTAGCGTTCTTTTCACGCACCCTCACCACCTCTGAAATTCAACACTCCTCGGTCGAAAAAGTAGCCCAAGCCATCGTGGAAGCTGTGCGGCAGTGGAGGCACTACCTCGCTGGTAGGAGGTTTACCCTCGTCACCGACCAACGAGCGGTAGCCTTCATGTTCGACAATACGCAGTGGGGCAAAATCAAGAACGATAAGATCTTGAGGTGGAGGATTGAACTCTCCACCTATAACTACGAGAGAGTATATCGTCCTGGGAAGCTCAACGAGTCCCCAGATGCCCTGTCCTGCGGCACATGCGCCAGCGCGCAAGGTGAACAACTACGGGCTATCCACGATGACCTCTGCCACTTGGTGGTCACCCAGTTCGCCCATTATATCAAGGCCCGCAACCTGCCCTACTCCACTGAGGAGGTCAGAGCCATGACCAGGGACTGCCAAATCTGTGCGGAGTGTAAACCGCACTTCTATCGACCGGATAAGGCCTACCTGGTAAAGGCATCCCGGCCCTTTGAACGCCTCAGTATCGATTTCAAAGGGTCTCTCCCCTCCAATAACCGCAATAGATACTTTCTCAACATAATAGATGAGTTCTCCCGCTTCCCATTTGCCATCCACTGCCCCAATATGACCACTCCCACTGTCATTAAAGCCCTGCATAGTGTCTTCACCCTGTTTGATTTCCCCAGTTATGTCCACAGTGACCAGGGCTCGTCGTTCATGAGCGACGAACTACGTCAGTACCTGCTCAGTAAGGACATCGCCTCGAGCAGGAGAACCAGTTATAACCCCAGGGGAAACGGGCACGTGGAGAGGGAGAACGCGACGGTCTGGAAGATCGTCCTACTGACCCTGCGGTCCAGGAATCTCCCAGTTTCTCACTGGCAGGAGGTCCTCCCCGATGCGCTTCACTCTATCAGGTCCCTCCTTTGCACGGCCACAAACCAGATTCCTCATGACCACTTGTTCGTTTTCCCTAGGGAAGCTACCTCAGGAGCCTCGCTTTCGTCCTGGCTGAAGACACCGGGACCAGTCCTCCTCCGAAAACATGTTCGGAGCCATAAGACCGACCCTCTGGTAGAGAGGGTCCAGCTCCTACACTCCAACCCACAATATGCTTATGTCGAACACCCCGATGGCCGACAAGATACTGTCGCTCTCCACCACCACCACCACCACCGCAGCCCCCACACTATATCCCGTCCAACCCCTATATGGCTCCCGCGCTCCCTCCCGCCCGCCACACCGGTCCACAGGAATGAAGCTCCAGAAGAGCCGCTCCCGGAGTCCACGCCTGTGCCCGCACTGGACCCACGTCCACAGCCACCCAGACCGGCTGCAACACCAGTGCTTCGGCGATCATAGCGCACAATCCGTGCACCGGACCGGCTGAACCTATGAGCCCGTCACCCCCGCCGGACTTCATTTTTTAACAGGGGGTGAATGTGGTGAATATATAGTGCTAATAATTCACCAGTGCATTTGTATCGTGTTCTGCTTTTGTGTTATGTTGTTAACCCTGTGGGCTCCACCTATGGGCATTGTGTGGCTTCACCTACAGGGGGATATGTTGGGGCATGTACGGGCTCCGCCCATGGCTCCTCCCCTTAAGAGGAAGTATAAAGAGCAGTGACCTGCAGGCAGTTCCCAGTATTGTACCAGTCGCAGGCAGGCACTGTTCTAAGCTGATTAAAACCACGGTTTACTTCTCCCCATGTCTTTGAGTGAATTGATGGTCGCATCAAGTGCGACCTCGGTGGGGCCTTCCTCATCAAGGCCCGAAAAAGAATAGAGTGCCGTTTAATAGTGGGGTTGTTCTCGGCACCACAAGTGCCAGGAAACACCCTGTCAAACGCATTTGACACGGGAGTTTTTTTCCCGTTAAATCGTGCACAGGGGGCTGGATTCTCCAGTGGTGGGGCTACGTCCCCTCGTCAGCATAAATCGCTGGCGTTTCACTCTGGACTTTCCTTGAAAGATGAAAAGATGAAAATCGCTTATTGTCACAAGTAGGCTTCAAATTAAGTTACTGTGAAAAACCCCTAGTCGCCACACTCCGGCGCCTGTTCGGGGAGGCTGGTACGGGAGGCTCCCTTGAGAAAATCCAGAGAGTTTCTCCGATCTGGAGGGGGCAGGTCGGGCCCCGGAGTGCTCCTTGCAGCTCGGGCTGCGGATATGGGGCCCTGCAGTTCCGGTCGGGAGTCCGCCCATGCGCACGGTGGTGGCCTGTGGCGGCTGCACCTTGCGACATGGCGGACCCGCACCGTGGACCTTCATCAAAAAAGCAGGCCCCCCGAGATCGCGCGAGCCCGCAGGTCCGTGCCGCCTGATCGCTCCCCTGGCTGTCCGTGAGGCACCCCCGGTGATCGATCTCCCAGCCCCCTACCAGGGCGGCTGTGGACTGAGTCCGCTGCCGCCACCCGAGGTTTCCGACGGCCAATACATGGTTAGAACCACGCCGTCGGGAACTCAGCCAGTTTTGCACGGAGAATCGCTTCAGCGGCGTCGGTCCCGATATCTGGGTAAACGGCCATTTTCCGCCCCCACGGCGAACGCAATTTCGACACGGAGGCTTGGAGAATCCAGCCCCCAATCTTTCAAAATCGAAGTTGCTGGCTGAGAAGGCATGCTCAGCATTATGTAGTGGGGTCCACCCCTTCACTTTTTTTTTGCTATCAGCCAAATGATATTGCGCAAAAGCCACTGGCATGGCACTTTTCCCTCCCACTGCGCCACGCTTCCAAAAAATGGGAAAATCCCACCCCCAGTTTTAATCATTTCATGGGATGTCATTGTTGTTTGAGAGCATTTAGCAGTCAACCAGTGGGTCTGGAGTCACATGTATACCAGACAGGTTAAGGACGGCAGACTTCCTTCCCTGAGGACATTAGTGATGCAGATGGGAATTTGTTACCTGTCGCGGTCACCATTACTGAGGCTAGCTCTCAATTGAAGATTTTAATGAATTGAATTTAAGTTATGTGACAGGGATGATTGTCTTCAGGTGTGTACTGCAACATGTGTGGACCCCGACAATCCCGGAACAAACAGTGAAGCTGTTCAACCTATTGTACATGGCTGTCTCGTAGGAAGTGCTAAACCCAAATTATCCCAATTCCCCTCTCTTCCCCAGCGCGCTATGCAAATTTGTTAACCCCTTCAACTAATTATCCACCTATCGGATGAACATGTACGAAAATGTGCTCAAGAAATTCTTTGAAGTAAGGCATTGCAACTTCGGAGTCTTCTGAAGCAAAGTTTGACACCGAGCTGTGGGTTTGGAGTCACAAGTCGGACAGACCAGGTAAGGATGGCAGAATTCCTTCCCTAAAGGACATTAGTGAATCCATTTTTTTTTTACAATAATCAATGATAATTTTATGCGTTCATCATTGGCAAGAGCAGCTTTTTTGATCAATTGAATTTAAACCTCACTCGTGGCTTTGGTGAGATTTGTACACGCGTCCCCAAAGTATTAACCTGTACTCATTGGAGAGAAACTCTTCAATACAGGAACCAAACCTCCAGTTTACCTGACTGAACCCCTTTACTACCGCTTTACTACAGAAACAGTCCCTGTGATTATCTGATTGAACCACTTTAATACAGAAAACAGTCTCTGTGATTATCTGATTGAACCAGTTTAATACAGGAACCAGTCTCTGTGATTATCTGATTGAACCACATTAATACAGAAACCAGTCTCTGTGATTATCTGATTGAGCCCCTTTAATACAAAAACCAGTCTCTGTGATTACCTGATTGAACCCCTTTGATACAAAAACCAGTCCCTGTGATTATCTGATTGAACCCCTTTAATACAGAAACCAGTCTCTGTGATTATCTGATTGAACCACTCTAATACAAAAACCAGTTTCTGTGATTATCTGATTGAACCCCTTTAATACAGAAATCAGTCTCTGTGATTATCTGATTGAACCCCTTTAATACAGGAACCAGTCTCTGTGATTATCTGACTGAACCCCTTTAATACAGAAACCAGTCTCTGTGATTATTTGACAGAACCCCTTTAATACAAAAAACAGTCTCTGTGATTATCTGACTGAACCCCTTTAATACAGAAACCAGTGTCTGTGATTATCTGATTGAACCACTTTGATACAGAAACCAGTCTCTGTGATTATCTGATTGAACCACTTTAATACAAAAAACAGTTTCTGTGATTATCTGATTGAACCCCTTTGATACAGAAATCAGTCTCTGTGATTATCTGATTGAACCGCTTTGATACAGGAACCAGTCTCTGTGATTATCTGATTGAACCACTTTAATACAGAAACCAGTCTCTGTGATTATCTGATTGAACCACTTTGATACAGAAACCAGTCTCTGTGATTATCTAATTGAACCCCTTTAATACAGAAACCAGTCTCTGTGATTATCTGATTGAACCACTTTGATACAGGAACCAGTCTCTGTGATTATCTGATTGAACCACTTTGATACAGAAACCAGTCTCTCTGATTATCTGATTGAACCCCTTTAATACAGAAACCAGTCTCTGTGATTATCTGATTGAACCACTTTAATACAGAAACCAGTCTCTGTGATTATCTGGTTGAACCACTTTAATACAGGAACCAGTCTCTGTGATTATCCGATTGAACCACTTTGATACAGTAACCAGTCTCTGTGATTATCTGATTGAACCATTTTAATACAGAAACCAGTCTCTGTGATTATCTGATTGAACCCCTTTAATACAGAAATCAGTCTCTGTGATTATCTGATTGAACCCCTTTAATACAGAAACCAGTCTCTGTGATTATCTGATTGAACCCCTTTAATGCAGAAACCAGTCTCTGTGATTATCTGACTGAACCCCTTTAATACAGAAATCAGTCTCTGTGATTATCTGATTGAACCCCTTTAATACAGAAATCAGTCTCTGTGATTATCTGATTGAACCACATTGATACAGAAACCAGTCTCTGTGATTATCTGATTGAACCCCTTTAATACAGAAACAAGTCTCTGTGATTATCTGATTGAACCACTTTAATACAGAAACCAGTCTCTGTGATTATCTGATTGACCCCCTTTAATACAGAAACCAGTCTCTGTGATTATTTGATTGAACCACTTTGATACAGAAATCAGTCTCTGTGATTATCTGATTGAACCACTTTGATACAGAAACCAGTCTCTGTGATTATCTGATTGAACCACTTTAATACAGAAACCAGTCTCTGTGATTATCTGATTGAACCCCTTTAATACAAAAACCAGTCTCTGTGATTATCTGACTGAACCCCTTTAATACAGAAACCAGTCTCTGTGATTAACTGATTGAACCACTTTAATACAAAAACCAGTCTCTGTGATTATCTGACTCAACCCCTTTAATACAGAAACCAGTCTCTGTGATTAACTGATTGAACCACTTTAATACAGGAACCAGTCTCTGTGATTATCTGATTGAACCACTTTAATACAGAAACCAGTCTCTGTGATTATCTGATTGAACCTCTTCAATACAAGAATTCAGTCTCTGTGATTATCTGGTTGAACCCCTTTAATACAAAAACCAGTCTTTGTGATTATCTGATTGAACCCCTTTAATACAAAAACCAGTCTCTGTGATTACCTGATTGAACCCCTTTGATACAAAAACCAGTCTGTGTGATTATCTGATTGAACCCCTTTAATACTGAAACCAGTCTCTGTGATTATCTGATTGAACCACTTTAATACAAAAACCAGTTTCTGTGATTATCTGATTGAACCCCTTTAATACGGAAATCAGTCTCTGTGATTATCTGATTGAACCCCTTTAATACAGGAACCAGTCTCTGTGATTTTCTGATTGAACCCCTTTAATACAGAAACCAGTCTCTGTGATTATCTGATTGAACCCCTTTAATACAGGAACCAGTCTCTGTGATTATCTGATTGAACCCCTTTAATACAGAAACCAGTCTCTGTGATTATTTGACAGAACCCCTTTAATACAAAAACCAGTCTCTGTGATTATCTGACTGAACCCCTTTAATACAGAAACCAGTGTCTGTGATTATCTGATTGAACCACTTTGATACAGAAACCAGTCTCTGTGATTATCTGATTGAACCACTTTAATACAAAAAACAGTTTCTGTGATTATCTGATTGAACCCCTTTAATACAGAAATCAGTCTCTGTGATTATCTGATTGAACCCCTTTAATACAGGAACAAGTCTCTGTGATTTTCTAATTGAACCCCCTTAATACAGAAATCAGTCTCTGTGATTATCTGATTGAACCACTTTGATACAGAAACCAGTTTCTGTGATTATCTGATTGAACCCCTTTAATACAGAAATCAGTGTCTGTGATTATCTGATTGAACCACTTTAATACAGAAACCAGTCTCTGTGATTATCTGATTGAACCACTTTGAGACAGAAACCAGTCTCTGTGATTATCTGACTGAACCCCTTTAATACAGGAACCAGTCTCTGTGATTATCTGATTGAACCACTTTAATACAGAAACCAGTCTCTGTGATTATCTGATTGAACCACTTTAATACAAAAATCAGTCCCTGTGATTATCTGATTGAACCACTTTGATACAGGAACCAGTCTTTGTGATTATCTGATTGAACCACTTTAATACAGAAACCAGTCTCTGTGATCATCTGATTGAACCACTTTGATATAGAAACCAGTCTCTGTGATTATCTGATTGAACCACTTTATTACAGAAACCAGTCTCTGTGATTATCTGATTGAACCACTTTGATACAGGAACCAGTCTCTGTGATTATCTGATTGAACCACTTTAATACAGGAACCAGTCTCTGTGATTATCTGATTGAACCACTTTGATACAGAAACCAGTCTCTGTGATTATCTGATTGAACCACTTTAATACAGAAACCAGTCACTATGATTATCTGATTGAACCACTTTGATACAGAAACCAGTCTCTGTGATTATCTGATTGAACCCCTTTAATACAGGAACCAGTCTCTGTGATTATCTGATTGAACCACTTTAATACAGAAACCAGTCACTGTGATTATCTGATTGAACCACTTTGATACAGAAACCAGTCTCTGTGATAATCTGATTGAACCCCTTTAATACAGGAACCCGTCTCTGTGATTATCTGATTGAACCCCTTTAATACAGGAACCAGTCTCTGTGATTATCTGATTGAACCACTTTAATACAGAAACCAGTCTCTGTGATTATCTGACTGAACCCCTTTAATACAGGAACCAGTCTCTGTGATTATCTGATTGAACCACTTTAATACAGAAACCAGTCTCTGTGATTATCTGATTGAACCTCTTTAATACAAAAATCAGTCCCTGTGATTATCTGATTGAACCACTTTGATACAGGAACCAGTCTTTGTGATTATCTGATTGAACCACTTTAATACAGAAACCAGTCTCTGTGATCATCTGATTGAACCACTTTGATATAGAAACCAGTCTCTGTGATTATCTGATTGAACCACTTTATTACAGAAACCAGTCTCTGTGATTATCTGATTGAACCACTTTGATACAGGAACCAGTCTCTGTGATTATCTGATTGAACCACTTTAATACAGGAACCAGTCTCTGTGATTATCTGATTGAACCACTTTGATACAGAAACCAGTCTCTGTGATTATCTGATTGAACCACTTTAATACAGAAACCAGTCACTATGATTATCTGATTGAACCACTTTGATACAGAAACCAGTCTCTGTGATTATCTGATTGAACCCCTTTAATACAGGAACCAGTCTCTGTGATTATCTGATTGAACCACTTTAATACAGAAACCAGTCACTGTGATTATCTGATTGAACCACTTTGATACAGAAACCAGTCTCTGTGATAATCTGATTGAACCCCTTTAATACAGGAACCCGTCTCTGTGATTATCTGATTGAACCCCTTTAATACAGGAACCAGTCTCTGTGATTATCTGATTGAACCACTTTGATACAGAAACCAGTCTCTGTGATTATCTGATGGAACCACTTTAATAAAAAAAACAGTTTCTGTGATTATCTGATTGAACCCCTTTAATACAGAAATCAGTCTCTGTGATTATCTGATTGAACCACTTTAATACAGGAACCAGTCTCTGTGATCTTCTGATTGAACCCCTTTAATACAGAAATCAGTCTCTGTGATTATCCGATTGAACCACTTTGATACAGTAACCAGTCTCTGTGATTATCTGATTGAACCCCTTTAATACAGAAACCAGTCTCTGTAATTATCTGGTTGAACCACTTTAATACAGGAACCAGTCTCTGTGATTATCTGATTGAACCACTTTGATACAGTAACCAGTCTCTGTGATTATCTGATTGAACCATTTTAATACATAAACCAGTCTCTGTGATTATCTGATTAACCCCTTTAATACAGAAATCAGTCTCTGTGATTATCTCATTGAACCACTTTAATACAGAAACCAGTCTCTGTGATTACCTGATGAACCACTTTAATACAGAAACCTATCTCTGTGATTATCTGATTGAACCCCTTTAATACAGAAACCAGTCTCTGTGATTATCTGATTGAACCACTTTGATACAGAGACCAGTCTCTGTGATTATTTGATTGAACCACTTTGATACAGAAACCAGTCTCTGTGATTATCTGATTGAACCCCTTTAATACAGGAACCAGTCTCTGTGATTATCTGATTGAACCCCTTTAATACAGAAACCAGTCTCTGTGATTATTTGACAGAACCCCTTTAATACAAAAACCAGTCTCTGTGATTATCTGACTGAACACCTTTAATACAAGAAACAGTGTCTGTGATTATCTGATTGAACCATTTTGATACAGAAACCAGTCTCTGTGATTATCTGATTGAACCCCTTTAATACAAAAACCAGTCTCTGTGATTATCTGACTGAACCCCTTTAATACAGAAACCAGTCTCTGTGATTATCTGATTGAACCACTTTAATACAGGAACCAGTCTCTGTGATTATCTGATTGAACCACTTTAATACAGAAACCAGTCTCTGTGATTATCTGATTGAACCCCTTTAATACAAAAACCAGTCTCTGTGATTATCTGACTGAACACCTTTAATACAGGAACCAGTCTCTGTGATTATCTGATTGAACCACTTTAATACAGGAACCAGTCTCTGTGATTATCTGATTGAACCACTTGAATACAGAAACCAGTCTCTGTGATTATTTGACAGAACCCCTTTAATACAAAAACCAGTCTCTGTGATTATCTGACTGAACACCTTTAATACAAGAAACAGTGTCTGTGATTATCTGATTGAACCATTTTGATACAGAAACCAGTCTCTGTGATTATCTGATTGAACCCCTTTAATACAAAAACCAGTCTCTGTGATTATCTGACTGAACCCCTTTAATACAGAAACCAGTCTCTTTGATTATCTGATTGAACCACTTTAATACAGGAACCAGTCTCTGTGATTATCTGATTGAACCCCTTTAATACAAAAACCAGTCTCTGTGATTATCTGATTGAACCCCTTTAATACAGAAACCAGTCTCTGTGATTATCTGACTGAACCCCTTTAATACAGGAACCAGTCTCTGTGATTATCTGATTGAACCACTTTAATACAGGAACCAGTCTCTGTGATTATCTGATTGAACCACTTTAATACAGAAACCAGTCTCTGTGATTATCTGATTGAACCACTTTAATACAAAAATCAGTCCCTGTGATTATCTGATTGAACCACTTTGATACAGGAACCAGTCTTTGTGATTATCTGATTGAACCACTTTAATACAGAAACCAGTCTCTGTGATCATCTGATTGAACCACTTTGATATAGAAACCAGTCTCTGTGATTATCTGATTGAACCACTTTATTACAGAAACCAGTCTCTGTGATTATCTGATTGAACCACTTTGATACAGGAACCAGTCTCTGTGATTATCTGATTGAACCTCTTCAATACAAGAATTCAGTCTCTGTGATTATCTGGTTGAACCCCTTTAATACAAAAACCAGTCTTTGTGATTATCTGATTGAATCCCTTTAATACAAAAACCAGTCTCTGTGATTACCTGATTGAACCCCTTTGATACAAAAACCAGTCTGTGTGATTATCTGATTGAACCCCTTTAATACTGAAACCAGTCTCTGTGATTATCTGATTGAACCACTTTAATACAAAAACCAGTTTCTGTGATTATCTGATTGAACCCCTTTAATACGGAAATCAGTCTCTGTGATTATCTGATTGAACCCCTTTAATACAGGAACCGGCTCTGTGATTTTCTGATTGAACCCCTTTAATACAGAAACCAGTCTCTGTGATTATCTGATTGAACCCCTTTAATACAGGAACCAGTCTCTGTGATTATCTGATTGAACCCCTTTAATACAGAAACCAGTCTCTGTGATTATTTGACAGAACCCCTTTAATACAAAAACCAGTCTCTGTGATTATCTGACTGAACCCCTTTAATACAGAAACCAGTGTCTGTGATTATCTGATTGAACCACTTTGATACAGAAACCAGTCTCTGTGATTATCTGATTGAACCACTTTAATACAAAAAACAGTTTCTGTGATTATCTGATTGAACCCCTTTAATACAGAAATCAGTCTCTGTGATTATCTGATTGAACCCCTTTAATACAGGAACAAGTCTCTGTGATTTTCTAATTGAACCCCCTTAATACAGAAATCAGTCTCTGTGATTATCTGATTGAACCACTTTGATACAGAAACCAGTTTCTGTGATTATCTGATTGAACCCCTTTAATACAGAAATCAGTGTCTGTGATTATCTGATTGAACCACTTTAATACAGAAACCAGTCTCTGTGATTATCTGATTGAACCACTTTGAGACAGAAACCAGTCTCTGTGATTATCTGACTGAACCCCTTTAATACAGGAACCAGTCTCTGTGATTATCTGATTGAACCACTTTAATACAGAAACCAGTCTCTGTGATTATCTGATTGAACCACTTTAATACAAAAATCAGTCCCTGTGATTATCTGATTGAACCACTTTGATACAGGAACCAGTCTTTGTGATTATCTGATTGAACCACTTTAATACAGAAACCAGTCTCTGTGATCATCTGATTGAACCACTTTGATATAGAAACCAGTCTCTGTGATTATCTGATTGAACCACTTTATTACAGAAACCAGTCTCTGTGATTATCTGATTGAACCACTTTGATACAGGAACCAGTCTCTGTGATTATCTGATTGAACCACTTTAATACAGGAACCAGTCTCTGTGATTATCTGATTGAACCACTTTGATACAGAAACCAGTCTCTGTGATTATCTGATTGAACCACTTTAATACAGAAACCAGTCACTATGATTATCTGATTGAACCACTTTGATACAGAAACCAGTCTCTGTGATTATCTGATTGAACCCCTTTAATACAGGAACCAGTCTCTGTGATTATCTGATTGAACCACTTTAATACAGAAACCAGTCACTGTGATTATCTGATTGAACCACTTTGATACAGAAACCAGTCTCTGTGATAATCTGATTGAACCCCTTTAATACAGGAACCCGTCTCTGTGATTATCTGATTGAACCCCTTTAATACAGGAACCAGTCTCTGTGATTATCTGATTGAACCACTTTAATACAGAAACCAGTCTCTGTGATTATCTGACTGAACCCCTTTAATACAGGAACCAGTCTCTGTGATTATCTGATTGAACCACTTTAATACAGAAACCAGTCTCTGTGATTATCTGATTGAACCTCTTTAATACAAAAATCAGTCCCTGTGATTATCTGATTGAACCACTTTGATACAGGAACCAGTCTTTGTGATTATCTGATTGAACCACTTTAATACAGAAACCAGTCTCTGTGATCATCTGATTGAACCACTTTGATATAGAAACCAGTCTCTGTGATTATCTGATTGAACCACTTTATTACAGAAACCAGTCTCTGTGATTATCTGATTGAACCACTTTGATACAGGAACCAGTCTCTGTGATTATCTGATTGAACCACTTTAATACAGGAACCAGTCTCTGTGATTATCTGATTGAACCACTTTGATACAGAAACCAGTCTCTGTGATTATCTGATTGAACCACTTTAATACAGAAACCAGTCACTATGATTATCTGATTGAACCACTTTGATACAGAAACCAGTCTCTGTGATTATCTGATTGAACCCCTTTAATACAGGAACCAGTCTCTGTGATTATCTGATTGAACCACTTTAATACAGAAACCAGTCACTGTGATTATCTGATTGAACCACTTTGATACAGAAACCAGTCTCTGTGATAATCTGATTGAACCCCTTTAATACAGGAACCCGTCTCTGTGATTATCTGATTGAACCCCTTTAATACAGGAACCAGTCTCTGTGATTATCTGATTGAACCACTTTGATACAGAAACCAGTCTCTGTGATTATCTGATGGAACCACTTTAATAAAAAAAACAGTTTCTGTGATTATCTGATTGAACCCCTTTAATACAGAAATCAGTCTCTGTGATTATCTGATTGAACCACTTTAATACAGGAACCAGTCTCTGTGATCTTCTGATTGAACCCCTTTAATACAGAAATCAGTCTCTGTGATTATCCGATTGAACCACTTTGATACAGTAACCAGTCTCTGTGATTATCTGATTGAACCCCTTTAATACAGAAACCAGTCTCTGTAATTATCTGGTTGAACCACTTTAATACAGGAACCAGTCTCTGTGATTATCTGATTGAACCACTTTGATACAGTAACCAGTCTCTGTGATTATCTGATTGAACCATTTTAATACATAAACCAGTCTCTGTGATTATCTGATTAACCCCTTTAATACAGAAATCAGTCTCTGTGATTATCTCATTGAACCACTTTAATACAGAAACCAGTCTCTGTGATTACCTGATGAACCACTTTAATACAGAAACCTATCTCTGTGATTATCTGATTGAACCCCTTTAATACAGAAACCAGTCTCTGTGATTATCTGATTGAACCACTTTGATACAGAGACCAGTCTCTGTGATTATTTGATTGAACCACTTTGATACAGAAACCAGTCTCTGTGATTATCTGATTGAACCCCTTTAATACAGGAACCAGTCTCTGTGATTATCTGATTGAACCCCTTTAATACAGAAACCAGTCTCTGTGATTATTTGACAGAACCCCTTTAATACAAAAACCAGTCTCTGTGATTATCTGACTGAACACCTTTAATACAAGAAACAGTGTCTGTGATTATCTGATTGAACCATTTTGATACAGAAACCAGTCTCTGTGATTATCTGATTGAACCCCTTTAATACAAAAACCAGTCTCTGTGATTATCTGACTGAACCCCTTTAATACAGAAACCAGTCTCTGTGATTATCTGATTGAACCACTTTAATACAGGAACCAGTCTCTGTGATTATCTGATTGAACCACTTTAATACAGAAACCAGTCTCTGTGATTATCTGATTGAACCCCTTTAATACAAAAACCAGTCTCTGTGATTATCTGACTGAACACCTTTAATACAGGAACCAGTCTCTGTGATTATCTGATTGAACCACTTTAATACAGGAACCAGTCTCTGTGATTATCTGATTGAACCACTTGAATACAGAAACCAGTCTCTGTGATTATTTGACAGAACCCCTTTAATACAAAAACCAGTCTCTGTGATTATCTGACTGAACACCTTTAATACAAGAAACAGTGTCTGTGATTATCTGATTGAACCATTTTGATACAGAAACCAGTCTCTGTGATTATCTGATTGAACCCCTTTAATACAAAAACCAGTCTCTGTGATTATCTGACTGAACCCCTTTAATACAGAAACCAGTCTCTTTGATTATCTGATTGAACCACTTTAATACAGGAACCAGTCTCTGTGATTATCTGATTGAACCCCTTTAATACAGAAATCAGTCTCTGTGATTATCCGATTGAACCACTTTGATACAGTAACCAGTCTCTGTGATTATCTGATTGAACCCCTTTAATACAGAAACCAGTCTCTGTAATTATCTGGTTGAACCACTTTAATACAGGAACCAGTCTCTGTGATTATCTGATTGAACCACTTTGATACAGTAACCAGTCTCTGTGATTATCTGATTGAACCATTTTAATACATAAACCAGTCTCTGTGATTATCTGATTAACCCCTTTAATACAGAAATCAGTCTCTGTGATTATCTCATTGAACCACTTTAATACAGAAACCAGTCTCTGTGATTACCTGATGAACCACTTTAATACAGAAACCTATCTCTGTGATTATCTGATTGAACCCCTTTAATACAGAAACCAGTCTCTGTGATTATCTGATTGAACCACTTTGATACAGAGACCAGTCTCTGTGATTATTTGATTGAACCACTTTGATACAGAAACCAGTCTCTGTGATTATCTGATTGAACCCCTTTAATACAGGAACCAGTCTCTGTGATTATCTGATTGAACCCCTTTAATACAGAAACCAGTCTCTGTGATTATTTGACAGAACCCCTTTAATACAAAAACCAGTCTCTGTGATTATCTGACTGAACACCTTTAATACAAGAAACAGTGTCTGTGATTATCTGATTGAACCATTTTGATACAGAAACCAGTCTCTGTGATTATCTGATTGAACCCCTTTAATACAAAAACCAGTCTCTGTGATTATCTGACTGAACCCCTTTAATACAGAAACCAGTCTCTGTGATTATCTGATTGAACCACTTTAATACAGGAACCAGTCTCTGTGATTATCTGATTGAACCACTTTAATACAGAAACCAGTCTCTGTGATTATCTGATTGAACCCCTTTAATACAAAAACCAGTCTCTGTGATTATCTGACTGAACACCTTTAATACAGGAACCAGTCTCTGTGATTATCTGATTGAACCACTTTAATACAGGAACCAGTCTCTGTGATTATCTGATTGAACCACTTGAATACAGAAACCAGTCTCTGTGATTATTTGACAGAACCCCTTTAATACAAAAACCAGTCTCTGTGATTATCTGACTGAACACCTTTAATACAAGAAACAGTGTCTGTGATTATCTGATTGAACCATTTTGATACAGAAACCAGTCTCTGTGATTATCTGATTGAACCCCTTTAATACAAAAACCAGTCTCTGTGATTATCTGACTGAACCCCTTTAATACAGAAACCAGTCTCTTTGATTATCTGATTGAACCACTTTAATACAGGAACCAGTCTCTGTGATTATCTGATTGAACCCCTTTAATACAAAAACCAGTCTCTGTGATTATCTGATTGAACCCCTTTAATACAGAAACCAGTCTCTGTGATTATCTGACTGAACCCCTTTAATACAGGAACCAGTCTCTGTGATTATCTGATTGAACCACTTTAATACAGGAACCAGTCTCTGTGATTATCTGATTGAACCACTTTAATACAGAAACCAGTCTCTGTGATTATCTGATTGAACCACTTTAATACAAAAATCAGTCCCTGTGATTATCTGATTGAACCACTTTGATACAGGAACCAGTCTTTGTGATTATCTGATTGAACCACTTTAATGCAGAAACCAGTCTCTGTGATCATCTGATTGAACCACTTTGATATAGAAACCAGTCTCTGTGATTATCTGATTGAACCACTTTATTACAGAAACCAGTCTCTGTGATTATCTGATTGAACCACTTTGATACAGGAACCAGTCTCTGTGATTATCTGATTGAACCTCTTCAATACAAGAATTCAGTCTCTGTGATTATCTGGTTGAACCCCTTTAATACAAAAACCAGTCTTTGTGATTATCTGATTGAACCCCTTTAATACAAAAACCAGTCTCTGTGATTACCTGATTGAACCCCTTTGATACAAAAACCAGTCTGTGTGATTATCTGATTGAACCCCTTTAATACTGAAACCAGTCTCTGTGATTATCTGATTGAACCACTTTAATACAAAAACCAGTTTCTGTGATTATCTGATTGAACCCCTTTAATACGGAAATCAGTCTCTGTGATTATCTGATTGAACCCCTTTAATACAGGAACCGGCTCTGTGATTTTCTGATTGAACCCCTTTAATACAGAAACCAGTCTCTGTGATTATCTGATTGAACCCCTTTAATACAGGAACCAGTCTCTGTGATTATCTGATTGAACCCCTTTAATACAGAAACCAGTCTCTGTGATTATTTGACAGAACCCCTTTAATACAAAAACCAGTCTCTGTGATTATCTGACTGAACCCCTTTAATACAGAAACCAGTGTCTGTGATTATCTGATTGAACCACTTTGATACAGAAACCAGTCTCTGTGATTATCTGATTGAACCACTTTAATACAAAAAACAGTTTCTGTGATTATCTGATTGAACCCCTTTAATACAGAAATCAGTCTCTGTGATTATCTGATTGAACCCCTTTAATACAGGAACAAGTCTCTGTGATTTTCGAATTGAACCCCCTTAATACAGAAATCAGTCTCTGTGATTATCTGATTGAACCACTTTGATACAGAAACCAGTTTCTGTGATTATCTGATTGAACCCCTTTAATACAGAAATCAGTGTCTGTGATTATCTGATTGAACCACTTTAATACAGAAACCAGTCTCTGTGATTATCTGATTGAACCACTTTGAGACAGAAACCAGTCTCTGTGATTATCTGACTGAACCCCTTTAATACAGGAACCAGTCTCTGTGATTATCTGATTGAACCACTTTAATACAGAAACCAGTCTCTGTGATTATCTGATTGAACCACTTTAATACAAAAATCAGTCCCTGTGATTATCTGATTGAACCACTTTGATACAGGAACCAGTCTTTGTGATTATCTGATTGAACCACTTTAATACAGAAACCAGTCTCTGTGATCATCTGATTGAACCACTTTGATATAGAAACCAGTCTCTGTGATTATCTGATTGAACCACTTTATTACAGAAACCAGTCTCTGTGATTATCTGATTGAACCACTTTGATACAGGAACCAGTCTCTGTGATTATCTGATTGAACCACTTTAATACAGGAACCAGTCTCTGTGATTATCTGATTGAACCACTTTGATACAGAAACCAGTCTCTGTGATTATCTGATTGAACCACTTTAATACAGAAACCAGTCACTATGATTATCTGATTGAACCACTTTGATACAGAAACCAGTCTCTGTGATTATCTGATTGAACCCCTTTAATACAGGAACCAGTCTCTGTGATTATCTGATTGAACCACTTTAATACAGAAACCAGTCACTGTGATTATCTGATTGAACCACTTTGATACAGAAACCAGTCTCTGTGATAATCTGATTGAACCCCTTTAATACAGGAACCCGTCTCTGTGATTATCTGATTGAACCCCTTTAATACAGGAACCAGTCTCTGTGATTATCTGATTGAACCACTTTAATACAGAAACCAGTCTCTGTGATTATCTGACTGAACCCCTTTAATACAGGAACCAGTCTCTGTGATTATCTGATTGAACCACTTTAATACAGAAACCAGTCTCTGTGATTATCTGATTGAACCTCTTTAATACAAAAATCAGTCCCTGTGATTATCTGATTGAACCACTTTGATACAGGAACCAGTCTTTGTGATTATCTGATTGAACCACTTTAATACAGAAACCAGTCTCTGTGATCATCTGATTGAACCACTTTGATATAGAAACCAGTCTCTGTGATTATCTGATTGAACCACTTTATTACAGAAACCAGTCTCTGTGATTATCTAATTGAACCACTTTGATACAGGAACCAGTCTCTGTGATTATCTGATTGAACCACTTTAATACAGGAACCAGTCTCTGTGATTATCTGATTGAACCACTTTGATACAGAAACCAGTCTCTGTGATTATCTGATTGAACCACTTTAATACAGAAACCAGTCACTATGATTATCTGATTGAACCACTTTGATACAGAAACCAGTCTCTGTGATTATCTGATTGAACCCCTTTAATACAGGAACCAGTCTCTGTGATTATCTGATTGAACCACTTTAATACAGAAACCAGTCACTGTGATTATCTGATTGAACCACTTTGATACAGAAACCAGTCTCTGTGATAATCTGATTGAACCCCTTTAATACAGGAACCCGTCTCTGTGATTATCTGATTGAACCCCTTTAATACAGGAACCAGTCTCTGTGATTATCTGATTGAACCACTTTGATACAGAAACCAGTCTCTGTGATTATCTGATGGAACCACTTTAATAAAAAAAACAGTTTCTGTGATTATCTGATTGAACCCCTTTAATACAGAAATCAGTCTCTGTGATTATCTGATTGAACCACTTTAATACAGGAACCAGTCTCTGTGATCTTCTGATTGAACCCCTTTAATACAGAAATCAGTCTCTGTGATTATCCGATTGAACCACTTTGATACAGTAACCAGTCTCTGTGATTATCTGATTGAACCCCTTTAATACAGAAACCAGTCTCTGTAATTATCTGGTTGAACCACTTTAATACAGGAACCAGTCTCTGTGATTATCTGATTGAACCACTTTGATACAGTAACCAGTCTCTGTGATTATCTGATTGAACCATTTTAATACATAAACCAGTCTCTGTGATTATCTGATTAACCCCTTTAATACAGAAATCAGTCTCTGTGATTATCTCATTGAACCACTTTAATACAGAAACCAGTCTCTGTGATTACCTGATGAACCACTTTAATACAGAAACCTATCTCTGTGATTATCTGATTGAACCCCTTTAATACAGAAACCAGTCTCTGTGATTATCTGATTGAACCACTTTGATACAGAGACCAGTCTCTGTGATTATTTGATTGAACCACTTTGATACAGAAACCAGTCTCTGTGATTATCTGATTGAACCCCTTTAATACAGGAACCAGTCTCTGTGATTATCTGATTGAACCCCTTTAATACAGAAACCAGTCTCTGTGATTATTTGACAGAACCCCTTTAATACAAAAACCAGTCTCTGTGATTATCTGACTGAACACCTTTAATACAAGAAACAGTGTCTGTGATTATCTGATTGAACCATTTTGATACAGAAACCAGTCTCTGTGATTATCTGATTGAACCCCTTTAATACAAAAACCAGTCTCTGTGATTATCTGACTGAACCCCTTTAATACAGAAACCAGTCTCTGTGATTATCTGATTGAACCACTTTAATACAGGAACCAGTCTCTGTGATTATCTGATTGAACCACTTTAATACAGAAACCAGTCTCTGTGATTATCTGATTGAACCCCTTTAATACAAAAACCAGTCTCTGTGATTATCTGACTGAACACCTTTAATACAGGAACCAGTCTCTGTGATTATCTGATTGAACCACTTTAATACAGGAACCAGTCTCTGTGATTATCTGATTGAACCACTTGAATACAGAAACCAGTCTCTGTGATTATTTGACAGAACCCCTTTAATACAAAAACCAGTCTCTGTGATTATCTGACTGAACACCTTTAATACAAGAAACAGTGTCTGTGATTATCTGATTGAACCATTTTGATACAGAAACCAGTCTCTGTGATTATCTGATTGAACCCCTTTAATACAAAAACCAGTCTCTGTGATTATCTGACTGAACCCCTTTAATACAGAAACCAGTCTCTTTGATTATCTGATTGAACCACTTTAATACAGGAACCAGTCTCTGTGATTATCTGATTGAACCCCTTTAATACAAAAACCAGTCTCTGTGATTATCTGATTGAACCCCTTTAATACAGAAACCAGTCTCTGTGATTATCTGACTGAACCCCTTTAATACAGGAACCAGTCTCTGTGATTATCTGATTGAACCACTTTAATACAGGAACCAGTCTCTGTGATTATCTGATTGAACCACTTTAATACAGAAACCAGTCTCTGTGATTATCTGATTGAACCACTTTAATACAAAAATCAGTCCCTGTGATTATCTGATTGAACCACTTTGATACAGGAACCAGTCTTTGTGATTATCTGATTGAACCACTTTAATACAGAAACCAGTCTCTGTGATCATCTGATTGAACCACTTTGATATAGAAACCAGTCTCTGTGATTATCTGATTGAACCACTTTATTACAGAAACCAGTCTCTGTGATTATCTGATTGAACCACTTTGATACAGGAACCAGTCTCTGTGATTATCTGATTGAACCACTTTAATACAGGAACCAGTCTCTGTGATTATCTGATTGAACCACTTTGATACAGAAACCAGTCTCTGTGATTATCTGATTGAACCACTTTGATACAGTAACCAGTCTCTGTGATTATCTGATTGAACCATTTTAATACATAAACCAGTCTCTGTGATTATCTGATTAACCCCTTTAATACAGAAATCAGTCTCTGTGATTATCTCATTGAACCACTTTAATACAGAAACCAGTCTCTGTGATTACCTGATGAACCACTTTAATACAGAAACCTATCTCTGTGATTATCTGATTGAACCCCTTTAATACAGAAACCAGTCTCTGTGATTATCTGATTGAACCACTTTGATACAGAAACCAGTCTCTGTGATTATTTGATTGAACCACTTTGATACAGAAACCAGTCTCTGTGATTATCTGATTGAACCCCTTTAATACAGGAACCAGTCTCTGTGATTATCTGATTGAACCCCTTTAATACAGAAACCAGTCTCTGTGATTATTTGACAGAACCCCTTTAATACAAAAACCAGTCTCTGTGATTATCTGACTGAACACCTTTAATACAAGAAACAGTGTCTGTGATTATCTGATTGAACCATTTTGATACAGAAACCAGTCTCTGTGATTATCTGATTGAACCCCTTTAATACAAAAACCAGTCTCTGTGATTATCTGACTGAACCCCTTTAATACAGAAACCAGTCTCTGTGATTATCTGATTGAACCACTTTAATACAGGAACCAGTCTCTGTGATTATCTGATTGAACCCCTTGAATACAGAAACCAGTCTCTGTGATTATTTGACAGAACCCCTTTAATACAAAAACCAGTCTCTGTGATTATCTGACTGAACACCTTTAATACAAGAAACAGTGTCTGTGATTATCTGATTGAACCATTTTGATACAGAAACCAGTCTCTGTGATTATCTGATTGAACCCCTTTAATACAAAAACCAGTCTCTGTGATTATCTGACTGAACCCCTTTAATACAGAAACCAGTCTCTTTGATTATCTGATTGAACCACTTTAATACAGGAACCAGTCTCTGTGATTATCTGATTGAACCCCTTTAATACAAAAACCAGTCTCTGTGATTATCTGATTGAACCCCTTTAATACAGAAACCAGTCTCTGTGATTATCTGACTGAACCCCTTTAATACAGGAACCAGTCTCTGTGATTATCTGATTGAACCACTTTAATACAGAAACCAGTCTCTGTGATTATCTGATTGAACCACTTTAATACAAAAACCAGTCTCTGTGATTATCTGATTGAACCACTTTGATACAGGAACCAGTCTCTGTGATTATCTGATTGAACCACTTTAATACAGAAACCAGTCTCTGTGATTATCTGATTGAACCACTTTGATACAGAAACCAGTCTCTGTGATTATCTAATTGAACCCCTTTAATACAGAAACCAGTCTCTGTGATTATCTGATTGAACCATTTTGATACAGGAACCAGTCTCTGTGATTATCTGATTGAACCACTTTGATACAGAAACCAGTCTCTGTGATTATCTGATTGAACCCCTTTAATACAGAAACCAGTCTCTGTGATTATCTGATTGAACCCCTTTAATGCAGAAACCAGTCTCTGTGATTATCTGACTGAACCCCTTTAATACAGAAATCAGTCTCTGTGATTATCTGATTGAACCCCTTTAATACAGAAATCTGTCTCTGTGATTATCTGATTGAACCACTTTGATACAGAAACCAGTCTCTGTGATTATCTGATTGAACCCCTTTAATACAGGAACCAGTCTCTGTGATTATCTGATTGAACCTCTTCAATACAGGAACCAGACTCTGGGTTTATCTATCTGGGGGTGGAGGAGCGGTGGTTGGGGGATTGAGATTTATTGGATTGAAGCTAACACAGGCACGATGGGCTGAATGGGCTCCTTCAATGCTGCAACCATTCTACAATACTTTCCCTAATATAACAATCATCTCACCACAGCATATGTGAAAATGATAAAGAGTTACACAGTCAGTTCATGACCAGCCTCAACAAGATGCATTGCCACATCTCACATTTTTTCAGCTACATAGATGCATCACTGATCAGAATGGTAGGTGAAGTTATTATCAACAGAGAACAAATACCATAGTGAGGCTGTATTTTCATTGACGGTTTGGCCAATATCTATGGGGATATGTCCCTCATCACCATGGCAACCAACAGTTAACACAGGCAATTAATGTGAGCAAAGACAGTCACTTTCTCCATCAGTCCAATTTCATAAATGTGAATGGTTTTGAACACCAAGATGTGTTATTGCTTTACTGCCCACAATCTACCATGGGGTGTGCAGAATTTTAGTGAACAATCTCAGTGGGTTTATCATATATGAACATAGGAGTAAGAGTAGGCCATTCGGCCCCTCGAGCCTTCTCTGTCATTTATATAGATAATGGCCAACCTTCTGCCTCAATGCCATCTTCCATCACCCTGCCCTCATATCTCATCATGCCATTGGTAACTCGAAGTCTATTGACCTCTGCTTTCTACACACTGAGCCTCCACTGTCCTCTAGGGGAGAGAATTGCAAAGATTCTGCACTCTCTGGCTGAAGAAATTCCCTCTTATCTCAGTCCTAAATGACCTACCTCTTATTGTGAGACTGTTTTCCCTGTTTCTAGGACCCCCCCCTGTTGGCGGAATACTCTGCTCCCGCTGCAGTCAATGGGAATTCCCATTGAAGCCACCCCACGCTGCCGGAAAACTTGCTGGCGGGGGTGCACTGCCGACGGGACCAGCGCATCCCGCCGCTAGCGAACGGCGGGAGAATTCCGGCCCACCTCTCATTCTTATGAACTCTGGAGAATTCAGGCCAGTCTCCTCAATCTCCCCTGATAAAAAATTCCTGCCATCCCAAAGACAAGACTGGTGAACTTCCTCTGCCCGTCTTCTATGGAAAGTATATCCTTCCTGAGGTAAAGAGCCCCAAACTGCCCACAATTCCAGGCACAGTCACACTCAGGTTCCAGACAACTGCAGCAAGACTCCTTCATTCCTCTACTCAAATCGCCTTACAATTAAGGCCAACGTAACATTTGCCTCTCTGATTGCTTTTTGTAGCTGCGTGTTAGCTTTCAATGACTCCAAGGTACTCCAAGGACCTTTGGACGTCACACATTTCCCAGTCGCTCCTCTTTTAAGAAATGATCATCTGTTTTTCTGTCTCTATGGAAGCTGCTCCCATCTCTCACTAAGGCAAGTGGAGAGAGTCCCATCAGTCTCCTGACTTGTGCCTTGTAGATGGTTGAAAAGCTTTGGGGAGGTAAGAACTGATTTGCCACAGAATTCACAGCCTCTGGCCTGCTCTTGCAGCCAATGTTATGGTACCCGCAGGTTGATGTTGGCTCAACCCAAGATAGAACATAGAACATACAGTGCAGAAGGAGGCCATTCGGCCCATCGAGGCTGTACCAACCCACTTAAGCCCTCACTTCCACCCTATCCCCATAACCCAATAACCCCTCCTAACCTTTTTGGTCACTAAGGGCAATTTATCATGGTCAATCCACCTAACCTGCATGTCTTTGGACTGTGGGAGGAAACCGGAGCATCGGGAGGAAACCCACGCAGACACGGGGAGAACGTGCAGACTCCGCACAGACAGTGACCCAGCGGGGAATCGAACCTGGGACCCTGGCGCTGTGAAGCTACAGCGCTAGCCACTTGTGCTACCGTGCTGCCCATGTTGGGTTGTGATTGACAAAGTACCTAACTGGGGTGTCCTGAGGCGGTGAATGGTGCTATAGGAATGCAAAGGGTGGGATTCTCCATCCCTCCACACATATTTTCTGGTGTGGCGTGCCCCCTCCAGCAGCAGGGTTCTCTGTCCTGGCAGCCAGCCAATGGGGTTTCCTATTGTGGGCATCCCCACGCCGTCAGGAAGTCCGCAGGCATGAGTGTGCTGCCAGCGAAACGAAGGATCCCGCTGACAGAAAATCCAGCCGAAAGTCTTTCATGTGTTAACGCTCCCTCAGATACCATTCCAGGGGAATGCTGCGCAAATGGCAAAGGGTTATTTGAAAAGAAAATGAGGGGGGAGAAGGACTGCTCTTAACAGGAATAACTTGCCTTACTGTGAAGCTGATTACCACATCAGGCCACCTCCTCTTTGGAATATGGTTACTGTTGTGGGGTCAGAAACCTGGCAGCCAACTTGCACACAGCACGATCCCTTGGAGACCAGCTCTCATCCAAACCATTAATCATAGCAGAGAGGGGCAGAACAGTGATGCAGTGGTTAGCACTGTTCAATCTCGGCTCTGGGTCACTGTCCATGTGGAGTTTGCACATTCTCCCCGTGTTTGTGTGGGTTTTGCCCCCACAACCCAAAGATGTGCAGGGTAGGCGGATTGGCCACACTAAATTGACCTTTAATTGGAAAAAATGAATTGGGTACTCTAAATTAATTTTTTGAAAAATAAATAAATCATAGCAGAGAGATTCAGATTTCATCGACATAGTCACGAAAAGGGTGAAAATATTCCACAAATAGTAGCAGTACTACAGAAACTAGCAAAGAATTGTGAGTTTGAACCGAGTCTTGAGGACAACGTGGCAAAGTAGACTTATGTGCGATTGAGAAATGAGACAATCAAGAGGTGATTGCAAGCAGAAAGTTCTGAAAAACTCAAACTTTCAGTTGAAATAACATGTCTATAGAGTTGTCAGCAAAATAAGCTTCCCAGACTTCCAATGGCAGCCATGGAGTTAGTGGTCGCACATTTGGTGGCTCCCGCTTTAGTTGGATTTTTTCGGTCCTTCCCCAGCTGGATGGTGCAGTATTTGAGGGCAAAAGGTGTATGAGTGCTGAGGGAAGATAATACCCCTCTGGTGGGATTGATGTATGGATCAGAGGACGAGAAGTGCCACAAGAAAGAGAGAGTAGCTAGAGCGGGAAAGTTTTTGTGGTGCGACACAGGTGAAGGTGGTAATAATAATAATAATTAAGGGGGCAACACTGCCCACCCAGTGGTTGACAGAGCAATTGGTGAAGTTTTTGAATAACAAATTCCAGTAGCAGAAGAAGGAGGCCTTAGAGGATTTGGCAAATGAGGTGGAGCCAATAGGGTGGTGATTGAGCGAGTGAAGTAGAGGCAGGAGGCTCATGACCTGGAGATACAGAAGGTGGAGGAGTTGTGGGGAGGAGCAGCTGGCCTCGTTAGAAACGGAGCTCAGGATGAACAGCCAGAAGAGGATAAGAAAGAAATTGGAGGACCTCGAGAACCACTCCAGGAGGCATAATTTGAGGATTGTTGGGATGCCTCGAGGGCATTGAGGGTGCGGAGGCCGGCAAGTATGTGGTGAGCATCCTGGAAAGGTTGTTGGGGGAGGGGGCCTTCAACTGGCCCATCGAGGTGGATTGGATGACAGGGCGCAGAGGTGGTTGCCTCAGGTGGCGAAACCGCCGAAGACGATGGTGGTGAGACTGCATCAATTTATGGACAAGGAAAAGATCCTGAGGTGGGCGAGGCAGACCAAGAAATGCAATTGGGAGGGGAGAGAGCTGCAGATTTAGCAGGAGCTAGGTGTGGAGGGCTAGGTACAATCGAATAAAGATGGCCCTCTTCAAGAAGCAGGTGAAGTTCCTGGTTTTGTACCCTGCCCACTTGTGGGTGACACACCAAAAGCAAGAATTTTATTCTGATTCGCCAGAGGAGGTGATGAACTTTATGAATGATCATGGAGTGGGAGGAGTATGAGGACATTGAATAGTGAAGAGGAGTTTTGTGTTTATTGTAAGGCAGATGGGGTGGGCAGTTTGGGGTGGGATTCGACGGGGGAGCAGGGATGGTGAGTGTGCCTTTTGTTTCTCTTTGTTTGTTGGTGGTTGGGAGGTTTGGGGGAGGGGTAGACTGGAGGGGTGAGGGAAGTTAGAGGTCTTGGGTGGGGGCCACCATGCTTGCTGGGCGGGGTAGTTAATGGGAGTGAATTGGGGGGGTTGAAGAAGGAAGGCTGTGGGTGGGGGGGCTGGGGTTGGTATATCGTTTGGTGGTAGCAGTACTGCAGACACTAGCAAAGAATTGTGAGTTTTGACCAAGCTTTGAGGACATGCTGTGAAGTAGACCCTTGGGGGGGGGGGGAGAGAGAGAGAGAGAGGGGGGATTGATGCATTGGCCTTTGCCTCCCTGATAGCCCAGAGATGGATATAATTGGGTTGACGGGACTCAGAGCCGCCAAAGGCAGGTGTGTGGCTGAGTAACCTGGCGGAATTCCTGAAATTGGGAGAAGATCAAGTTCGCTCTGTGGAGGTCTGTAGAGGGGTTCAACCAGAGGTGGAAACAGTTCATTTATTTCTTCAAGGAGGATTGAGGGGTCAGCAAGGGTGGGGGTGGGGGGGAGTTGGGGGCAGGTAAGGGGGTTAAAATGAGGAAGGCAAGGTGTAGTGGGGTGTTGGTATCAGGAAAGTTTGGAAATCTGTGGTTGTTTGTTGGGTTTATGTGTTGTTCTGATATTTTGTGAATATATAAGGTAAAAAGCCTTGAATAAAAATATTTTAACAAATAAATAAAATAAACAAGATGAATACTGAGTAAAGAAGATCTCTCAATTTACAAGCACGCCATAGGTGTGCAGAGGTGGGGCAATCTACACAGGAATGTTGGTGACGAGAAAACAAATGTCATACTTGCAGCAAGAAAGGTCACATAATAAAGGCATGCTGGGTCAGACAGAATGCTTAAATATCGAAGAGGGATAAAAGTAAGAACACAACTTTTGTAAGGGCCACGAAGAATCCAGCACGAGTTTTAAGGATGCAAAGTAATAACATTTATTTACTATAACATATATACATAACAGTAGCAGTAACTTCCCTTGCTACATACACTTTCCTGCTGGTTCCTGAACTGGCCAGCTTTATTTATACTAGGAGTTTACTAGTGGTTTCTCCGCCCCCCTCATTGGGAAAGCTCATACTCCCACAGGATTGTGGGATAGTCATTAGTCCCCAGCCAATGGTAAGTAGGCAGGTTATAACATCCCTCCCCCCCAAAGTCCAAGGAATCCACCGAAGACCCTGGCGAAGGAGGGCGTCGGACTCGTTTGGCCGCAGGCCGGACACCATTTGCACGCGGCGTTGGATCAGGCGGCGTGTAACGAGACGGAGACCGGCGCTTCCGTGATGAACGGCGCAACGGTTGTACATCCACGGCCGTGGACCCGAGGACTCCCCCTCTGATGCATCCTGTGTCTCCATCTCGGAGTCAGAGTCTGCTGCCTCCGTCATGTCAGCGTCTATCTCCATTCGGTCCCGTAACGACCTGCGCAAGCTTCGTGTGAGGCACCAGTGGAAGGTTGTGAGGACTACCTTCCCTTGTCTCTGGTCTCTGCGGCTATTGAAATGAGCTCCAGGGGCGGGGAATCTTTTGAGGGGATAGTCTTCTGGACCGAACGTGGTCTACATGTTTTCGCTGGAGACGACCCTGGGCTTGCACTTGGTAAGATATAGGGCCCGTTTGGTGAAAGATTACACCAGGAACCCATTGGGCACCACCAGCAAAATTCCGAACGAACACTGGGTCACCGGGCGCAAACTGCTGAATCGGCCGATGCCGAGAAAATCCCTGCCCCTGCCGTTCTTGTGTGCGGCGTACTTTTGCGCCAATGTCCGGGAAAACCATACTAAGGCGGGTGCGAAGTCTCCGGCCCATTAGGAGTTCTGCGGGAGCTACCCCAGTCACTGCATGGGGGGTGGTCCTGTCCGTAAACAAAAAGCGAGCCAGTCTCGTGTCCATTGATCCGGAAGACTGCTTCTTAAGGCCTCTTTTGAATGTCTGTACTGCGTGCTCTGCCAACCCATTTGAAGCCGGGTGGTAAGGGGCAGTGCGGATATGGCGTATGCCGTTCATCTTCGTGAACCTCGCAAACTCCTCACTCGTGAATGGAGTGCCGTTATCCGTGACCAGCACCTCGGGGAGGCCATGTGTACTAAACGATAAACGCATCTTTTCAATTGTTGCGCAGGACGTTGTCCCCTGCATCTTATGCACCTCTAGCCATTTGGACTGGGCGTCAATTAGTAGAAGGAACATGGATCCTTGAAAAGGGCCTGCGAAATCTGCATGCAAGCGTGCCCAAGGCCGCCCTGGCCATTCCCAGTGATGTAGGGGCGCGGCCGGCGGAAGCTTCTGATGCGCCTGGCAAATGGAGCAGTTTTGGGCCACCTTCTCAATGTCGGTGTCGAGGCCTGGCCACCAGACATAATTCCGGGCCAACATTTTCATTTTGGTCACGCCTGGATGCCCATTGTGCAAGTCTGTTAGTATCAGCACCTGGCCTTTTTCCGGGACAATCACACGCGTCCCCCTCAAGAGGATGCCGTCTTCCATGCTGAATTCTGACAGCTTGGAGGAAAATGCCCGCAACTCGCCTAGGAGCTGTCTATGCTGCCCACCATACAGGACTATGTGCCGAACCTTTGACAGGACTGGCTCCGTCTGGGTCCACTCACGGATCTGTGATGCCGTGACAGGCAAGGTGTCCATAAAATTTAGGGTTGCAACCACCTCACCGGTCGTGGGGGTCGACATGGGGCCGGTCGATAAAGGCAATCGGCTCAGTGCGTCGGCATTTGCTATCTGCGTACCTGGTTTGTGCTCCAGAGAATACTCGTATGCAGCAAGCAACAAAGCCCAGCGCTGGATCCGTGCAGAAGCAATGGGCGGTATTGGCTTATCCTCTCTGAAAAGTCCCAGCAGGGGCTTATGATCAGTCGTGATGGTGAAATGGCGGCCGTACACGTACTGGTGGAAGCGTTTCACCGCAAAAACCACTGCCAGGCCCTCCTTCTCGATCTGCGCGTACTTTTTCTCCGCTGCAGTCAATGTGCGGGAGGCGAAAGCTATCGGTCACTCGGCCCCGTTCTCCATCTTGTGGGACAGGACGGCCCCAATACCATACGGGGATGCATCACACGTGACGAGCAAAGGCTTTCCAGGATCATAGTGGGTCAGTAACCCAGACGACGACAATTGTTGCTTTACCCGCCGGAAAGCGGTTTCTTGCAACTGACCCCAAACCCAGGTCTGATTTTTCCTTAGCAGAAGGTGCAAAGGGGCCAGCGTAGTTGCCAGATTGGGGAGGAACTTCCCGTAATAGTTTACGAGACCGAGAAAAGAACGAAGATGTGAAGTGTCAGTCAGGGCGGGGGCATGTTGAATTGCACGCACCTTCTCTGCGACGGGGTGCAGACTTTCGCGGTCCACCCGATAACCTTGGTAGACTACTTCCTTTGCATGAAATACGCACTTTGTGCGACGTAAACGGACTCCAGCCTCCGAAAGGCGTCTAAGGACAGCCTCCAGATTTTCCAAATGTTCTTGCTCCGACGTCCCTGTAATCAGAACGTCATCTAGGTAGACAGCCACACGTGGTAAACCTCTCAAAATGCCCTCCATAACACGTTGAAAAATTACGCAGGCAGAGGATACTCCAAAGGGCAACCGTGTATATTCATACAGGCCCCAGTATGTATTAATCGTTACATATGGTCGGGAGGCAGGGTCCAGCTCCAACTGCAGGTAGGCGTGACTCATATCCACTCACGTGACTCATCAGGGCAGCACGGTAGCATTGTGGATAGCACAAATGCTTCACAGCTCCATGGTCCCAGGTTCGATTCCGGCTTGGGTCACTGTCTGTGCGGAGTCTGCACATCCTCCCCGTGTGTGCGTGGGTTTCCTCCGGGTGCTCCGGTTTCCTCCCACAGTCCAAAGATGTGCGGGTTAGGTGGATTGGCCGTGCTAAATTGCCCATAGTGTCCAAAATTGCCCTTAGTGTTGGGTGAGGTTACTGGGTTATGGGGATAGGGTGGAGGTGTGGACCTTGGGTAGGGTGCTCTTTCCAAGAGCCGCTGCAGACTCGATGGGCCGAATGGCCTCCTTCTGCACTGTAAATTCTATATCTAATTTTGTGAACGAGAGTCCACCTGCAAGTTTCGCGGAGAGATCCTCTATGTGAGGCATTGGATATCGGTCGAGTCGGGAAACCGTATTCACTGTAAGTTTATAGTCGCCACACAAGTGAACTGTGGCATCTGGCTTCATTACAGGTACAATTGGTGCTGCCCAGTCAGCAAAACGGACGGGCCTGATAATACCCAAACTCTCCAAACGAGTGAGCTCCCCTTCTACCTTCTCGAGCAAGGCGTAAGGCACTGGGCGCGCCCGGAAACAGCACGGTGTGGCTCCTGGTTCAACTTGGATACGGGCTACGGCCCCTTTTATTTTCCCCAAACCAGGCTGGAATACATCTGGGTATCGTCCTAGCACCTCAGTCAACCCTTCAGAAACTGTTTGGAGGATGTGCTGCCATTGCAACCGCAAATGGCGCAACCAGTCCCGACCCAACAGGCTGGGCCCATGGCCGCACACCACGATCAGTGGGAAACAGCCCTCCTGGCGTCCATAGACAACAGGGGTCATTGTAGTTCCTGCAATGTCCAGTGGTTCCCCCGTGTAGGTGGCCAACCTGGCCTGTGAGTCGGTTAATGTAAGGGTCTGTATACCCTGCTTGATGCGGTCGAATGTTCTCTGGGCGATCACGGAGACCGCTGCGCCAGTATCCAACTCCATCTCAAGCGGGTGGCCATTGACCCGTACTGTCACCTTAATGGGGGCCACACGGGGAGCTGCCACACAATGCAGTTGCAGGCAGTCGTCCTCCGTCTCCACGTCCTCAGGAGTAGTCGCCGCAGGTTCATCCACATGGAAGGTACGGCCTCTGGGCTGGTCCCAGTTACGGCCCCTGGGCTGGTCCCAGTTTCAGTCGGAACGACGGCGCCTCTGGTGCCCCCAGGACCGCCGTCCGCGACGGGGTCGGCGCCTACAAGTCTGACACGGACATGGCTCCTCATCCATTGGCTCTGGAGAAGGCTCCCTTCGGGGAGGAATGTCCGACGGCCACTGGCGTCGGTCCGGACGTTGCCTCGCGCAAGGTACCGCAGGAGTGTGGGGGGACGTTTTCGGACGGAAGGGGTTGCGCCCCAAGGCATGCACTTCCATTCCCTGTAGCTCCTGTACTCCTCGCTCTGCGCTCTCTCGGGGCAATACTATTTGAATGGCCTGTTTAAAAGTCAATGTTGGCTCCGCTAACAACTTCCTCTGGGTGACCGCATTGTTAATACCACAAACCAAACGGTCGCGTAACATTTCTGACAAGGTCTCACCATAGTCACAGTTCTCTGCAATCCTGCGTAGCCTGGATAGAAAATCGGCAATGGATTCTCCAGGGGTCCTCTCAGCGGTATTAAACCGGTAACGCTGGATTATCGTGGACGGTGTTGAGTTAAAATGTTGCCCCACTATATTCACAAGTTCATCAAACGTTTTGGTGTCCGGTGCAGCTGGGTACGTAAGGCTGATCCTAATCACCCCAAACGTATGCGGGCCGCAGGCGGTGAGCAATATGACCACCTGGCGCTCGTTTTCGGTGATATTGTTTGCCCGGAAATAGTAACGCATCCGTTGTGTGTACTGGTTCCAGCTTTCCAGCGCAGCATCAAAAACATACAAACGTCCGTACAGAGGCATGGTATAACAGAAAACAACTTCCAACCTGTATCCAACAAAAATCCAGGGAGGTGGCTTTAGCAGTGTAGATGGCTATTCACTTTAACCTTCGTCGCCAGTTTTGTAAGGGCCACGAAGAATCCAGCACGAGTTTTAAGGATACAAAGTAATGACATTTATTTACTATAACATATATACATAACAGTAGCAGTAACTTCCCTTGCTACATACTCCTTCCTGCTGGTTCCTGAACTGGCCAGCTTATTTATACTAGGAGTTTACTAGTATAAATACTAGGGGGTGGTTTCTCCGCCCCCCTCATTGGGGAAGCTCATACTCCCACAGGATTGTGGGATAGTCATTAGTCCCCAGCCAATGGTAAGTAGGCAGGTTATAACACTCAGGAAACTAAGGAAATTCGGTATGTCCACATTGACTCTTACCAACTTTTACAGATGCACCATAGAAAGCATCCTATCTGGCTGCATCACAGCCTGGTATGACAACTGCTCGGCCCAGAACCACAAGAAACTTCAGAGAGTCGTGAACACCGCCCAGTCCAACACACGAACCTGCCTCCCATCCATTGACTCCATCTACACCTCCCGCTGCCTGGGGAAAGCGGGCAGTATAATCATAGATCCCTCCCACCCGGCTTACTCACTCTTCCAACTTCTTCCATCGGGCTGGAGATACAGACGTCTGAGAACACGCACAAACAGACTCAAAAACAGCTTCTTCCCCGCTGTTACTAGACTCCTAAATGACCCTCTTATGGACTGATTTCATTAACACTACACCCTGTATGCTTCATCCGATGCCAGTGCTTATGTAGTTACATTGTATATGTTGTGTTGCCCTATTATGTATTTTCTTTTATTCCCTTTTCTTCTCATGCACTTAATGATCAGTTGAGCTGCTCGCAGAAAAATACTTTTCACTGTACCTCGGTACACGTGACAATAAACAAATCCAATCCAATCCAATGAGGTCATAGAGAGAGGGATTGTTGTAGGGACTGGAGAAGGTTACAGAGATATGGATTGTTGTCGGGGCTGGATGAGGTCACAGAGATAGGGATTGTTGTAGGGGCTGGAGGAGGTCACAGAGATAGGGATTGTTGTAGGGGCTGGAGGAGGGGTCGGAGAATCTCCGGGAGAACGCGAGAATCGTGCCCCACCGCCCCGACGCTGGCTTACCAATTCTCCGGCGCTGATTCTCGGGCGCCCGCAGGATCGCAGCCGCGCTGGTCGGGAGCCGTTGACAGTGGCCTCCCCAGGCGATTCTCTGGGCCCCGACGGGCCGAGTGGCCGCCAAGTTCGGCCGAGTCCCACCGGCGTGGGTTACTCAGGTCCCACACGGCGGTACCTGGAAGGTGTGTCTGCGGGGGCCGACCTGGAGAGGGGTTGGGGGATCCGACCCTGGGGGGGGGCCTTCACGGTGGCCTGGCCTGCGATCAGGGCCTACCGATCGGCGGGTGGGCTGGCTCTGTGGGGGCCTATGTTCCTCCGTGCCAGGCCTCTGTAGGGCTCCACCATATTGCCCCGGGGGCCGGCGCAGAGATGGGAACCCACGCGCATGCGCGGAATCACGCCGGCCGCTCCACACATGCACGGAATCACACCGGCCGTTCTGCGCATGCGCGGAATCACACCGGCCGTAGCGCGCATGCGCGAACTCGCGCCGGCCGTTCTGCACCAGCTGGAGCTGCGGGGACCATTCCGCCGCTGACTGAGCCCCCTAGGAAGGGGAGCATTCCTCATTATCGGGGACCATTGACGCCGGAATGGCTGGCACCGCTTTTCACGCCAGCGTCAGAACTTGGCCGCGGGTTTGGAGATTCCCGGCCAGGGATTGTTGCAGGGGCTGGTGGAGGTTACAGAGATAGGGAGGGCTGCAGAGGCTGGAGGAGGTCATGGAGATATGGATGGTTGTGGGGGCTGGAAGAGGTTACAGAGATAGAGAGGATTGTGCTGTCTGGAGGAGGTTACAGAGCCATGGAGGGTCCTGGGCTGGAGGGGGTAACAGAGAGATGGAGTTCTGTAGGGGCTTGAGGAGGCTATAGGGATAGTGAGGGTTATAGAGGTTGGAGGAGGTTACAGAGACAGGGAAGATTATAGGTGTTGAATGTTTTGGATTTGTTTATTGTCACATGTACTGAGATACAGTGCAGCTCAAACAGATCTTTTAGTACATGAAAATAAAATAAAATAAAAATAAAACACATACCAGGGCAACACAAGGTACACAATGTAAATAAATAGACACCGGCTAGTGAGGGTTGGAGCGGCAGGAGGAGGTTTCAGAGATCGGGAGGTTTCTGGATTTCAGGGTGGTTACAGAGTCAGTGATGCTTCTAGCAGCTGGAGGATGTTAGAGATAGGGAGTGTTGTAGGGGCTGGAGGAGTTTTCAGAGATATTAATGCTCGAAACACTGGATGTTGTCACAGAGATAAGGAGGTACTGTGGGTGTGCTGCATTGTTCGAAGTTCCGTGCAGAGGAAGTGCTGCATTGTTGGAGAGTCAGTACTGAGGGAGTGCTGCACTGTCAGAGGGTCAGGACTGAGGGAGCGCTGCACTGTGGGAGAGTCAGTACTGAGAGACTGCTGCACTGTCAGGAAATTGGTACTGCAGGCGTGCTGTCCTGTCGGAAGGAGCTGCTGAATGGTCAGAGGGTCAGTACTGAGGGGACACTCCACGATCAGAGGGTTAGTTCTGAGGATGTGCTATTGGGAGGACAGTACTGGTCAGTACTGAGGGAGTGCTGCACTGTCAGAGGGTCAGTACTGAGGGAGTGCTGCACAGTCAGACAGGTCAGTACTTTGGTATTGGTGCACTGCCAGAGGGTCAGTACTGAGGGAGTGCTGCACTGTGGGAGAGTCAGTACTGAGAGAGTGCTGCACTGTCAGGAAATTGGTACTGCAGGAGAGCTGTCCTGTCGGAAGGAGCTGCTGAATGGTCAGAGGGTCAGTACTGAGGGAGCACTCCACTATCAGAGGGTTAGTTCTGAGGATGTGCCATTGGGAGGACAGTACTGGTCAGTACTGAGGGAGTGTTGCACTGTCAGAGAGGTCAGTACTTTGGTATTGCGGCACTGTAAGAGGGTCAGTACTGAGTGAGTGCTGCACTGTCAGAGTGTCAGTACTGAGGGAGTGCTGCACTGTGGGGTGTCGGTAATGATGGAATGCTGCACTGTCAGAGGATCAGTACTGAGGGAGTGCTGCACTGCCAGAGGGTCAGTACTGATGGAGTGCTGCACTGTGGGGTGTCGGTAATGAAATTGGTACTGCAGGAGTGCTGTCCTGTCGGAAGGAGCTGCTGAATGGTCAGAGGGTCAGTACTGAGGGAGCACTCCACTATCAGAGGGTTAGTTCTGAGGATGTGCTGGATGTCATTGTCAGATGGCCTGTATTGAATAAACCTCTCCCATTCATTGGGCTAATACCGATCAGACACTTCAGGAGATTATAGAGATTGGAAGAGGTCTGGAGGTTTTACCGATCTTTATACCAGGATGTGAATTTTGTAACCTTTATTGCACAGATTGGTGATACGCGAATGGGACATTGTGCAATTTGGGATATCAACTTGCTGTGTAATATCATTCAGGATATTGTATGAAAATACACTGTGTGAAACCAGCTACTCAGAGTTGGTATAATTAGTGAACCTCAGCAAATGACAGATGTGTGACATTTCAATGTTACCAGTCACTGACTTTCCCAAGGTCCAGGATGCAAGTGATGGTGTTAGTCTGTGAACTAGACTAACTAGTGTTCCCCTCCCGCAGTATGCAGATCGTCTGAACGTGCAAATGTCAGTGCTCCATAAGCGGGAAATTGTCACGTTGCATTCCATAGAATACCTACAGTGCAGGAGGAGGATATTTGGCGCATCAAACATGCAAACCCGCTGAAAGGGCACTCTAGCCAGGCCTACTCCCTGCATCCTATCCTACTAACATTTGTTCCTGCCCGATCCACCTAACTTTGGACTGTGGGAGCAAACCGGGGCACCCGGAGGAAACCTACGCAGACACGAGGAGAATGTACAAACTCCACACAGGCAGTCACCCAAGGCCGGAATTGATCCTTGGCCCTGTGAGGCAGCAGTGTGCCGCCACACTGCCATGCAAAGCCGACCTTCAAAAACCCGCTTGAAGTTAATGACGGGCGGGGGAGGCCCTTTGGCGCCTCGGGGCTGCTCTGCCATTCACGATGGTCAAGGTTTTCAACCTCAAGCGAGAGCATTTGCATCTGCTGATGAGGCTGGTGGGGCATTCTGAGCTGTTGTCGATCTGAGAACTTTACTTGTGTGTGAAACTGAATTTTGGGATTTAACTGACAATACCACAATGTTTTGGGAAAACAGGTGCAGATAGGATTCCGAAGAGTCAACAACCAACTTTAATACCTCGGTGGTCGATTGTGGTGTTTTCTGCAGCCAGCTTGCTGATTTTGGGACTCATGGTTTAGTTTGTACTCGTGCACTTCAAACAGCTTATTCGCATGCTCTTATGTTCTCCCCATACCCCTTGATGCCTTTAGTCTGTCAAAATCTACTTACTTCCTTCTCAAATATATTCAGTGCTTTGGCTCCATAGCCTTCTCTGGCAGAGAATTCCACAGGTTCGTCAACCCCTGAATGAAGATATTTCTCCTCAGGACAGACCTCAATGGTTTACCCAATATAATGGGAAGGGTCAGGTCTGTCTGAAAAAAAGTCAGTTGCTAATAGTAATAATAGTTCTACAGGTTATTAAGGTTATAAGGCCTACAGGTTGCGAAGCTGAGTAGAAGTGTTTTCAGTTCATCAGAAAGGTTTCTCTCTTCAAAAATCCCTGTACCAAGAAATGTAAGTGAAACCTGATGGTTAACTTCATACAAAAGTGGTATTTTAAATATATGGGTTTGCTTAAATGGGACGTAGAGGCAGATTTCAGGAAGCAAGTTAAGAGATTTCAACTGTTAACTGTAAAACTATTTCTTTGTTGCTAATGTGTTCAATTCTGTGTAACATTTGTTTTCACATAAAAGCTGCCTCCTGGTCAGTGTTATCACTCCTGTGATGCAGGATCACATCCTCGCAGTTTTACCAAATGCAAATAGTTGGGTTCTGTTTAATGTGGCGACTAGGGGCTTTTCACAGTAACTTAATTTGAAGCCTACTTGTGACAATAAGCAATTATCATTATCATTATCATCATATTAACCAACTTGATGTTTTGGTCCGGGCCCATACCACATAGTTCCTTCCTTGATCAAGAAAACTATCTTGTGTACCTTCACAGAACTTCCTCTCCAAACTATTGCTGCAGATATGGTTGGCCCAGTTTAGGCCCAGTTTATATGAAGATTAAACTTTGCTGTGGTTACCGTATTCTTCTTATTACATGCACCTCTAATTTATACTCTGCCTGACAGTGCAATGGCTTTTAGGAGGCCCAGAAACAACTCCCACCAATGTTTTATGATTCTTGGTATTTCCTAGCAGCACCCTGATTGATTCCACTTCCTGACTTTCTGAGTTAATATCGTTTCTATCTCCAGTCTTTATCCCATCCTTTATTGAAAGGACTACCCCTCCTCCTTTTCCCTTTTGCAAATCCCTCCTGCAGTTAATTATTCTGAAATATTTAGTTTCCAAACTTGCTCACTTTGCAACTATGTTGTTACAGTGGTTAATGGGTCTAGTCTATTTTTTTTCCAAAAGTATCCTTTATTCATAAAAATTATGGAAGTATATTACATAACAGTTCAATGGTAACATCACTTAAAGTGCAGAACTGCTAAGAATCTTTCAATACATTATGCAGCTCTTTGACATACCTCGCTGCACTTACAATTACAGCTCATATTTACACTATTTATTTCATGTCAACCATGTCGTGTTGGGTGCTCTGCTACACAGACGAACCAACGCGGTTGCGGATGGTACAACTCAGTTTTATTACTAACAATATTTACAATGGTAAACTGGTTACTGTGCTTCGTTCATTACCCTTGAATCTGTGGACCTATCCCTAACACAATCTTGCAGTGGCACTCAGCACATGGTGGATATCTGAGTGGCTTGCTGTGAGCTCTGTGCCCTGAGCTGTCTCCTGCTGGAAAGAGCGGGAAGTGTTGTGTTCCCCGTTTTATAGTGTGTATGCTCTTGCCTGTGATTGGCTGAGATGTTGTGTGTGTATTGATTGGTCCGTTGATCTGTCCATCAGTATGTATGTATGTTTGCACCATGATGTTTACCTGAAAATCATGACATCCTCCCCTTTTTTACAAGAACATGTGTCTATGTGGTTATAAATAGAGATGTGTACTGAGTGCGGCTGAATGTGTATGTGTGCAATATCCATAGCATGTACATGAGGCTAAACTATATACATGGGGCGATGTCAGGTGCGACATAGCAACGAGGTTGTACCATAAACAAAACACGTGGAAATGTTAAACGTCAAAACAAACTCCAGTAACGACAAGGAAAAAGAGAAACATATTAACACAGTGGTATGATACATCAGTGAGTTCAATGTTCAAACAGGCTCATAAGGCCAGCCTAGTAGGTGGGCGATGAATTTGGGTTGACCGCCTCAAGGTGGGTCAGGATTCATGGGCTGAGGAATGGGCCTGGCCACGGGCAACGACGGAATGGGCATGGTGGCAGGAAGCTCCACAAAGTCGACATCAGGAACAACAGGAGGGCGTGGCACCGGTGTAAGTTCCCATAGCGAGCGTGGAAGCAGGCGAAGAGCCCGGCGATTGCGCCTGCGAATGGAGCCATCAGGCATGCGAACCATGAACGAGCGGGGAGCCACGCGTCAGAGAACTTCGGCAGGTGCTGACCAGCCACCTTCTGGTCGGTGGATGTGGACGTCGTACCTAGGCGCCAGGGCGGGAAGATCAGTTGCCCGTGTGTCATGTGCCACCTTTTGGCGAACGCGCTGCTGTTGCATCCTGTGCAGTACCGGAGCATGGTTGGTTGTGGGGACCAGAATGGACGGCACAGTGGTCCTGAGGGCGCGACCGATCAACAGCTGGGCTGGTGAGAGGCCAGTGGCTAGTGGGGCCGAGCAGTAGGCTAGCAGGGCTTAGCAGAAGTCCGATCCAGCAGCAGCAGCCTTGCAGAGGAGCCGCTTGACGATGTGAAAGCCCTTCTCCGCCTTTCCATTGGACTGGGGATGCAGAGGGCTGGACGTCACGTGTGTGAAGCCATACGAAGCAGCAAAGGAAGATCATTCCTGGCTGGCAAAACAGGGCCCATTGTCCGACATGACAGTAATCGGAATACCGTGGCGAGCGAAGGTGTCTTTGCAGGCCCTTATGACAGCGGACGATGTCAAATTGTGCAGGCGTATGATCTCTGGATAGTTTGAAAAGTAAGCTATGATGATTACATAGTCCCTGCCGAATGCGTGAAAAAGGTCCACACCCACCTTCGCCCAGGGGGACGTCACCAGCTCATGGGGCTGAAGCGTCTCAGGAGGTTGCGCTGGCTGAAACCTTTGGCAGGTGGGGCTGTTGAGCACCATATTGACAATGTCATCACTGATGCCCGGCCAGTATACTGCCTCTCGGGCCCTCCGTCTGCACTTCTTGACCCCCAGATGGCGTTCGTGTAGTTGGTCGAGGACCAGCTTGTGCATGCTGTGTGGAATCACAATCCGGTCCAACTTTAGGAGAACACCATCAATGACGGCCAAGTCGTCCCGGACATTGTAGAACTGCGGGCACTGTCCTTTGAGCCACCCTCCCGTCATGTGGCTCATCGCACGTTGTAGAAGGGGGTCAGCCGCAGTCTCCCGGCGAATACGGGCCAGACTGGAGTCATCGGCTGGCAGATTTGCTGATGTGAAGGCCACCTGCGCTTCGACCTGACAGACGAACCGCTCCGAGTCGGGCGGTGTGCTCACTGCTCTAGATAGGGCATCCGCAATGATAAGGTCCTTTCCTGGGGTGTAGACCAGTTGGAAGTCGTACTTCCTGAGTTTGAGTAGGATGCGCTGGAGGCGAGGGTCATCTCGTTCAGGTGCTTATGTATGATGCTGACCAGGGGGCGATGGGCAGTCTCAACGGTAAACTGGGGGAGACCATACACGTAGTCATGGAACTTGTCTATTCCGGTTAGCAAACCCAGGCACTCCTTTTTGATCTGCGCGTAGCGCTGTTCTGTGGGGGTCATGGCCCGCGAGGCATCGGCAACCGGGGCCCATTACGCAGTGTCAGGAGTACCGCCCCAATGCCGGACTGGCTGGCATCAGTCAAAATTTTAGTGTCACGAGATGTGTCGAAAAACGCCAATACCGGGGCTGTGGTGAGCTTAATTTTGAGCTCCTCCCATTCCTTCTGGTGTGCGGGCAGCCACTGGAACTCCATGGACTTCTTGACTGGGTGGCGAAGAACCGTCGTGTGGGAGGCAAGGTTGGGAATGAACTTCCCCAGGAAGTTGACCATGCCTAGAAAGCGTAGCACTGCTTTCTTGTCTGCCGGCTGCGGCATGGCTGTAATGGCGCTCACCTTGTCTGCATCCGGACGGACCCCTGACCGGGATATGTGGTCCCCCAGAAACTTCAGCTCGGTTTGGCCGAAAGAACACTTGGCTCGGTTGAGGCGCAGGCCGTTTTCCCATATCCGCGCAAAGACGCGCTGGAGACGACTGATGTGCTCCTGTGGTGTGGTGGACCAGATGATGACGTCGTAACGTAGACGCGCACCCCTTCGATGCCCTCCATCATCTGTTCCATGATCCTGTGAAAGACTTTGGATACCGAGATGATGCCAAACGGCATTCTGTTATAGCAGAACCTGCCGAAAGGAGTGTTGAAGGTGCACAGCTTCCTGCTGGACTGGTCCAGTTGGATCTGCCAAAAACCCTTCGAGGCATCCAGCTTTGTAAAGATTTTAGCCCGGGCCATTTCACTCGTGATCTCTTCCCGTTTGGGTATGGGGTAGTGTTCCCTCATTATGTTGTTGTTCAGGTCTTTCAGGTCAATGCAGATCCGGAGTTCGCCAGAGGGCTTCTTAACACACACCATGGAGCTGAGCCATGGCGTGGGCTCCGTGACCCTGGATAGCACCCCTTGGTCCTGGAGATCCTGCAGCTGCTGCTTGAGGTGGTCTTTGAGTGGCGCTGGGACCCTGCGAGATGCGTGAATGACCGGGGTGGTGTCCGGTTTGAGTCGTATTCTGTAGATATAGGGCAGTGTGCCCATGCCCTCGAATGCCTCCTGATTGTGGGCGAGGAGCGATTGAAGCTGTGCCCTTAATTCTGCATCCGGGAAGTCTGCTGTGCCTTCTGGAGACAGAGTGTGGACCCGCTGCACGAGGTGGAGAACATTGCATGCCTGTGCGCCTAGCAGGGAGTCCTTTGATGATCCGACTGTTTCGAAGGACAGTGTGGCCGTGTATGTGTTGTGTGTCACCTGGAGCTGGCAGGATCCCATGGCCAGGATAACGTTTCCATTGTAGTCGACCATCTTGCAACGGGATGGCTGAATTGGTGGTCTGACCTTCAAGGCGTAGAAGGCTGACCTGGCTATTAGGTTGGCGGAGGCACCAGTGTCCAGATGGAATGTCATCGGTGATCAGTTGACCGTTAGGGTGGCACACCATTCATCACCCGGATTGACGCTGTTCACTTGCATCGGCTGATGGGTCCTGGCTGGAGACATCCGGTTCCTATCAATGACCGCAACACGGAAGACGTCCCGGTCGTCTGTGTCACTGGTTTGGATATCGTCTGGGCACGACTCGTAGTACAGAGGCTAAATGGTCCGCATGTCCCTGCGAGGTTGTCGGAATTGGGGAGCATTGGCAGGTTGAGCTGCCCGACAGCAGGCAGCGTAGTGGCCCACCTTGCCACAGCGGAGGCATTGTCGTTTTTTTGCCGGACATTGCCGCTTTAAATGTACGGCTCCGCAGTTGCCGCACGTCGTGACGTCATGGCGTTCGTTGCGCCACCGCGCATGCGCAGTTCGGTCGTGCGTCGAGCGCGCCTGTGCATCACGTCCCTCTGCGTCGACGTCTTTTTTGGCACGCACAAACGCGGGAGGCCGCGGAAAGCGCGTGAAATGGCTGCCCTCATCCGGGCCGCGGGCCGGGAGGAACTCGATCGCCTGGACCCGTTCGGCCTCGTAGGACGCCTGCCTTGCCGATTCGGGCGGGTAGGACCCCTGCCACGCCAATTCGGCTGCTTGAAATTGGGAGTAGCGGCTGGTCACGTTTTCATGAAGGACACAGGCTTCGATTGCGGAGGCTAGGGTGAGGCCTTTAATTTTGAGGAGCTGCTGGCTTAGGGCGCCCAAGGTGACCCCAAAAACAATCTGGTCCCGAATCATTGAATCGGAGGAGATGTCATAACCGCAGGACTGCGCGAGGATACGGAGGTGTGTAAGGAAAGTTTGAAAGGGCTCATCCTTACCCTGCAGGCGCTGCTGGAAGAGATACCTCTCAAAACTCTCATTTACCTCGACGCTGAAGTGTTGCTCGAGTTTGAGAAGGACCGTCTTGTACTTGGCCTTGTCCTCACCTTCCGCGAATACCAGGGAGTTGTAGACATGGATGGCGTGTTGCCCTGCCGTGGAGAGGAGGAAGGCGATTTTTCTGGTCTCCGAAGCGCCCTCCCTTTCGGTGGCTTCCAGGAAGAACTGGAAGCGCTGTTTGAACAGCTTCCAATTGACGCCGAGGTTTCCAGCGATTTGTAACGGCTGCTGCGTGCTGACGGTGTCCATTGCGCAGGATGGCGGATTCCTGAGGATTCGTAGGTAGGTCTCACAGTTACCGGGTTCCAATCCTGGTACTATGTTGTGTTGGGTGCTCTGCTACACAGACGAACCAACACGGTTGCGGATGGTACAACTCAGTTTTATTACTAACAATATTTACAATGGTAAACTGGTTACTGTGGTTCGTTCATTACTCTTGAATCTGTGGACCTATCCCTAACACTATCTTGGAGTGGCACTCAGCACATGGTGAATGTCTGAGTGGCTTGCTGTGAGCTCTGTGCCCTGAGCTGTCTCCTGCTGGAAAGAGCGGGAAGTGTCGTGTTCCCCGTTTTATAGTGTGTTTGCTCTTGCCTGTGATTGACTGTGGTGTTGTGTGTGTGTTGATTGGTCTGTTGATCTGTCCATCAGTATGTATGTATGTTTGCGTCATGATGTTTACCTGAATATCATGACAAACCTTACAGCTCAAAGGGTTTAACAAGGCCACTTTGAGGGCAATGCACAAAGGGGATGTCACTCTGAGTGTGTAGGAAGGATCTGATGGGGAGGGCCTTTCTCACCACCAGACCCATTTTATTCTTTGTCTCAAAACTTAATCAGTAGACTCCTGTGTACAGTAACTGTCCTTAATTTCTAAAATAGTAGTTAGGATCTCTCCGGCCATGTTTCACTCTGAGGTCTGACTTATCCAGTAATAACATCAACTGGCCAGAGCGGCAAAGTGGTTAGCACTGCTGCCTCACGGGGACAAGGAGCAGGTTCGATCACGGCCCCGGGTCACTGTCTACGTGGAGTTTGCACATTCTTCCAGTGTTTGTGTGGGTTCCACCCCCACACCCAAAGCAGTATGCAGAGTAGAGTGGATTGGCCATGCTAAATTGCCCTATAATTGGGCAGCACGGTAGCACAGTGGTTAGCACTGTTGCTTCACAGCTCCAGAGTCCCAGGTTCGATTCCCGCTTGGGTCACTGTCTGTGCTGAGTCTGCACATTCTCCCCGTGTGTGCGTGGGTGTCCTCCGAGTGCTCCGGTTTCCTCCCACAAGTCCCGAAAGACATGCTGATAGGTAATTTGGACTTTCTGAATTCTCCCTCAGTGTACCCGAACAGGTGCCAGAATGTGGCGATTAGGGGCTTTTCACAGTAACTTCATTGCAGTGTTAATGTCAGCCTACTTGTGACAATAAATATTATTATATTATTATTAATTGGAAAAAAATAATTAGGTACTGTAAATTTTAAAAAATATATAACATCAGCTGGGATCGTAACAACAACCTCATCTGTTCGATTCACCAGGTCCCTGGTCTCAGCTGGGTTGATGTGAAACCCATCCTGTTGGAACAGCTCCTTCCAGTGCTCATGCCAAAGACCCATGAGATGTGAAATCTCCAGTTCCCACATCAGTCCTGCAGCATACACTTAACCTCCTGATTATCTCCAAGCCAATTGGCTGGCTGTTGAGTCTGGGGCCCACTAGTTGAACAGGGTATAGGGCCAAGGAGCCTGAATGGCTTCCATAAGTCCATAAGACAGGAGGAACAGAATTAGGCCATTCAATCATGCCCTTGAGTTCTAGTCTCTCCTCCCAGTGGAAACATCCTCTCCACGTTCACTCTTTCTAGGCCTCTCAGTATTCTGTAAATTTCAATGAGATCCTCCCTCATCCTCCTAAACTCCATTGAGTAAAAACCTAGAGTCCTCAGCTGCTCCTCTTATGACAAGCTCTTTATTCCGGGGATCATTCTCCTGATCCTCTAACAGAGAGAGGGAAATTGGGAGAAAAGAAGTGAAAATAAGCAATGCAAAATGGTGGACATTTCTACTACTGTGGTATAATATTGATTAATAAATAGTAATAATTAAAAATGACGATGGTTATGATCCTGTTTGGGACCATTATCATTTTAAAAAAGGAATTAAAGCACCCCGTGAGATATATCAACAGAACTGCTCCACTAGATACCACAGAAAATATCCCGAGAATAGGGAAATGCAATTCTTGTCAGCAAGATCGCATTTCTGTATTTTCCTGCCCCTCGTCAGCGACATCATGAGAGTCGCACTTCCCCCCTCACTTTACCAGACTTTAATGTATTTAAATATTATTAGCGGCCCCCAACCTGCCAAATTTATCCGGCTCGCGAGACTTTTAAACCTTGTTGACATGAAGTCATGTCACTGAGGCTCGCAACAGGTTTGATCAGACACGAGGCAGTCAGGAGGATCCCTCCGTCGGCACAGTTGTAGTATGGACTGGGTGGGGGGGGGGGGGGTCACGCCTGAGCAGTGTCTGGCATTGCTCCCAGCTCATTTTTGCACAGGTAGGTTGGGCTGCCTGGCACTTGCAGTGTGCCAACCTGTTATGCGGGTCGTGCCAAAATGGGACCCATGGGGGTGGGGGAAGGTTTTATTTATTTGTGGTGGGGGAGTAGAGTGACATGGCAGGGGTTGGGGGCGCGCAATGCTGATGAAGATGGTCGGAGGGGAAGGTAGTGAGGGGGAAATGCCAGCGATGATGATCGGGGGTTGTGTGGGGAATGTGCAATGCTGGCGATGGTAGTCAAGGGGGGGAGGGTAGTGGGGTGGGGACAATGCCAGCGATGATGGTTCAGTGAGGGTGTACATTACAAATTTCTGACTATCCGAAGCATTGGGTGTTCAAATCACAATGTGTGAATTCCTGACTGAAACTCATTCTGCCATTCCTGTAACTCACTGGAGCTGCTGTCATTTCTGGCACAGCGGTGGCCCATTCAGCCCATCGATTCAGTGCTGATTCTTCTGAGGGCAGCACGGTAGCCCAAGTGATTAGCACTGTGGCTTCACAGTGCCAGGGTCCCAGGTTCGATTCCCTGCTGGGTCACTGTCTGTGCGGAGTCTGCACGTTCTCCCCGTGTGTGTGTGGGTTTCCTCCGGGTGCTCCGGTTTCCTCCCACAGTCCAAAGACGTGCAGATTAGGTGGATTGGCCATGCTAAATTGCCCTTAGTGACGAAAAAAGGTTAGGAAGGGTTGTTGGGTTACGGGGATAGGGTGGAAGTGAGGGCTTAAGTGGGTTGGTGCAGACTCGATAGGCCGAATGGCCTCCTTCTGCACTGTATGTTCGATGTTCTTGGAGCAACCCAGTCAGTCCCATTCCTCCACTCCTTCCTCGTAGATCGGCCAGTTTGTTTCCCTTGAGTTCCCACCCAGCCTGACTCATCATGAAGATGTTGGTGGTTTGGCCGGCTGCCCTTCATTTATGTTGCTGTCCGGCTGAATGTGGTTTCTCTTTCTCGATGTGTGATTTGGACATGGTTCATATCCGGTTTCTCTTGAGCAATTTATTTGCAACCTTTTGTATCCAAGACATCATGTTAAGTCCATTATTCTCCTTTTTTACAAGTTAGAGCACCCAATTAATTGTTTCCAATTAAGGGGCAATTTAAATTGAACAATCCACCTACCCTGCACATCTTTGGGTTGTGGGGGTGAGGCATTTACCCTCAAGACACAGGCTGTTTGCTGTCTTGCTCTCTTGGTCACCTGGCTCTGATATCATGCATACATCATGTTGAACATCATTTAAAAAAAATTTTTTTTTAGAGTACCCAATTAATTTTTTCCAATTAAGGGGCAATTTAGCGTGGCCAATCCACCTACCCTGCACATCTTTTGGGTTGTGGGGGCAAAACTCACGCAAACACAGGGAGAATGTGCAAACTGCACACAGACAGTGATCCAGAGCCGGGATTGAACCTGGGACCTCGGCGCCGTGAGGCAACAGGGCTAACCCATTGCGCCATCGTGCTGGTCCATCTTTAACATCATTAACATTAGCAGTCGATTTCGGTGGCGTGAGAGCAGCTGGTTAGTCAATTTCAGCGGGAGCATTGCGGAAGGAGGTTGCTGGGAGGTAAGTCAACCTTTAAAAGCACTTCTCTTTGCAGGGGCAGGCCAGTCGATTTCGGTGACGTGAGAGCAGCTGGTTAGTCAATTTCAGCGGGAGCATTGCGGAAGGAGGTTGCTGGGAGGTAAGTCAACCTTTAAAAGCACTTCTCTTTGCAGGGGCAGGCCAGTCGATTTCGGTGGCGTGAGAGCAGCTGGTTAGTCAATTTCAGCGGGAGCATTGCGGAAGGAGGTTGCTGGGAGGTAAGTCAACCTTTAAAAGCA